>NC_080664.1:2908365-3267961 GCF_027579445.1 Ammospiza nelsoni
GAAGAGGTCCAGATGATAAGGGCGGCTGGCATAAAAATTTGGGAGAAAGATAACAGTCCAGGACCCCAGGTGCCAACAGGTGAACAGAAATTGCCACTAACGGAGCCCAGCTGAAACCCTAATCAGGAGGAGGGGAGGAAGGCCATGAGGGAATATAGGTCTTTGATAATACGGGGGATCAAAGAGTCAGTTCCCAAAGGAACTAATACCCAATTGGCATTTGAGGGTGCACAAGAGAAGGATGAAGCTCCTGCTGCCTGGCTTAATCGCCTAAGGCGGAACTTCCAGATGTACTCTAGAATAGACCCAGACACCCCAGAAGGTCAAATGCTACTAAAAGTCCAATTTGTTACCAAATCTTGGCCTGATATACGGAGAAAACTGGAAAAGATGGAAGATTGGCAAGAGAAGGACATTAATGAGTTATTAAGAGAGGCATTGAAGGTATATTTAAGGAGGGAGGAAGATAAAGCAAGGGCCAAGGCCAAGATCATGGTTGCTGTAGCTAGAGAAAGTGCAGGGTGGGCGGGTCCACCACCAGGAGGAGGCAAGGATAGGTCAGTACTGTCAGGTACAAGAGGGATTGAGACACCTCAAGGCCCTTTGAGAGAACGACATTGCTATTACTGTGGAAAGGCAGGACACGTCAGGAGGTTTTGTAGAAAGCTCAGTCTCGATGCAGCAATAGCCAGGGAACAAGATAATTTAGGGAAGATCCTTAGAGGTGACAATTAGAGGGTCAGGGGCTTTACACTATAGGGGACCCGATGCAACATCTAGAAGAGCCCTTGGTAAACTTTAAAGTGGGACCCCTAAATGAAGAATTAGAATAGATACAGGAGCAGATAAGTCCTGTCTCAACAAAGTACTAAGAAGTATAGTATAGTATAGTATAGTATAGTATAGTATAGTATAGTATAGTGAAAAACATCTGAAGTTAGAAAAAACAGCTAGGTAGAAAGGATATCCAATAGCACCAAAACTGGCCAGTAAAACTAAACTTGTAATAAGTGATGTGAAAGTAAAAGGTACCTTATTGTTGTCTTGTTGTGTGTGTGAGAGTGAGTCACAAAGTCAGCCTCAACTTCCCGGGCAGGTGGGAAGGGGGCAGTGGAAGTGTGTGTGTGACCTGCAAACCAGACTAGTGCTCCCCAGATGTGTGACGGAGCTGTAGCTGTAAGAGCGTGAGTGACACGTAGACAGCCTCACAGGTGAATGTGCACCAGAGGCAACCAGAGCCAGGGCCCTTCCAAGAGGCCCAGGGATACTGAGACCTGTGGGCCAACCCCAAGGTGAGGGGAGCCACAGTGATTATCTAGGAATAATGATCCAGTTTGTGTCTTGAGGGTGTGAAGGAATGTGTGAGAATGAATATAGACAAATTAGAATAGAGGTAATGTAGATTGTGCATTACAAGTTTTACCACATCTCCTTAGAGAGAAGTGTACTGTGTAGAAGAATGGTGTAAAAAAAAAATATTTAAGTGTAAGGGGTTGAAAGAAGTATTTAAGCTGTAAGTGAAAGTAAGAAACAGAAGCAAGAGATAAATAGATAACATCTTGAAAAATAGAACAGAAAACCAGTGAATTAAATACACAGAAAAATAGGGGAATAAAAATACTTTGGGAGTTAAGTTAGCTGAGAAATACAACTCCTTGCAAAATACAGAGTATGTAGAAGTTGATGAGAGAAACATGCAAGCTATGGAAAAAGAGAAATTAACCAATAACATTAAACAGAGAAACTGAGTTTTGATAAAATCATTAAATAGCAGACCATTAAAGCCTGTGTTTGAAAGCCCATTTCAGGTACCCTTCCTTACTAATTCGACGGTGCAGACCAAAAGGAAAAGGTTGGACTCACATCACTCTCACCCCCTGGCATTGGACCAGGATTCAACACCATTTCTTTTCCCTCTGGCATTCTGGCATTGGACCAGACTGCACCCCATTCTTCCTCTGGCATTGGACCGGACTCCACCCCTTTCTCCTTCTGGCATTGGGCCAGGCTCCCAGTTTTCCCCTCTGGCATTGGACCAGAGTCCACATCACTCTCACCCCCCGGCGCTGGACAAGATTCATCTGCTTCACAAGTTAATTCACCTGAGTATACTGTGATTTAAAGTTGACTCTCAGAAGGAAGAGTCAAAAAGACTGAACTGTGTGGGAAAAAAAAAAAAAAATTGGTATCAGAGTTCTAATATTGCTTAAAATGTTTTAAGACTGTTCTGTGTAAACTATGTTGGTAAAAAGTTTAAGACTGTAAATAAGTAATTCTAGTTAAGTTCCCCAATTTATTTCTAAAGACTCCAGGTTAATCCTCTACAGAACACTCCCCTGGGAGGGGAAACCAAAATTGGTAGGGAACAGACCAAGAGAGGTTTAACCAGAGAAACGGGTAGAAGGGACTCTAAAGAGCTTGGAAGCTTTTCCTCAGTAAAATTCCCCAAGAGGCAAGGCCGGGTGGGCAGGCTGTGCAAGATGACCCATACCGGACTCTTGGGAAGGGTAGTAATGATGGCTCTGATTGCTGGTGGTGCTCAGGGGAGCCCAGCTGAGCCGTGCAATGAATGCTACCAACCCCTCTGTGAGGAGGAAGTGAGCTCCTTGTCGAGAGTCCACATCAGTTCTAACCCTGTGTAAACCTCTCCCAATTGGTCCTTTATCAGAAAAATAAAATAGTGTATTGGATAGCATACAATACTGCCACTTTTAGGCAGCCACTCCTAGGAGAGTGCCCTATAGGGGAAGCCTGGTTGTGCTTTGAATGTGATGCTGCTGAAACAAGCTCAGCAGATCTAGTAAAAAGCAAAGAAATGGTGGAAATGGTAAGAAAAATTATTTCTTACAAGTATTTATATGAGTGTACTGGAAAAGAGATAAACCCCTTTTGGAACACATTTCAGGGGAGCCTTAAACCCCTAGATTTGATCTCATCTGGCAGCTGCACCGCTAGAGTGATAAAACCAATTTTCTTATTACCCAAAGAAACTGGATCAAGTTTGGGAGTTCCTATATATAATAATTTGGGAGAAATTAAACAGAACAGGCACCGTGAAATAGAAATTGAGAAAATCCAAAATTGTAAAAGCCAAATTCGGATCCCAATATCTATGTTAAACAAAGTTATCTGGCTCCAGGCAGTATTAAAGATAAAGAATTCAATTATTAGGAACATTTCAAACGAAATAAAAAGGTTAGCATGTGTAAATAATGAAGATCAAACTCCTACACTTGATCCCAGTGGGTGGGAGAACCTGGAGATTTTCAAAAAGGATGTATGGGAAAAGGTAGTTTTTATCACTGTGTGTGTACTTGGAGGATTGCTCTTTTTACTATGCTTATTTATCTGTTTTAGTAGAATAGTACTTGCCGTGCAGACCAACCTGAAGAAACCAAAGAAAGTAACAAGGTTAAGTAACCATGATTACCAAAGTGCACAAGAGATTTATAGTAGATTCAAAACAAAAAAATTAGGAGTTGATGCGAGCTTAGAATTTAAGCTCGATCAAAGCAAAAGAGGGGGGACTGTTATGAACAAAAATTTGGTTAATATTTTTTCTGTGAGAAAAAGTTACAAAAAGCAGCCAGATCACTGTAGCTGCCGAAGGTCTTCGTGTTTTGTTATTGTAATCATGGGTCGTTGTGGCTAATCGCTCCTTTTGTATTAGCAGAGCCTTGCCCGAGGCTAAGGTGTACTTTTCCCTGAAGGGTGAAGAGACCTGAGAGGGTGGGGGGGGGCTATGCAAAGTGACTCCAAGGACCAGCATGCTGTGGGACCCCTACTCCAAACGTGCAGGAACCCTAAAAACAACGAGCCAAATAAGAGTTGAGAGACTGGAGTGATGTCTGGACGTGAGGAGCCGAGTGCTGAGCCTGCAGAGACGCGGAACACCTTCGGACCCTCTCGCCCTGACCATGGGAGTTGACCCCGGCGGTGAGACCAAGCTGACACCATCTGACGGGGACATCACGCCCTACAGGCTTCCACAAGGACTGGATTTCCCCCAGCTCTGCCCCTAGGGGACAGAGCTGCGCATATCCTCCTCCTCTGAGTCGCCCTGGGAGAGATGACGGATGCTGCAGACCCATCGAGCCGCCCAATCCTGAGCTGATCACTTTTAATAAAGGCACTAAAAAGGAGAAGAAGTCTCCTGGCCCTTGTTTATTTCAGCAAGTAGGGCCAAACCTCTTCTCCTGCCTTGGGAGGAGCCCCAGACCTGAGGCTGTGAGGGGCTGTGAAGGGCCATCAGTCATGAGGGGCCATGAATGGCCTTGAGAGGCCATGAGGGGCAATGGGGAACTCGGAGAGGCCTTAAAGGTCTGTGAGGGGCTGTGGGTGACACTACAGAGCCTCATGGTACCACAGGCCCATTGTTACACAGCAGCCACAGCAGGGCTGCAGAACCAAGGAGATCATTGTGACACTGCATAACTGTGGAAACCTGTGAGCCTACCAGGGAAAAGGCAGCAGAAATGCCCTGGAGAGACACACCCCAGGCTCTGGCCATTCCGCAAAGCTCAAAGTGAGAAAAAAGGCTTCCACCTTCTGCTCTGCAGCACTATGTTAATTTATCCCAGTTCTGTCCTCCCTATTGGCCCGTTGGCCTTTCCTACTCCTTTTCCCTTATATGTTTATGTTCTGGTGAGTTCTTTCTTCCCTGTCTTCCCACTGGTGTGTAACACTGTCCATCTACTCTGGCATTTCCTATTGGTCCCTTCCCTGTGTACCATCCCTGAGCCCTCAGAGCATTGGGGCCCTGGTGCTCTCCTCTGCACCTTCTTTGCCTGTATTTATACTCTGGACCCTCCTTTGTCTTTGTCTTTGGCCCCTGGATGCTTTTGGTGTTGCTCTACAATGAAGCACATTGGAACTCCATGCCTGGACCCTCCCTTGTCTTCACTGCTGAACTGCTGCATATGTGTGTCTGTGTCTCTGTGTGTGTGTGTGTGTCTGTGTCTCTGTGTGTCTCTGTGTGTGTGTGTGTGTGTGTGTCTGTGTGTGTCTATGTGTCTGTATGTGTGTGTCTGTGTCTCTGTGTATCTGTGTGTGTGTCTCTGTGTGTGTCTGTGTGCATCTCTGTGTGTCTGTGTGTGTGTGTGTATGTGTGTATGTGTTTATGTGTATCTGTGTGTGTCTGTGTCTGTGTAAGTGTCTCTGTGTCTCTGTGTCTGTGTGTCTGTTGTCTGCCTGTGCTTGTGCTCTCATGGCTCCTGCCCATTGGTACAAGGCTGTGTCCACCACCACCACGGACCACAACAATAACTCCTTTTCTTCATTTACTCTATGGTGTAAATGAACATTCTGTCTAATCATGATCAGAATCAATCAGAGCTGTATTTATATAAATTTATCTGGTATTCAGTCTTTAATCCTGTGGGACCAATTGTGTAAAAGTTCAATTCCACCTGTGCAATCTTTTACAGCTTTGACAAAATCTGGGGCTGGGATTGGATCCAGCCACTCCCAGTGTCCTCTCTTAGAAGGAATTTTAGAAGTCTAGGGGCCCTGCAGGGAGTTAAGGATCCATGGTGGCTGTTGGGTGTAATTTCTCCACCTCATGTCTCAGCAGGAGTTTCTCCAAAAAAGAAATAAAGCTTTTGCTTGAAGCTCCCACTGTGCCCATGACAGGAACCCCCGTGAGTGCCTGTGACAGATAGGTGCCTTTGCAGCCCAAGGTCCCCTGGGATGTCACCATGGAATGGCTGTGACTGCCTCTGACCACAGGGCTCTTTACCATCCCCAGAAAGCTCTTGGTCTCCATGGAGCCCCTGTCTCTGCCTGTGACATTCCAGCTCTGGAACAGCCTGGAGACTCTTGGAAAGTCCCCATGGAACCCCTCTGAGGGCCTGTGAAAAATCTGATCCTTCCCAGGCAACCATCACCAGACCCTGTTGCTACTGTGGTCAGTATCCATGGCAACCATTATCAGGGTCCTGTTGCTATGGTCAGTTTCCATGGCAACCATCACCAACCCCCTGTTGCTATGGTCAGTCCCGTGGCAGCTCCATGGAGACCCCATGCCAGAGCTGGTTGCCATGGACACCAGCTCAGGCCTGCAGCCAGATCCTGTTGCCATGGAAACCATTGGTAGTCCCATCCCCAGGCTCATGGTATCCCAGAACCACACAATTGGCTGAGCTGGGAGAGACCCATCAGGATCCTCCAGTCCAACTGTTGGCCCTGCACAGGACACCCCAACAATGCCAGCCTGGGCCTGGCAGCGCTGTCCAAACGCTGCTGGAGCTCAGAGAGCCCTGGAGCTGGGACCCTTCCCTGCGGAGCCTGGGCAGGGCCCCAGCAGCCTCTGGGCAAAAACCTTTTCCTGACATCCAGCCTGAGCCTGCCCCGACTCAGCTGCAGCCGTTCCCTCCACTCCTGTCCCTGGGCACCAGAGGGAAGAGGTTCCCACAGCCCCAGCCAGGGACCCGCTCCCGAGGCTGTTGCCATGGCCACCAGGGCTGGGACGAGCTGGGATGCTCGGTTTCAATGGGCTGGGGTTCAGGAATGGGATTCCCCAATTTTTTGCTCCCGCTAAAACCGTGCTGCCCTCCCTGCCCTCCCACCTCCCATGGAAAGCACAAAAGGCAAAGATCCCGGGCTGGGATAAGAAGAATTTATTGGGAACAGGAACAAGATAAGAAACAAATGGAACAGAAAAAATATTGATAACAGAAGGGATAAATAAAACTTTGACAGGGAAAACTACAACACAACTCACTGGGTCTGCCTGGCCACAATTTCCCCTGCCTGGAAAGGACACCCTTCTCCTCAGGGGAGAGAGAGAGAGAGAGAGAGACACAGTCCCTTTCCTGCCCCTGGCAGTGACCTGAGGTGGGAGTGAATGTAATGACACGGCCATGGGCAGACCCTCATGTTTTTAAATGACACATCATGCCATTGGGAGGGGCAGGAAAAGGGAAAACTGTTTTCCCAGCATGGATCACAGGAAAAATGGATCACTCTTCCCAACATGTGACTTCCAATGGGGAAAGAAGCTGGAGCTGGGCATGAAGCTCTTCCTGCAGCTGGGGCACTCACAGAACTTCCCTTACTGGTGACTCCATTGGTGTCTGGTCAAGTCTGAGCTCATGGAGAAGCTCTTCCCATGATGTGGGGGACTCGTAGGGCCTCTCCCCAGTATGGATGTGCCGGTGGATGATAAAGGTGGATTTTTTCTTGAAGCCCTTCCCACAGTCGGGGCAGCGGAAGGGCCTCTCCCCAATGTAACTCCGCTCATTCAGGCAGAGATTTGGGCTCGTCTGGAACCTCTTCCCACAGGTGGGACACTCACAGGGCCTCTCCCCAGTATGGTTGTGCCGGTGGGTGATGAGGGTGGATTTTTTCTGGAAGCCCTTCCTGCACTCAGGGCAGCGGAAGGCTCTCTCCTCTGTGTGAATTCGCTGGTGGCGGAGGAGATGGGAGCTGCTCTGAAACCTCTTCTGATACTCGGGAAACTCGTAGAGCCTTTCACCAGTGTGGATTTGTTGATGGTTGATGAGCTGGGAGCTGCAGCTGAAACCCTTCCCACATTCCCCACACTCATAGGCCCATTCCTCAGTGTGGATCATCTGGTGACGGATCAGGGTGCTGCTCTGCCTGAAGCTCTTCCCACACTCCAAGCACTTGTGGGGCTTCACTCCATCATGAAGCTGCTCATGGACCACCAGCTCTGAGCTCTGGCGGAAGCTCTGCCCACCTTCCTGGATCAGGGAGGGTCTTTCCTCCACAGAGCACCCTTGTCTGGGTTTGCAGCCCCTCCTCCTGTGGGATCTCTGGGGATTTTCCTCTCTGTTCGATTCTTTTCCCGTGTAGCCACTCAAAACCGCCTCTTCCTCCAGGTTCTTCCACGGGGATTTTTCCTCTCTGGTCTCCATCCTCAGCTTCTTGTCTGGAGGAGGAAGGACAAGGAGAGAATGGGATTTTCCTCCGTGCCAGAGGGAAGAGGAAGGAGATCCCTCCAGTGCATCCCCGGCAGGATGGGATTGGCAGCAGGGTTGTCCTGCAGCTGGGGGCCATGCTGCGCTGGGAGATGGAGCAGGAGAGAGGGAGAAAGAGGCATTGACTTCCTCCTCACCTGCCTGGGTGTCCTGGGGCATCCTCATCTTCCTCTCAGCCTCCTCTTCCATCTGGCAAAGGTTTGGGAATGGGAAATCCTGTTTTCGGCAGAAAACAACAGATGAGCACATTGGTTTTTGTACTGGTTTGAAGGCAAACCTGGGAGAGAGTCTAAGTCAAAATTACAATTTAATAAGAAAATTAGGATCAAGGCAATTACACAGAAACGCTGCCTTAAATGGACAGAGTCAGGATATAACCTGACACCCTTTTGGTCAGGGTGGTGGCTGCAGTCCTATTAAATGGTTACTGCAGTCCTGTTGGAGATACGAACGTGATTCTGTCAGAGCAGTGATGCTGTAGAAGGTCTGGTCTTCCTCTGGATGTCTAATGGTGGTTATGGAGCTCTTGTCCTCTGGGAATCCAGTAGGCAAGCTACCTCTGGTGTAGCCAAGTCTCAGCTTATATCCATGTAGGAATGCTTGGTTCCGCCCCCTGGGCGGAGCATCCCAAAATGGGATGATGGAATTTTATCAGTCCTGCAGTGACACTCAATGGCCCATTCACAGAAGCTATCTCCCCTGGAGGGCGTTATCAGGGGTGAGTCATGCAAGAGATAAAGAACACTGCCACACCTGTTTATAACAGTTTCTGGAGATGGTGATTGAAAACATGCATTTGGTTACATCTTACACGGCACCCTGAAACAGTGGGATAATCCCTGCTCAGGGGGGGTGAACACCACCCCCCCTTACCCAAACTGGCTCAGGTGTGAAACCCCCACCCTGGGAAGGCCACACACACAGGGGACAATGTCACACTTGGCCCTGCCCGAGGGGACATCTCTGTCCCTGTCACTCCCTTGCCATCCCCCCTTTTTTCTTTCTTTCGATCTCTCTCTCTACCACACATTTACTGTTCAATAAAATCCACGATGGATTTTGTCTTGTTAGCACATTAATTGGTGCAGAGGCATCTCACTAACAATTTTCTTAACCAGATTGCAACATTATTTTGATGCAGTGAGTTCAGGGCACTGTTCTCTGACCCCAAGTGCCTTTGACAACAGCAAGGTTCCCTCCTCTGAGGAGGTTGTGGTTCGCTCTGGAAGAACTCTTGGAACTTGGACACAGCTTCCTCTGAGTGACTTATGGGAGAAATGATGAGAAAAATGGCTGTTGTGGGTCCAGAGTGTAAAGAAAATGTTTTGTTGTCCTTCCTTGAAAAGTTTGTTAAAATTACTGGATTTTAGCAGTGATTTTTTCCACAATGGAGGAAAGGGAGCAAATGATACCAGCGAGACTGACAAGGTTCCTTCACTCCAATGTGAGGAACACAAGGGGCTGCTGAAAGTCCCAGAAGAATCTCAGCTCAAGTAGCTAAATTGCCAAATAACTTCAGCCAGGGGTCACAGGGAGGATTTTTTGGAGAGTGTTCGGAGCCAGCAGATCCCGGACTCGAGCCCTGGATATCTCTGGGCTCCCTAAGAGGAGCTTTTTCGGGGGGAGAGGAGCCACGACCACCCCTTGGGAGGGTCCTGGGGTTCACGTGGGGATGGCCCGGTACTGATGGGGCGGGACATTGGTTTTGGGGATCCCCGTGAGAGCCGGGGCTGAGGAACAGGGGACCCACGGGGTGGGGAGAGGGGAAGGGGAGATACCGGAGCTGGGGGACCCCCAGCAGCCCAGAGATG
Organism: Ammospiza nelsoni; assembly: GCF_027579445.1. Classification (NCBI taxonomy): domain Eukaryota; kingdom Metazoa; phylum Chordata; class Aves; order Passeriformes; family Passerellidae; genus Ammospiza; species Ammospiza nelsoni. Next base: position 2,918,117 of record NC_080664.1, read on the forward strand.
AGGCGGGGACGGGACCCCCTGACCCTGACAGGGGCATGTCCTGGGGTGACTTCATGATGCTTTGTACCCCCATTGGTCTGTTTGCCCAGAAATGAGTTCTGCACGTTTAAGGCTGGTTCTGAGAGTGAAGGGGAGGAGGAAGAAGCTGCAGTTTGTTTTCAGATACTGCACTCACTCCTCTACATTCCAGTTGCTGGATGGACAGACAGCAGGACAGAGCTCTCCTTTGCTTTTAGTTAGTTTTTAGGTCTCTGAGGCAGAGAAGTTCCCTGGACTGTGGTTTTTCTTTCTCTCTGGAGCTGTTTAAACCTGCTCTGGACAGAACAACCAGAACACCACCTGCTGGTCCCACCTGAGGCCCACCAGAATGGGCCTGGACTGAGGCATTTCCAGCACTGGACGGACTGATAAGAGACTGATAATATACTGATAAGAGACTGATAAGCCACTGATAAGACGGTGAGTATGAGGAGCTACAACCCAAGGAGGGACTTTCGGAGTTTGTCATCTATTTTGTGGCAGCAGGAGCTTTTATTGCTTAATATTGTTCAATTTTTGTGCTGGTGAATGCTTTGCCTGTAAAATAAAGTTTTTTTCCACTTTTGTCCCTGAAAATATTTTCCTGAACTGGCTGAGGGTGGGGCTGCTGAATTGGCATTCTAGAGGAAACTCCTTTTGGAGGGTTTCAACCAAATTTGCCCTAAACCAGGACAAGGTGGTGGAAAGAAGGGGGAACCTCAAGTGGCTGGATTGGGCGGAGGTTGGAGATGGGGACCTTGGGACCCCAGAACCTTCCAGAATCCAAAAGCAGGACCCTGGAGAGGAGGGATCCCCGGGACCCATGGGATCCCCACCAGCTCTGAGATGGGGGACCAACCATAACCCAAGAGGGACTGCAAATGGGAAACTCCTGGTGGCTTTTTTTTATTCACTCTTGATTTTTGGACATCAGGTTACTTCTAGAAATGGACGTGGGTAGGAGGAATCCCCAACCAAAGGCATTCACACCTTGTTTTTCCTCAAACAAGGATTTTCCCCAAACCTTCCCACCGTGACATCCCCCCTGTCCTGCTCTGGGTGAGCTCAATCCCAAACCTGACCCTGATCCTGGTCTCAGTCTCACTCCATGTTTAGACACACTCACAGTTCTGTATTTAATCTCATCCCAGTCCCAGATTCATCTAGCCCCAGACCCAATCCCAACCCCAGCCCTAAAGGTAATCTCATGTCTAGCCTTGACCCCAATCCCAGCTCTAATCCAAATCTCAGCCCCAACTCCAAGCCAGTCCCAATTCCAGCCCCTTCAAAAATCCTCAGCCCCAAACCATATCCCAGGTTCAGCCCTTCTTGGGGGTGTCTCTGTCCCTCTGACCCCAATGATGTTTGGGTGGGGTCACACCAGGGCTCAGAGGGACAGAGACCCTCCCCGGCCTCCCCATATGGGAGAAGGTCAAAGAGCCCCTCCAGCCCCAAGCACCCTCAGCAGTGAGAGGGACACAGAGGCCCTGGTCCCCAGCCCTGCACAGGAATTCCCTGAGGCCAGAGGGATGGAGACCCCCCGAGCATCCCCCAGGGCTCAGGGACAGAGAACCCTGAGCATCCCCTGGGCTGAGAGGGACAGAGACTGCCCCGAGCACCCCTGGCACAGGGGTGAGAGAGAGGGAGACCTCCCAGGTATTCCCTGGGGTGAGAATGATGGAGACCCCCTGGGAAATGGTCTGGCGTGACAGGGATAGGGACAAACAGCCGGGGAATGGTTTGGGGTGACAGGGACACACCCTGGGGAATGGCCTGGAGTGACAGTGACAGAAAAAAAAAACCCAAACCCCTCCCAAGCTTCCCCCAGGGCGAGAGGCACTGAGACCCCTTGAGCATCCTCTGGGTACTGGACAAAATAAACTTGGCAGAAATCAAACTTGACTCTGCATATATCACTTTGAAGAATATATGCTCTTCCCACAAGTAACTTGTGATGAAAGCGCAAACAAATCCCAAACATGAATAAACTGACAATCCAAGCAGTGATGTGGTAATTCCAATATTCATTGCTTCCTGCACAGCTCCAGCTCAGCTGCTGGAGGGTTTCGGTAAAAGAAAGTGGAAATTTGGCCCAATACAGATTATTAAAAGGAAGGGAAAGCTCTGTGTAGCTGTCACAAAGGTGACAGGAATAAAGAGAAAAATGATTCTCACATTTGGTAAAGCCCCCAATCCTGGGAATTCAGGACTTATTCGGAAATTTAGCTACTTGAGCTGGGCTTCTTGTGGGACTTTTAGCCGCCTTGTGTTCCTCACTGTGGGGTGAATGAACCTTGTCAGTCTCGCTGGTAACGTTTGCTGCCTTTCCTCCAGTGATTTTAACAACTTTTCAAGGAAAGACAACAAATTATTTTCTTTACACTGACCACACATAAAAGCCATTTTTCTCATAATTTCTCCCATAAGTTCCCCAGGAGGAAGGAGCGACTGTGTCCAAGTTCCAGCAGTTCTTCCAGAAAAAACCACAACCTCCTCAGTGGAGGGAACCATGCTGTTGTCAAAGGCACTTGGGGTCAGAGAACAGTGCCCTGAACTCTCTGTGCCAAAATAATATGGCAATATTGTTAAGAAAACTGTTAGTGAGATGCCTCTGCCCCAATTAAGGTGCTAACGCGACAAAATCCATCGTGGATTTTATTGAACAGTAAATGTGAGGTAGAGAGATGGAAACAAAGAGAAAAGGGGGGAGAACAAGGGAGTGACAAGGGACAGAGACCTCCCCTGGAGCAAGGCAAGTGTGACATTGTCCCCTGTGTGTGTGGCCTTCCCAGGGTGGGGGTTTTACACCTGAGCCAGTTTGGGTAAGGGGGGTGGTGTTCACTCCTTTCCAGGCAGGGGAAATTGTGGCCAGGCAGACCCAGTGAGTTGTGTTGTAGTTTTCCCTGTCAAAGTTTTATTTATCCCTTCTGTTATCAATATTTTTTCTGTTCCATTTGTTTCTTATCTTGTTCCTGTTCCCAATAAATTCTTCTTATCCCAGCCCGGGATCTTTGCCTTTTGTGCTTTCCATGGGAGGTGGGAGGGCAGGGAGGGCAGCACGGTTTTAGCGGGAGCAAAAAATTGGGGAATCCCATTCCTGAACCCCAGCCCATTGAAACCGAGCATCCCAGCTCGTCCCAGCCCTGGTGGCCATGGCAACAGCCTCGGGAGCGGGTCCCTGGCTGGGGCTGTGGGAACCTCTTCCCTCTGGTGCCCAGGGACAGGAGTGGAGGGAACGGCTGCAGCTGAGTCGGGGCAGGCTCAGGCTGGATGTCAGGAAAAGGTTTTTGCCCAGAGGCTGCTGGGGCCCTGCCCAGGCTCCGCAGGGAAGGGTCCCAGCTCCAGGGCTCTCTGAGCTCCAGCAGCGTTTGGACAGCGCTGCCAGGCCCAGGCTGGCATTGTTGGGGTGTCCTGTGCAGGGCCAACAGTTGCACTGGAGGGTCCTGATGGGTCTCTCCCAGCTCAGCCAGTTGTGTTGTTCTGGGATCCCATGAGTCTGGGGATGGGGCTGCAAATGGTTTCCATGGCAACAGGATCTGGCTGCAGGCCTGAGCTGGTGTCCATGGGAACTACCCCAGCATGGGGTCTCCATGGAGCTGCCACGGGACTGACCATAGCAACAGGGTGGTGGTGATGGTTGCTATGGAAAGTGACCATAGTGACAGGGTGGGTGGTGATGGTTGCCATGGAAACAGACTATAGAAATGGATCCTGGTGATGGTTTCCATGGAAACAGACCATAACAAAAGGATCTGGTGATGGTTGCCTGGGAAGGATCAGATTTTTCACAGGCCCTCAGAGGGGTTCCATGGGGACTTTCCAAGAGTCTCCAGGCTGCTCCAGAGCTGGAATGTCAAAGGCAGAAACAGGGGCTCCATGGAGACCTCCAAGAGCTTTCTGGGGATGGTACAGAGCCCTGTGGTCAGAGGCAGTCACAGCCATTCCATGGTGACATCCCAGGGGACCTTGGGCTGCAAAGGCACCTATCTGTCACAGACAGCCACAGGGGCTCCACGGTGACATCCCAGGAGTCCCCAGGCTGTCAAAGACCTGGGATGTCCCAGACACTCACAGGGGTTCCTGTCATGGGCACAGCGGGAGCTTCAGGCTAAGTTTATTAGAGAAGCTCCTGTTGGGCCTCAAGGTGCAGAAAGGAGCCCTAATAGCCCCCCTTGGATCCCAAAATACCTCCCAGGACTTCCAGGCTTTCTAAATTCCTTCTGTGAGAGGAGCCTTGGAGCTGGTGGTTCCAGTCCCAGCCCCAGACATTTCAAGAGTTCATGTGTAAATAATTTTAAATTTGGAGTTAAACCTTTTTAGAATTTGTCTCACAACATTAAGGATGGCAAAGCAAAGATATTTTCACAATTACCATGGTAATGATTAGATAAAATTATCTTAATCAGATGTATTTACACCAAGGTACAGGAGTTATAACATTTATATTATATTATATTATATTATATTATATTATATTATATTATATTATATTATATTATATATATTATGTTATATTGTGTTATGTTATGTTATGTCATGTTATACAGTATGAAGTGATTTAAAATCAACTGCATTAAAGCAAAATCTGTACTTAAGCAGAGATTGATGTCACTCCCCGAGACCAATTACCATGGGCAAATCCCTTTTTCTCAGCCTGGAGCAGTGACCTTGAGGGTTGTCCCCATTGCAGGAAGGAATCTCCACACCTCCCAAGAAAGGAAATGTCAGGAGATGCTGCGGTTAAGATTTGAGATGGGGCCTTTCTACTCTGAGGTGCTGCCCTGTCAGCCAGATGTGCCCAGGCTGGGCCAGCTCAGCAGCTCTGCAGAAGCTCTCAGTGGTGTCACTTGGTTGTTCCTTTCTCTGGGGATTTTTCCAGCTCTTCTACAGCTTCAGCTCCCTCTGAGGATGTTGAACTTTGGCATGGAAGAGTCAGGCTGGTTTCAGCATTATTCACCCCAAAAGCAGGGTGACCCCCCTCCTTCATTTCCCAATGGGGGTTTTGCAAACCGGGCCTTGCTGGAGTTGTTGGAGCCCATTGCAGGCAGAGCCTCCTGCTCCAGCAGGAACTGCCTTTCCTGTGCCATGAGCAGGGCAGGTCCCGCTGCAGGAGAAGCCCCAGGCCAGCCCCAGCACAGGGAAGGCCTCGGGCACAAGGGCAGAGTGCTGTGCTGGGAGCTGTGCCAGGGAGAGTCTGAGGCAGCAAAGGCACCTTGGCAGCAGCAGCTGCTTGCAGGCCATGGCCAGAAGCCTCCCTTGGTAGCCTGGCCTGGTGGCCACCACTGCAGAGCTGCTACCTCAGGGCTCATTCCTGGCTGGGCTCTGAATAGCCACTTCTGCCCCAGGAGCCTGACTGGGAGGCCATTGGCCCCAGCACCTTGGGGACGAGATATTAATGACAAAACTCTTCATGGCAGCAGAGCCAAGGCAGGGGCAGAGGAAAGGGGAGAGCCAGGCCCAGGGGACAGGGCTGCCATGGTGATGGCTGTGAGGTCACTGCCCCTGCAGCAGCCTAGCTGCCCTCAGCAGACATTCTGGCCACAAGCGTTGTGAGGGCACCCAGCACATCAGAGAACCCACACTACAGGAATTCTGTCCCTAGGGATGAGAGGGTTTCACTGGGTCAGGTTGCACAAAGCTCCTGCTCTTGGACAATTCCTGGGATTGGGCATCCAATTCTCTGGAAAAACAACTGCAGTTTCCTGCCACTTTCATAATTGTAAAATATTTCCTCATTCTAACAAATGTAAATCTACCCTTATTCAGTTTAAAGATATTGACCTCTTTCTGTCATGGCAAGATTTAGGAGAAAATAAATTTGACCACTATTTTTCCATTTTCACAGACCTTATTTTTTTTTCCAAAAATCACCCAAGATGGAGTTTGGAGGCCTCATCCCATAACCAGCAGGTAGAGACTGTGGATTGTGGGCTCAGTGGTGTGGAGACTGAGGACAGAACAGGAATAGTCTGGGACTGATGGATGGGTGGTTTCAGAGAGGCTGGAGCTTTTCTTCATAGAGGACATAAGCATGAGAAGGAAACAATGGCAGCAAGGGCAGCTGGGGAGGTCCAGACTGGACATGTGGAAAAAGGAATTTCCCTGCCAGGGCAGATCTGTGGTGCAGCATGTCCCCCAGAAGGAGCCTGGAGCAGCCCAAGGCTTTGTGTGGGCAGGCAGAGGCAGGCAGGAGGCAGAGCTGTCAGCAAAGGAAGGGGCCAGCCAGGTGGGGCAGCCGGGGGATGCTGACAGCCTGCCGGGACAGAGGTGCAGGTCTGCTCAGCACCAGAGACACCTTTCCCTTGCTTGTCCCCACCTGTCATCACTGCTTCCAGTGTTCTGCTCTACCTTGAAATGGGGACACTTTTACAGTCTTGTGCCTCACAGGGATCTACTGAAAGTACAAGAAACTTGAGTGTTTCCATCTTATATTGAGTTCTTGAGAAACTTTTTGAGCACACTCTGATGGACTGGGTCTGATGCAAAGAGCACCAAAGCCCCAGAGGGTCATTAAGGTCCTTGTGCTGTGTCTTTGCTGCTGAGCTGGGCTGGGCTCCTGGCCCAAAGGCAGCTCCTGGCAAGGGCAGCACAGCAGAGAGACAGCTCTGGCCAGGAGCAGCTCCTGTGCACAGCCCAGCAGGTTGGGCTATGACATCACAGAGTTCATTGTGTGAGGTCACTGAGCAGCTAAACCATCATAGAGGGAACTGTGTGACATCATGTAGGCAGTGTGACATCACAGTGGCTGTGTGAGGTCACTGGGGAGGTCACTCTGCCCCAGCACCCCTCACAGTTCCCCCCAGAGCAGTCCAACCCTGCTCATGCACAGCAGGGTCCCCTGTCCCCACGGGTCCCCTCACCCCCGGCCCATCAGCCTCCCTCAGAGGATGTTCCACGATATCGACCCCAGAGCCTGACACTGGGACGGTGGCCCAGGGCCCTGGGGGTGGCACAGGGGGACAGGGACCCCCCGGCAGCGTCCCCGTGTCCCCCAGGGCCAGAGCCTGGGCCAGGGCTCCTTCACCCTGTTACAAACGAGGCCTTGAGAGCGCTGAAAAAATCCCCAGCAAGGGAGCAGCAAAAACCAGATTGGATATTAAGGGACAGCAGCACAAAGTTCCTTGGCAAGAGTCACTGTGCTCCTGACTGGTCACTTCAGGCACACAAGGGAAACAAAGCAGAAACAAAACCAAACAGAATCCAGGCAATCAAAGCAGAAATTAACTGAGAAGTGTCCCTCTGTGTGTATGTGACACAAGGACATTGGAGGCAAGGATAAAAGGAATACGGCCTAAAAGCTTAACAGAGCTCAAACTTAACAGGACTTAACTTATACCTTAACCTTAACTGATACTTTCAATTTCACAATTTAGCAAAAGAGCAGAGAATAAACAGCATTTACCTAACTCAAACCTATGACTTTGCAGTTTAACAGAGGAATAACACTTACCAATATTGAACTTAGCTTATAATTTTAATAATTTAATATTAAACATAAGAGCTTAGCAAAAGAACAACTCTTGGCAGCAATTAGCTTCACTTAGACCTTGTGATTTAACCTTCCCTACAGGCCTGACTGACTCACTTATCCAAGGCACTCCAACCCCTCAGAGAGCAGCATTTCTGCCACATTTCCCCAGTACAGGCACTCCTGTGTGCACACAGACACAAAGAGTCAGTGCAAGGCACCTGTCAGCAATTCCCCTGAGGGCAGGAAATGCTCACTGTGGATCCTTTGGCATCTCCCCAGCAAAGGGCAAAGGGTTGAGCCTGGAGGAGTGGGGGGATCGGCCCAGGCTCTGTGGTTGTTCGGGATCCCCGACTGCAGCGAACGGGAGAGTTCCCGGCTGGGAGAGGCCCCACTCAGAGGGAGTCGCTGGCCCGGGAGAGCTCCAAGGGCTCCATTTGGAGTGCTGTTTGTAGGGCCCCAAGAGAGGGGCTTCAGTCCCAGCAATGGCTCATCCTGGCCACACTTGGCAGCAACAGCTTTCTTTGGCAGGTTGAGAAGAGGGATCTTGTGCCACTGAGGGAACAAAAACAGTTCCCAGGGCTGCTGCTAAAGGAACCAGGAGCTGGTTGGGCAGCAGCAGTGCCTAGAGCAGACAGTGTTAGTGATGAGCTGCAGAGGAGCTGAGCCCAGGGGCTGTTGGCCAAGGCCGAGGCCCAAGGAGCATTTCTCAGCTGGCAGGGCGGCCTGAGAAGGGGAGGGGAGAATGCAGCAGCACAGGGCCCATGGAACCAAAGGACCATTGTGACACTGTGAGGCCCTGTGAGACCAAGGGACCATTGTGACACTGTGGGGCCCTGTGAGACCAAGGGACCATTGTGACACTCTGGGGTCCTGTGACACCAAGGGACCATTGTGACACTGTGAGGCCTCATGGAATCATGGAGACCAGTGTGACATTGCTGGGCCTCATGGAACCATGGAGACACTTTGGGGTGTCATGGAACCAAGAGGCCATTGCAACACTGAGGGGCACCATGGAATCACAAAGACCATTGTGACACTCAGGGCACTAATGGAAACCTGGAGAGCATTGTGACACTATGAGTCCCATGGAATAAGCAAAGCTTTGTGACACTGCGAGGCCTCATGGAACAAGTGAGACCATTGTGACCCTGGGAGGACCATTGTGATACTGTGGGGCCTCATGGAACAAAGAGGTCTTTGTGACAATTCCGGGCTGCATGGAACCGAAGGTCCATTGTTACACTGGGCAACCAAAGGAGACCACTGTGACAGTGCAGGGCTGCATGGAACCAAAGCTCCAGGGTGTCACAGATTGGTCTCCTGTCATCAATGGTCCATTGTGACACTGTTGAGCCGGAGGAGACCACTGTGACACAGTAAAACCCCAGGGTCCAAAGATCCATTGTGACATTGCATACCTCATGGAACAGAGGAGTCCTGTGACATTGTGGGGCCTGGGGAACCATGGAGACCATTGTGACACTGCAAGGGCTCATGGAATCCTTGGGACCATTGTGACACTGCGGGGCCTTAATGACACCTTGGGGCCACTGTGACATTGTGGGACCCCATGGAACCTAGGGGCCAGTGTGACACTGCAGGTCTTGTAATCAAGAGGCCAATGTGACACTGCTGGAACCCATGGAATCAAGTCCCCATTATGACACTGTGGGGCCCCATGGATCCAAGGCACCATTGTGACACTATGGAGCCTCATAAAACCAAGGGAACACAGAACAGGTTTAGCTGGTTTGGCCTCCCATGGAGTGCCTGACTGGTCCAAGTGACCTTTGCATGTTGAGGGTCATTTCTCATCTGCTGCCAAAACACTGGGGCTCTGTGCTTTCCTTCCCAATGGAAAAGGACTGTCCTTCTGCTCCAGGCACCTGCGGGGGACGGGACAGGTGTAAGTCCAATGGTGTCAGGAACCCACGTCTTAAAAAAGGAACCCACTAGGCCGCGGCAAAATATCCAAATATGGATAACATTGTAACCAGACCAATGAAGAGATTTTTGCTTTGATTTCCAGCACATCAGCCTCAAAATACAAAATGGAGACATGACAGCTCACTGATCCACACCCAAAAAATATCTCCTCCAGCAGGGCTCATACCACAATACATAAAATCATCTCAGACTAGTTTCAGCCAATCAGACACAGAAAACACATATTGACAAGCATTCTATCCAATCTTATAAAACATACGTAATCGTAGCTAAAACAAAGACTAGTTCATAAGAGACAAAGAACAGAGTTCTATTCATGCTAACCTTCTAAAGATATACATTAAATAACCTTGTTGCCATCCTAAAGCCAATTCCACAGAGACCTATTGTTATTTTGTCACGTCTACTGCTTGGGAAACTTTCCTGCTTGCATGGGAAACTTTTCTGCAATGCTAACAAAACTTCAGTCTGAGACCTACACATTTCTTTTAACCATTTCTTAAAAATCCTCTAACCTTATGGATTCCAACATTTCCCCCTCTCTGTTTGACCCAGAAGCTTTCATTTTCTTGTCGCTTGCTACTTGCGTTTCATAGCTCTATTGCAAAATTTCTGCTTATTATCTGTTGAAGACCTATTTTCACTAAACTGAAGCATTGCTATATTATGGCACAGCAACTTAATGCTGTTAAGACCCAATCCCTGAAAGAGATATGAATCACGTTTGGCAACTGTCACAAGTTATCGTTCAAAAAACTCTGGTCGATTCCAAGGCCTTAATTCAAAACCTTCGTTCATGTCAATACCCTCATCTACTGCTTTCGTGAGATTTCGTACACTCTCCGTGCTTCTACTTCCTAATTCTCCTGCTTGAATGACAATAACTTCTCGGACTGTTTTGTTCATTATTCGCCTAACACAACAGAGTATACAAGGTACCACTATCAATATCAGTATTAGAACACCTAATATGTAAAGACCTATCCTGCAAAGTTGCCTTAGCCAAGGTGCAAAACTCCAATTTTGAAACAAATCATCCAACCAGGAACCTCCATCTTCTTTAATTTGGGCTGTCAGATCCTTCAATTTTTGATTGCTTTTGTGAATGGATTCAGAATGATCAGACAAATTCATACAACACAATCCTTCAAATTCCTCACAACCATGTCCTTGTGCCAGTAAAAGAAAATCAATGGCTGCTCTGTTTTGAAGAGTAGCATGTCTAATACTATCAACATTGGTCAACATATCACTGATTGCCGAGGATGTGGCATTAGCTTGTTTGCTCAGCCAAAATCCAACTCGATCTAATTGTCTCAATGCCACAGCTGAAGCCAATTGGGGTAAAAATATACCTGCTGAAACCCTTCTGGCGGCATTCCAAGGCATAAAATCACTCTGACAATTCTCATCATAATGAGGAACAGCTCTTGTTTTCCTTTGTTTCTTTTTCATCACTGCTTTGGCAGTGGGGGCAATTATGGTGAGCATACCAATGCTACAAGGACCACCTTCAAGGTGAGCTGGAATGCCTTGCCAAGCTCTGTCTCCGCAAATGAACCAATACCCTTTCGGCAATTGCCGTGGATATTGATCCGTTTCTGGAACCACATCCCAACTGTTTGAAACATTACACCAAAAACTCAAATTTTTATATGCAAAATAATGAGGGGGATCACCTTTTCGCCAGGCACGAGTCATGAAAGTAAAACAAAAATCCATGGTCAAAGAACCAAGGATTTCCAATTCTTGAGGTTCAGATGCTGCCCTAAGAAGTTTTTTGGACCAAATGTTCCAATTGAAGGAAGGCCTGTTTCCATTGTCAATTCCACCTGGTTTACGATTAGATTGTTTTTTGACCAAAGGCAACTCTTTCACTGGCACACCAACCAGACAGGTTGAAAAAGGCTTTTCTGGTTCCGAATTAGACAGACATATAGTATCCGATCCGGCAGCCTTGGCTAAGGTCACCCAAACATTCGTTTTCGGTTGATCCACAGGTAAATCTGCACGACAAAAAACAATTAAAATCAAGCAAAACAAGTATACCATTTGAATTTGCCCCATCTCTTTCAGAAACTAAGTTTTGGCAGAATTCTTTCTAAACAAAAACAATAACCTAAGTTTTCAGCCAAAAATTAGCTTTGTTAAACAAACATTCAGCATTCAATTAGTATACTTATAAATAATATTGGCACAAAATCAGAGTTCATGGGTTCCACTGATGCACAAAGAACGTCGGGCACAAGAGGCGTCAGGCGAGACCCGGGATCCTTCGATTCGGTTCACGTCTGCGTACTTGCTTCCTCGGTTCTGGGCTCGACAACAGGTTCTGAAGTGTGATATGGTTTGACGTTTTTGGCAGGAACCCATTTAATTCCAGCACCTGTGGAAATAGAAGCATACCCTTTGCCCCACGTTATTCATTGAAACGGACCTTCCATCTGTCCAGAATCAGGGTTTCTAATTAGAACAGGAGGATGTTCTTTCAGTTTTGCCTGTGTGTTATTTGAAAAGTGTCTAAAGATTGGTGGATCTGGTTCTGTACTTGAACTATTTAGAAAATTAAAAACATACAGAGCCTTATTCAGTCTCATCTGTGGGGTGATCTCTGTTCCCCCTCTCTGTTGATCTAATATGCGTTTTAGGGTTAGATGTGTTCTTTCAATGATTGCTTGGCTTGTGGGAGAGTGGGGAATGCCAAAAATGTGTTGAACACCCCATTAATTTAAAAATGTGGCCAATTTTTGAGATATATATGCGGGACCATTGTCAGTTTTTACTTCTTGGGATACACCCAATGAAGCAAATCTTGCAGGAAATGATGACAGGCATGGCTGCCAGTTTCACCTGTGTAAAGGGAAGCAAAAACTGCACCAGAGAACGTGTCTATGGAAACATGAATATTTTTAAATTTACCAAAAGAAGGATATTAGGTAACATCTGTTTGCCACAACTGTAGGCTTTGTAAGCCTCAGGGGTTGATTGCTCCTGTAGAAGCAGGAGGTTGTACCAACTGACAGTCAGGGCAAGTATGAATAATAGCTTTGGCTTGACTTTTAGTGATTTGGAACCTTCGCATGAGTGCTTGTGCATTTTGGTGGAAAAAGGCATGACTCAGTTTTGCTTGTTCAAAAATGTTTGGCAATGTGTTAGAAATGACCACTGTCAACTTGTCCACTCTTGCATTTCCTTCCACTAAAAATCCAGGAAGTGAAGAATGCGCCCTAATGTGAGAAACAAAATATGGATTAGTTCTCTATTGCAAAGTTATAAAAAGACATGAAAGCCAACGATGTAAAGTTTCATTACTAACATCCTTTAAAATTGAACCTTCTATTCTCCTGACTACATTAGAAACATAAGCAGAATCTGTGACTAAATTAAAAGGCTGAGGAAACAGCTGAAAAGCTCGAACTACTGCAGCAAGCTCAACAATTTGAGGGGATCCCTCTACTGCTTGAATATCAGATTCCCAAACATTAGTCTTTTGATGAAACCAAGTTACAACGGACTTGTGGCTTTTACCAGAGCCATCAGTGAAGAGAGTCACAGCATTTAAAGGTTCTTCACTTAATTTAGGTTTTTCTCTGTAACTCAATTTTGCTTGCAGTAGTTTGTGAGCTGGATAGTGTATAGAAAAAACACCTGGAAAACCCAAAAATGCATATTGTAAATCATCAGAATTTTGCATTGCCCAATTGAAGTAATCATTTTTCAATGGCAAATAGATAACTGAAAATTCTTGACCTGCCAAAGTTAACAATCTGGTTCTAGCCTAAATTATAATGTATGCAATCATTTCTAAGACTGAGAAAATGGTCTTTGAAAACCTGTAGGGAGGAAAAACCCATTCCATTATTAACAAAGGATCTTGTTCTGTGGCATCCCATTGGAAAATGAGACCACAAAGCTGCATCTTCTCTCCTAAAATTGCAAGAATAAAAGGATTTTCAGGAACGCAGCGATGAGCTTGTCTTTTTTGAAGAGCTTCTGTGACTTTGTCGAGAGCAGCACGAGCTTCAGGGGTTAAAGTTCTTGGCGAAGTAATGTCGTAAATTCCTCTCAGCAAATCAAAGAGTGGACTCAGTTCATCATTGGCGATTCCCAACATCGGTCTGACCCAGTTGATTTCTCCTAGAAGTTGTTGTAACTCTTGTAGGTTGTTGACTCTGGTTTGGATCTGAATTTTTTGTGGTGTTATTGTCGTCTCAGTCATCTTCCATCCCAGGTACTTCCAAGGTGAAACTTCTTGAATTTTCGTTGTAGAGATTTCAAGTCCAGCTTTTTGAATTTCAGCAACAACACAGTCTCGAGTTTCTTCCATCTCTTCCTGTGTAGAAGCTGTGATGAGAAGATCATCCATGTAGTGTAGAATCATGGATCTTGGAAACTTTTGACGAGCAGGATGCAAAGCTTGGGCAACGAAATGTTGACAAATTACAGGCGAATTTTTCATTCCTTGTGGGAGTGATTTCCAGTGGTATCTTCAAATGGGTTCACTTCGGTTGATGACGGGAACTGAAAAAGCAAATCTTGGAGCGTCATCAGGATGAAGTGGAATATGAAAAAAAGAGTCCTTTGAAACAATTACAATGAGAGGCCAATGCTTTGGGATCATGGGCAAAGAAGGAAGTCCAGGTTGAAGAGGACCCATGTCTTCAATCACTTCATTGATTTTCCTCAGGTCATGCAGCATCTTTAATGTCTGTTAACACAGGCCGAGGCAGTTCAGATGCTTGATTTTCAGGCCTATTGTAAGGTGAATCACCAGCTAATTGAGCAACATCTAGATTAGCATAATCAGTATTTGTATATCCTTCAACCAACTTGTTAAGTAGTTTTTTCCATTGTAATTCCCATAGTAGGTACTGTGAATTGGTTAAAATCAGAGAAGCCACATTCCTGCAATAAGCAGGAACTAAGTCATAAGAGTTAAAAGTATTTTTCAACACACTATTAAAATAAGGAGAAGAAAATCCACTCTCTTTCAAAGCCTGTCGCAAATCCTTTATATCACGATGATCAAGTCTTTCATATTTTGGATTTCTATAATTTCTTCCATATTTTACTGGTAAAGCAAGATATTGTTCTTTTAAATCCGAATATTTTTCCAGTTTCTGATTAATGTATGACCAATCAGGTAAATTCAATGGAAAATCAAAATTGTGACTTCGATCAATGACAGGTTAACCTTTACTTCAAATCAATGCATTTTCTGATTCTGAAAAATCACTAAATCCAAACCTTCCAGGCACTCTGCCCAAATCCAAATTCCTGACAGGGACACTGTACTCTTGTCCAGGAGTTCTGCCAACTCCGGGAACTCAGCCAGTTCCGGGAACTCGGCCATAAAAGTCAGGGGTGGACTCCCGCAAACAACATGCCTCCTCTGAAGTCTGGCCCAAAGGGGCCGGGAGGGAGGCGTGTTCCCCGGTTCTGGGAACATTGCCACATTGGTCTTTTAACCTTGAGTTCAATACTTTACCACAAGTTTCACATTGTCTCCCTGCCAAGAAAAACTCAGCTTGGGAGTCCCCAAATCTAGGTTTTAAACTTAGATGGTTTTGTTTTAAAATACAAGAATTATGATCATGACACTTTAAAAACTCAGCCCGTGTTTTTTCAGGTTTTTGAGAGTTATCCATCCTTTCAAAGGACTCCACCCTTAAAGCCAATTTTTCTTTCTCTGTATCTATAGATTGACAAACACCAGAACAACCATGTTTTTGCTTAACAGAAAAAGAGTTCCCCGGAACCACAACTGCAGCGATGACCATGGCCGGAGACCTTGTGACCTGGCTAGCTGAGAGGGTGGCCAACAGTCCCACTGCAGCAGGGGGTGTCAGCCCCAGTGGCGGGGCCCCAGGGCTGGCAGCTTCAGACACCCCTCGGCGGTAGAAGCCTTGGGCTGTGCCTGCAGGACGAGGTCTCGGTGGAGAGCTGCTGGAAAGGGTGGAGCAGAAAAAGAGCCGGACACTTGCTGGGGTCAAACGGGTTTCATGTCCCAGGGGACGACCAGCAGGGAGTGAGAGAAAAAAGAGGTTGGGCATAGGATTATAAAGGGAGGTGGTAACTGGGGGAGGGATTTACAGAAAATCAATCAGGGAGGGGCAGGGGATGAGCTTAACATAATAGACTGTAAGGGAAAACCAATCGATACATTGTAAAGGAGGGGCCCCGGGACCTCAGCCAATCACTACTCCCACCGAGAGGAACATTCTGGAAGACTGGGAGTGGTGGGGAGTGATTGACTGGGCCCAGGTAGGAGAGAAGACTGTACATATTTGGAGATACAGAGCGGGGAAATTACATAACATGGGGGCAACCATAGCAACTAAATAATGGACAGAAACTAGGGCGGGGAAAACTGGGAGGACAGAACCATCATAACAAAAAGGGGGGAGAAACAGAACATACCAACACA
This sequence comes from Ammospiza nelsoni, assembly GCF_027579445.1. NCBI lineage: Eukaryota > Metazoa > Chordata > Aves > Passeriformes > Passerellidae > Ammospiza > Ammospiza nelsoni. The sequence continues at coordinate 2,933,983 of NC_080664.1, forward strand.
CCACAACATACAACTTCCCGAGTGGAAGCAGCCACCTTAGCCTCCACCCCAGGCCCAACAGAATCCAATTCAGGTGGCAGTGTCCCTGCACAAACAATTTTAGGAGGTACTGACACTTTTTCATTCCCATCTTTTACACATTTTGTCCCAGTAATTTGTATTTGCTTTGCCCAAAATTAAAAAATCTTGTCCTTGTTGACAAGAATTGATCAGCCCAGTTGGAATATTCACCCAGCAAAAATTATTTAAAAGATGAATTAGTTTTGAGGAACTCAATTCAACCCTTGTGTTAGAAATTGCTGAGCTGGGATCATTCGAGGTTGGGCTGGTTGAGAGACAAATGGCTGACATGCCATCATCACTTGGTCTGAGATCTGATTGCCAGTGGGGACCACTATTTGTGTCTGAGCGCGGTGGAACGCGCTGTTTCTGAAGTTTAAAGACAGTGGGTTACCATTGATGTCAAATAGTGAGTGACAGTATTTAGCAAGATGCCTTCCTTTTCGGCATTGAGGGCAAATAGAATTTTGATTTGATATCCCACGACAATCCTTTTTAAGGTGCCCTAGTTTACCACAACCAAAGCAGACAGGCTTTTTATTAGAATCTACTTGTACAGCATTAACAGAATTTTCCCAACGTTTTTCTTGTTTTTCTAAAAGCTTTTCAATTTTATCCATTCGTTGTGTCAAATTGTGTTCCAGTGTTTTTTCCAAAGCATTGACCTGTGAATTTGCAGCATTTTGTGAACCCATAAGTCTACTGCAAGCTGTTAGCATCTGTGTAATTGTTGGAGGCTGATCAGGCAAAGCTAAAATAATTTTTCTACATTCATTATTAGCATTTACAGAAGCAAGATTTTGAATGATATATGAGCGGGCTTGTTCATCTGGACATTGCCTTTCAACTGCTTGAGTTAATCTATCCAGAAAAGAACCATAAGATTCAGTTTCACCTTGTTTGATCAGTGGATAAGAATTCAAATGAGAGCCAGGAGGCTCAAGTGAAAGCACGTTGGGCGCCAGTATGCGGGGGACGGGACAGGTATAAGTCCAATGGTGTCAGGAACCCACGTCTTAAAAAAGGAACCCACTAGGCCGTGGCAAAATATCCAAATATGGATAACATTGTAACCAGACCAGTGAAGAGACTTTTGCTTTTATTTCCAGCACATCAGCCTCAAAATACAAAATGGAGACATGACAGCTCACTGATCCACACCCAAAAAATGTCTCCTCAAGCAGGGCTCATACCGCAATACATAAAAACATCTCAGACTAGTTTCAGCCAATCAGACACAGAAAACACATATTGACAAGCATTCTATCCAATCTTATAAAACATACGTAATCGTAGCTAAAACAAAGACTAGTTCATAAGAGACAAAGAACAGAGTTCTATTCATGCTAACCTTCTAAAGATATACATTAAATAACCTTGTTGCCATCCTAAAGCCAATTCCACAGAGACCTATTGTTATTTTGTCACATCTACTGCTTGGGAAACTTTTCTGCTTGCATGGGAAACTTTTCTACAATGCTAACAAAACTTCAGTCTGAGGCCTACATACTTCTTTTAACCATTTCTTAAAAATCCTCTAACCTTATGGATTCCAACAGCACCCATGGCCAGAATTGGGATTTCACCTCCAAATTTCCTTATATCCAGGCATTCTTCCCATAGCAATATCACCAGGACAAGTCTGGCTGGCAGTACTTTCACAATGGTCACCTCTCATCGATCCCGAAACATTGGGGTAGGCTGCATGCTCTCCGCCCCATGGGAAAGAACTGTCCTGCTTGTCAAGGTGCCCATGGCCGAGATTGGGTTTCCACCTCCAAAATTCCCTATATCCAAAATCTGCTATTACTGACAAGTCTGGCTGGCCTTGGCCTACTGAGGCTCTCACCTGCCTTCCAAGTCTTGGGGTTTTGTGCTTTCCTTCCTATGGAAAAGAACTGTCCTTCTCAGCCAGGTGCCCATGGCCACAATTGGGATTTCACCTCCAACATTGCCTGTTATGACAGACTGGAGGAGATTGCTGGCAATAAACATTTTGTGTGTGGGGGAGGAAGGGGCAGGTCCAGCCATGCCCTGCCCTGTAAGCCCAGCCCTGCCCTGCCCTTTGACCCCAGTCCCCCCAGGGGCCTCCAGTGGGTTTACGGTTTCTGCCTGACACGCGGCACAATGATCCCCCAGCACTGCCGTCCCACCCTGGGCACTGGGGCCCTCTTGGCTCTACTCAGTGCTGCTGCTGTACTCAGGGCACCCCAAACTCCCATAGGGACCCGTGTGCACCCACTCCAGGGATTGTGTGCGACTCACACTGCCCCGATCCTCCACGCACCTGGAACTCCGTTCGGGGTTTGCGTGCCAACTCACCAATTCGTCTGCCACCCTCAGCACGCCCTGAGGGCGCCTACCAATCCTTAAGGGGGAAGGCCGATCCCTTGTGTGCCACTCGCATTTCTGTTCCTCTGCACGCCCGGAGGGGGGCCCACCTTATCCCCCTGGGAGGCGGGATAAGGTGGGCCTCTCACTCACTCAGGCTTCCCTTGCTTCCCTCTGTTTGTGGCCGGTCCCCTCGCAGGAGTCCAGAACCGCGGTGCTGGGAGGGCCACAGCTGCTTTGGGGCTCCGAGCTGCTGGGCCCTGTTGCACACACACTTCTTTTGCTTGCCTCCTACTCCTGCCACCGGCTTCACTTACCGATGTTCCTCCACACTGTTTGTTCCTAGGCTGCTGCCGACCGCTCCAGATAGGGCCAGATATCCTGGAGGCCCTCAGTCCTCTTCGGGTGTGGCCTATCGCAGACCAGTCCCCAAGACTGGTAAGACTGGTATGAATGGCACGTGATCAGCTCTTTAGTGATTTCAGCTTTACTGGAAACAGTCTAGGTAGGGGACCCATGGGTTGTGCGCACACCACGCTCCTCCCGAGATGGTGTGGAGGAGGAGGAGGAGGAGGAGGAGGAGGAGGAGGAGGAGGTCAGCTCCATCGTGCAGCAGAGCTGGGTCTTTTTCCTCACAAGAGTCTCTGAGTAGGTGCCTCTTGGCATCAGGTTCATAGTCTTTATACTGCTCTTGGCCCGCTCTGGTTAGGCTGACGAAGGTGAAAAGTTCTGACCAGGGTCTTTGATACTATCTTATGTTCTCTCTGTTTAGAGGTGTTATTTATTGCGATTCTTTATTGCATGGTTGGTCATTGTTTTAGGGATTTTTGTTATGTAATCCTTTTCTGCTAAGTCCTATGGGAGTTTCATATTTGCTTATTAGGTGACATAATAATCTTCTTTATGATCTCGGATCCTTCGCCATTTTGGAAGAGAGTGGGAGCAGCGGGGGTAATACCCAACGGTAAGGAGATTTACATAATTATAAAACCTTTAACAAGCAATTAATAACTAACATTGGAACTTTACATAACTATAAGACATTAAACAAACAATCTAGAACTGTCATTGGAACTTTATATTAACTCCTTGAACAATGTATTCTCTACAACACTGTGGGAAGTTGTGGAACCAAGGGGATCGTTGTGGCACTGTTGGGGCCCATGGAACCAAGGGGCCAGTGTGGAAACAAGAGGCCACTGTGAGCCTGTGGGGTGTAACAACCCAGAACACTGAAATGCTGGAGGTAAGCAAAGGCTCCTTTACTCATGTTTGGTGCAAAGGTGAAACATCAGCCCAATATTCACAAGAGGCCAAAATGACACAAAATTTTACTGCCAAAGTACACAAAATCAAGAAACTTTGGAAGAGGTTTCAATGCAACATCCAATTACACAGAAAACATTTATCATAGCAGCAACTTCATTACCTTAGCTCATTTCACCTAGAAACCTTTAAACATGTAAGCTGTTGAGGTACCCAAAAATGTTCTATATAAAGAGCATTAGAAGGAGAAAAGAGAGAGACAGAAAGACAGAAGCTCTATAGCAAGACACGCATATGACTATCAGTTCCTAGGGTTCCAGTGTGGGTGAGACACAAACCCCAGGAGAACGCAGAGTGCATACCAGGGGCTGACCTTGTGCTTGGTGTTTTTAAGCCCCCAGGCCTTTGTGAGCCTCCCCCCAGGTGGGATTTCTGATTGCTCGGGCAATCGGGGCTGGGTTAGCACTGTCCCCACTGTGTGACTGACTGACAGTTCATCCCATGGTGTCTCAGGACATTGATCTCACCCAGCCTCTGACAGTGACCATGGTGACACCGGGAAACCTCATGCAACCATGGGTCAGTTGTGACCAGGTGGGTCTGTTGAAGATTGCAATGCAAGACGTTTTCTATTACCATCTGTATGGCAGATTATCTTTTGTCCAGTGGGCAGTTTGCCTTATCTCTCTCTTTGAGTAACCACAATCACACCTCGCTGGGAGGGGACATCTGCTGATAACAGACTATTGAACGTCTACGCATGGCATGACTGATAAGAACTATAACATCCCATTGTGAGATATGAGCCCAGAGGGAGGAGCCAAGCATTGCTACCCAGATATAATCCAGAGGTTTTTGAGACACCAGCACGGCTTTCTCCATGGGATTTCCCAGAGGAACAGCGGCTATCTCTTTTCCCACTGGGTCTTCGGAGGAAGAATACATCCTTCTCTACAGATCCCCCTTGCTCCAACAGAACCACACCTGACACTTCAGGAGGGCTGCAGCCACATTTCCAATTGGATTGCCACCAACACCCCAACCCACAGGGTATCAGGTTGGGTTCTGACTCTGTCAGTGTTGTTCTAGTGTACCGCACTGTTAATTTTATCTTTTTATATTTTTCCTTTCCCTATTAAAGAACAGTTATTTCCTGCTCCCATATTTTTGCCTGAGAGCCCCTTAATTTAAAATTTATAGCAATTCAGAGGGGTGGGGAGGGTTTACATTCTCCATTTCAGAGGTGGCTCCTGCCTTCCTTAGCAGACTCCCGTCTTTGCAAATCAAGACAGTATTGATGACACTGATAGGGTCAATGCTGTGCGTATTGATCACACTGAGAGGGTCCTGCTGTGGGTATTGATCACAGTGACAGGGTTCTGCTATGTGTATTGATCACACTGACAGGGTCAATGCTGGTGGTATTGATCACAATGAGAGGGTCCTGCTGTGGGTATTGATCACACTGATAGGGTCAATGCTGTGGGTACTGATCACACTGGCAGGGTCAATGCTGGTTCTGCTGTAGGGGACACACTCTTGGGGAGGGCACTGGTCCCATTGTGGATAAATGTTGGGCAGGATGAAAGTTTGACAAGGAACTCTCACAGATATGCATGTATGGCAGAAGGATTTTTAAATGTAGAATCTGATGAAGGAATAGAAATGAAAGCAAGTTTTGATATAGAAGAAAAGTATTGGTGAGCCAGTCTTACTGGATAACCAAGAAGGAAAGGGTGTGTTAGTTAGAAGAAGTTTTTATGACTTAGAGCAAAGGATAAACCCACCTCAAACAAGAAGATGTTTTTACCAAGCAGGAAGATAGCGCAGGCAAACAAGGCAGCAAAGCTACAAGTAGAAAAAAGGTCTCAGAATTTTCCACTGCAAGAAAACTGAAAAACAACTTCTAGCTTAAATTGTAATGTACTAACTTTTAGTGATTGGAGAACTAAATTTTAGTGATTGAATATGGTAATTGTAGTGGTTATGATAGGCTATGGATAACAGTTAAGGTATAGATTGGTTCTGCTGTATTAAGATGCTCATCAAAGAAGAGTATATAATATAATAAATGTATAAGAAAATATATCATAAATCTCTTTTCTGAAGTTTATAACTAAAAATATAAAATAAAAATATATTAAAATAATAGTGAAAAATTAAAATAATAAATAAATATATAAAATAAAATTTTAAAATAAATAAAAAATCTATTTAAATAAAATAAAGTAAAAAATAAATTAAAAATATATAAAAAAAGTATATAATATATGCAAAACCAAAGGGTCTCCAGGCCTGCCTGCAGCTGGAGCTGACAGCTGTGGGCACAGCTCTGTCAGCCACGGCCCTGGACTGCTGTGACACCTTGGATGGAATAAACTGCACTTACTGTACAATAAATTGCATTTTGTATACAATGAACTGCATTTTGGAGACAATGAAATGCAATTTGTGTACAATAAACTGCATTTTGTATATAATAAACTGCATTTTAACTGCATTTTGTGTACAATAAACTGCATTTTGGAGAGCAGCCTGGAGTTCCACATCCCTCATTTACAGGTGTGGGTGATGAAGATGAAGCTGATGATGAAGCTGATGATGATGATGATGATGATGATGGTGTGAGCAGTGTCATGGTGACGGTGTCAGTGGTGTTGGATGAGGAGGATGTTGGTGATTAATGGGACCATAGTGTGGGTGCTGGGATATGTGATGATGATGATGACGATGATGAAGATGATGGAGGCGCTGTGAGCAGTGTCTCAGCCTGCCCTGCCCAGGAAGGCAGAGGGAGCCCTGGGAGCCCCAGAGTGGCTCCGCTCAGTGTGGGGGAGAAACCAGAGACCCCCAGGGCTGGGTGAGGGGGGACAGACACAGGGACAGAGAGACGGACAGGGGACAGACATAGGGACAGACACAGGGACAGACAAACAGACAGTAGGCAGACACAGGGACAGACAGAGGGACACACACAGACAGGGGACAGACACAGACACAGACAGACACAGGGACAGACAGAGGGACAGACAGAGGGACAGGGGCATGAGCACACACCCATCCATATGAGAAAAGCACCCATGAACACACAGAGTTGCTTTGCTGAAGGGTTTATTGATTATTGACTATTGATTATTGATTATCAATCATTGATTATCGATTATCAATTATCAGTTGTTCCAGGGCCATTCCCAGGCTCCCAGGGCAGCTCTCCAGGAATGATCAAATCCTGACGGCCTGACAGGGACAGGAGCTGAGTGTGACCCCAGGGTGACCCCAGGGTGACGCCAGGGTGACCCCAGTGCGTCCCCAGAGCCCCCCAGAGACATCCAAACTCCCCCAGAGACCCCAGGACCATCCCAAACTGGGGCAAACTGGGGGGGACTGGGGGGCACTGGGGGGTACTGGCCTGCCCCCAGTGCCATCCCCAGCACAGCTCCGGGTACCCACCTCAGCCCTCTGCACTCCGAAGCCTTTGGGTTTCTGCAGAGAGGGGGCAGAGGGCACCGGGGTCACCACGGGGTCACCGCGGGGTCACCAGCCCAGCCGGGCGGGGGGCCCAACTGGCCCCCAATATTCCCTAGTGCCCCCCAGTGCCCCCCAGTCCATCCTAGTTCCCCCTCAGTATCCCCCTGTTCCCCCAGTTCCCCCCATTCCATACCAGTCCATCCCAGTTCCCCCCAATTCCCCCCAGTCCATCCCAGTTCCCCCCCAGTATCCCCCTGTTCCCCCAGTTCCCCCCATTCCATCCCAGTTCATCCCAGCTCCCCCCGATTCCCCCCAGTCCATCCCAGTTCCCCCCCAGTATCCCCAGTTCCCCCCAGTCCATCCCAGTATCTTCCAGTTCCCCCCAGTTCAGCCCAGTTAATCCCAGTATTCCGCAGTTCCCTCCGTATCCTCCAGTCCATCCCAGTTCCTCCCCAGCCCATCCCAGTCCATCCGAGTACATCCCAGATCCCCCAGTCCATCCCAGTCCATCCCAGTTCCCCCAGTCTCACCTTGATGCAGCCCCCAATGCCTCCCACGATCCCGGACTGCAGGGGCAGAGCAAAGGGGATTTGGGATTTGGGGGTTTAGGGATTTGGGATTTGGGGATTGGGGATTTGGGGATTGGGGGATTTTGGGGATTGGGAGATTTGGGGATTTGGGGTTTGGGGATTGGGGGATTGGGATTTGGGGATTTGAGGTTTGGGGGTTTGGGGATTTGGGAATTTAAGGATTTGGGGGATTTGGGATTTGGGGATTGAGGGATTTGGGGATTGTAGGGGTTTGGGTTGTGGTGATTTGGGGATTTGGGGGATTTGAGGGATTAGGGATTTGGGTTTTGGGGAGGAGATTGCAGATTTGGTAATTTGGGAGTTTGGGGTTTGGGATTGGGGGATTGGGGATTTGGATATTTGGGGGAATTGGGTATTTGGGGGCTGTACTGGGATGTCCTGGGCTATACTGGGCTATACTGGTACCCACCTGGCCATCACTAATGCCACCAATTCGCTGTGGGGAGAGCAGGAGATGTCCCCAAGGTCGCTGGGGTGTCCCCCATTGCCCCCCATTGCCCCCCCATTGTCCCCCATTGCCCCCAGTGCCCCCCAGTGCCCCCAGTGCCCCCCATTGCTCCCCACTGCCCCCCAGTGCCCCCAGTTCCCCCCCCAGTCCTTCCCAGTATCTCCCAGTCGATCCCAGTGACCCCAGTCCATCCCAGTCCATCCCAGTGACCCCAGTCCATTCCAGTTCCCCTAGTCCATCCAGTATCTCCCAGTGCCCCCCAGTCCATCCCAGTCCATCCCAGTGCCCCCAGTGCCCCCAGTCTCACCCCAGCACAGATCACTCCGCTGCCCTCCATGTCGGCCTGGGCAGGGGACAGCAAAGGTTGGTCAGGGGATGGGATGGGATGAGGAGCCCCAAAAGGATGAGATGGGATGGGATCCATGAAATGGATGGGATTTTTGGGGAGCCCCAAAAGAATGGGATGGGATTTTTGGGGAGCCCCAAAAGAATGGGATGGGATTTTTGGGGAGCCCCAAAAGAATGGGATGGGATCAATGGGATCAATAGGATGGGATGGGGTGGGATAAATGGGATGGGATGGGGAGTCCCAAAAGGATGGGATGGGATCCATGGGATGGGATGGGATTTCTGGGGAGACCCCAGCCCTGAGCCCAGCCTGGGGCCCTGCAGCCTCACCTGGCTCTGAGCTGGCAGGCACAGCAGGATGGAGAAGAGCAGGGCCACGCTGAGAACAGCCACCTTCATCTTCCTCTGGCTCTGGGCAGCGCTGCCTGAGGCTGCAGCAGGTGAGGAGCACCTTTATCCCTGCCGGAACTCCTCCCTGCACCCTCCCTGCCAGCCCCCAGGCCAAAGCCCAGCTTGGCACAGCCCCCAGCCCTGGCCACAAGCCCAGCCCTGGCACAGAGCCCATCCCCACCCCACCTGTGGCACAGATCCACCCACCTCACCCGGCATCCCTCCAGCTTCCTGCACGGGGCAGCTGCCCCTGGAAGGGCCCAGGCACCTGGGGGGCCAAGGGGTGGCAGGCAGGGAGCCAAAGGCACCTGGGGACCCTGTGGGGACAACCCCCAGTCCAACACAGTCCATCCTCCAACAGCTCCCCAGTCTCGGGGTTTTGCTGCTCAGGTGTGACCCCAGATGTGGCACAAAGTCTCTTTTCCCATCCTGGCAGTCAGAGGAGCCAGACCTCCTCATTTCTCATTCCCAAGGTTGTTTATTGTTTTTTATCTATAAAATTCTTTCTCTGGCCTGCCCAGGTCCACTCAGCAAGACACTCCAGGCACTCTACCTCCTTCGGGGTGATGTTATCTTTTTATATATTTTTATTTCTACTTTATATTTATATATTTTAGGGATATGTATATATTATTATTTACACATATTTTTATATATTATAATTTTTACATATTTTTACATATTTTTATATATCTTATGTTTATATTTTATTCATATTAATTTATTTATATTATAATGTTTATTTATACTTATAATGTTTTTTGTCTATTTATGTATTCTATTTTTGTATATATTTATACACTTTTTTATATATTATATTTATCTATTTATTTATAATTATATTATATTTGTTTATCTATTTATTTATGTATTTTAGATTTATATTTTTTTTCAAAATTCCACATACAATATTTACAATTCCTTCCCAATACCTATGACTTGTGTTAGACAGTGAGCTTCTACCCTAAACTAACCCAAAAGTGCCACCATCACCCAGAGGACAGAGGCCAAGAAGAAGAAGAAAGACAAAGGCTGGACACACCCAGATCCCCCCATCTTGTCCCCTGAACCCCCATTCTAAAAACCCCAAAATTCTCCATTTTCACCCTGTGACAAATTCACTCGCATTCCACTCAAACTCTCTTGCCTTGTAATTCTTCCCATCAAGGTGGGGATTTGCTCCAAGGGTCACAATCCCAGTCCCAGCTGTCCTGGGCTCTGTGCCCAAGGCTCTGAGCCCCCCCTGGAGCCATCCAAGACAGACACACGGATGTGCTGGGGCCTGAAGCCCAGGGGAGATCCCCTGCCTGCCCCACTGTTCCACCCAGCCCCACTGGGTCCTGCTGGATCCCCCCAATCCTGCTGGATCCCCAAACCAATCCGGCTGGATGCCCCCAGTCCTGCTGGATCCCCCCAGTCGTGCTGGATCCCGCAATCTTGCTGGATCCCCCAATCCTGATGGATCCCCAAATCCAACCCTGCTGGATCCCCCCAGTCCAATCCTGCTGGGGTCCCCCCAGTTGTGCTGGATCCCCCAATCCAATCCTGCTGGATCCCCCAATCCAACCCTGCTGGATCCCCCAACCCTGCTGGATTCCCCAAATCCCACTGGATCCAATCCAACCCTGCTGGATCTCCCAATCCAATCCTGCTCCTGTGAGCCATGGAGAGAGATTTGGGGATAAGAATCTGATTTTATTGTGGGATACAATAAATACATAATAATATATTGGGGACATACCATTATATATATATTTTAATTATTAATATTAAAGTATTATTATTTATTATTTTAAAAATAATATTATAATTATTATAATGTATATTAAATTATATAATAGATATTTTAATAATATATAATGATATATTATTAAATTATATATAATTATATATTATGTATATTAATTTATTAAATTATTATAATCGTTAAATTATTAATATCATATATTATCAATATAATATTTATTATAATAATAAACATAATAATTAGATAGTATTATAATATATATTTTCTATAAAAATATATATTACATTTAGATAGAATAATCTATATAATATATAGATTTATAACTATAGATTATTATAATAAATATAATAAATACTAATAACACCACTAATATAATAAATATATAATAATAATATCCCATTTCAGGGAGACCAGCAATGTGTGCTGGACATGATTGGGTAACAATCACACAGACAAATTTATGCAAATAAATAATAAATATGCTAAATAAAAAAATAAAGAAAGAAAATATAATTAATAGATGCAAATAAATATTAAATATGCAAATAAATACATTTGGCAGAGTTTAATGAGATTTTCCTTTTCTGCTGAACCTGTCTCATTTAATCTCCTTGCAATCCAGGTCTAATTTTCACAGCTCCCTTTGCTTTTGCCATCCTGGTATCAAATCTCTGCTGTTCCCCAGGCTCAGAGTCTATCCCCTGCCTGGTGTCCCCCCCAACATCCCAACAGCTCCCAGAGCCCCAGGGCTGGCCCTGAGCAGGGCTCCCCTTCCTGCCCGAGGCTCCAGCCCAGCCCTGAGCCCTGGCACGGGGGAAAATGGGATTTTATCATTGGCTTTGGGCAAATATTCACATGGAAATTGTATGTGCTGTGTCAGAAAGTTGTGCTGGGTTAATTTTTTTAGAGTGTGGTAAATCTAATTTTAGGTTATAACATAATGTTAAAATAGAAACTCTGCTATGTGAGATACTTTTTTTTAAAGAAAGGACTTGCACTGAGATAGCAGCTACAGGGCACCTAAATCTTTCAGAGAATTTACTGGTTTCTTATCATAAAAAATGAACTTTTCCCCACCTTGAATGTGCTGTTAAAATTCAGAGGAAGAAGCTGACACTGACCAGACAGAATCCTGTGTTTGAATGGAATTTATGCATCATGTATGAGGGGTATGAATATGCAAAGGGCTATTGTTTTTCAGGGTTAATCCTCTGTTAATGTGGGTCCTTCCTTGTGCTAATTTTGCCCAGAGAAAGGTACCCAGACTGTCCATAACTCTTTGTTTTGATTGTCTCATATTGTCCTAATGCAAATTATCCAAATTATTACTACACTAACTGCATTGCTATTTTTTATAAACATTTTATTACCATTAAACTTTTATAATTTCCAACCCAAGTTCTTTGCAGGGTTTTTCCCCAGGTGGCCCCGAGAGCTCAGAGCAGGGACAGTCCCTGGCAAAATGCAGTTTATTGTACCCAAAATGCAGTTTATTGTACCCAAATTGCAGTTTACTGTACCCAAAATGCAGTTTATTGTACTCAAAATGCAGTTTATTGTATCCCCCTCTCTGGCAGGGCTCCCAGAGCTGCCAGAGCCTCCATTGCCCACGGACACCCAGGGACATTTCCAGGAGATGTTCCCTGCTCGGGGGCACTGCAGGGACCTGGGGTGGGACAGGGGGGGAAACCCTGCAGGGCCTGCCCCGACTGTTTGCCTTGGATTGGGGAGCACCAGCAGTGACCTGGAAGGGTTTAATTTTATCTGTGCCTGCTTTGTGCCTCCTTTGATGGGGAATTCAGCAGCCAGCAGTGACCTGGAAGGTTCTGGAAGGTTTCCCTGTTATCTGTGGGTGCTTTGTGCCTCCTTTGTGCACAATTGAGCAGCCAGCAGTGATCTGGAAGGTTTTCCTGTTGTTTTTTGTTGCTCTGTTCCTCCTTTGTGCACAACTGACCAGCCAGCAGTGATCTGGAAGGTTTTCCTGTTGTATTTTGGTGCTTTGTGCCTCCTTGGTGCACAATTCAGGAATGGTGTTGGCTCAGGGACATTCCCTGCCCTGCACATCCCAGGGGCCGTTCCAGATTATCCCAGCCTTGCCTCCATGGGCTCTGCACTCACCTGCTCCTGGTTTGGGATCATTGGAAGATGGAAATGTTCCCCGTTTGGTGTCTGGGGCAGGGATGGGCTGGAGAAGTGACCAGGGCGAGGCTGAGGTGCAGCTGATCCGCCCTGGGCTGTGTCCCTGCCTCTCCCTGGCAGCAACCTGGGAAAATTCCTGATTTTCCTCTCATCCTTCCCAAGGGATTTCTTCCACACTCAGGTTCCAAATCAATTCCTGGCCTGGCCATTTTCCCCAGGCTGTGACCACAGGGGGAAACAGAGGGAGCCTGATCGGCCCATATTTACATCTTGTGAGAGCCTGGATGAGGGATGTGGGACTCCACACAGCTCTTCAAAATGCAGTTTATTGTACCCAAATCCAGTTTATTGTCTCCAAAATGCAGGGAGCTCCAAGCCACAAGAGTTTGAGTAGAATGACAGGGAATTTATCACAGGGTGAAAATGTAGAATTTTGGGGTTTTAAAATGGGGGTTCAAGAGGCAAGACCCTGGACTGCTGGAACTTCCTGGATACAACAAACTGCATTTTCTGTAAAATAAAGAGCATTTTTTGAGCAATAATCAGCATTTTTGGTCCAATAATCTGCATTTTAGGTACAATAAACTGCATTTTTGATACAATAAACTGCATTTTGGATACAATGAACTGAATTTTAGAAACATAAACCGCATTTTATGCTCAATAAACTGCATTTTGAAGAGCTGTGTGGAGTCCCACATCCCTCATCCAGGCTCTCACAAGATGTAAATATGGGCCGATCAGGCTCCTCTGTTTCCCCCTGTGGTCACAGCCTGGGGAAAATGGCCAGGCCAGGAATTGATTTGGAACCTGAGTGTGGAAGAAATCCCTTGGGAAGGATGAGAGGAAAATCAGGAATTTTCCAGGTTGCTGCCAGGGAGAGGCAGGGACACAGCCCAGGGCGGATCAGCTGCACCTCAGCCTCGCCCTGGTCACTTCTCCAGCCCATCCCTGCCCCAGACACCAAACGGGGAACATTTCCATCTTCCAATGATCCCAAACCAGGAGCAGGTGAGTGCAGAGCCCATGGAGGCAAGGCTGGGATAATCTGGAACGGCCCCTGGGATGTGCAGGGCAGGGAATGTCCCTGAGCCAACACCATTCCTGAATTGTGCACCAAGGAGGCACAAAGCACCAAAATACAACAGGAAAACCTTCCAGATCACTGCTGGCTGGTCAGTTGTGCACAAAGGAGGAACAGAGCAACAAAAAACAACAGGAAAACCTTCCAGATCACTGCTGGCTGCTCAATTGTGCACAAAGGAGGCACAAAGCACCCACAGATAACAGGGAAACCTTCCAGAACCTTCCAGGTCACTGCTGGCTGCTGAATTCCCCATCAAAGGAGGCACAAAGCAGGCACAGATAAAATTAAACCCTTCCAGGTCACTGCTGGTGCTCCCCAATCCAAGGCAAACAGTCGGGGCAGGCCCTGCAGGGTTTCCCCCCTGTCCCACCCCAGGTCCCTGCAGTGCCCCCGAGCAGGGAACATCTCCTGGAAATGTCCCTGGGTGTCCGTGGGGCAATGGAGGCTCTGGCAGCTCTGGGAGCCCTGCCAGAGAGGGGGATACAATAAACTGCATTTTGAGTACAATAAACTGCATTTTGGGTACAGTAAACTGCAATTTGGGTACAATAAACTGCATTTTGGGTACAATAAACTGCATTTTGCCAGGGACTGTCCCTGCTCTGAGCTCTCGGGGCCACCTGGGGAAAAACCCTGCAAAGAACTTGGGTTGGAAATTATAAAAGTTTAATGGTAATAAAATGTTTATAAAAAATAGCAATGCAGTTAGTGTAGTAATAATTTGGATAATTTGCATTAGGACAATATGAGACAATCAAAACAAAGAGTTATGGACAGTCTGGGTACCTTTCTCTGGGCAAAATTAGCACAAGGAAGGACCCACATTAACAGAGGATTAACCCTGAAAAACAATAGCCCTTTGCATATTCATACCCCTCATACATGATGCATAAATTCCATTCAAACACAGGATTCTGTCTGGTCAGTGTCAGCTTCTTCCTCTGAATTTTAACAGCACATTCAAGGTGGGGAAAAAGTTCATTTTTTATGATAAGAAACCAGTAAATTCTCTGAAAGATTTAGGTGCCCTGTAGCTGCTATCTCAGTGCAAGTCCTTTCTTTAAAAAAAAGTATCTCACATAGCAGAGTTTCTATTTTAACATTATGTTATAACCTAAAATTAGATTTACCACACTCTAAAAAAAATTAACCCAGCACAACTTTCTGACACAGCACATACAATTTCCATGTGAATATTTGCCCAAAGCCAATGATAAAATCCCATTTTCCCCCGTGCCAGGGCTCAGGGCTGGGCTGGAGCCTCGGGCAGGAAGGGGGAGCCCTGCTCAGGGCCAGCCCTGGGGCTCTGGGAGCTGTTGGGATGTTGGGGGACACCAGGCAGGGGATAGACTCTGAGCCTGGGGAACAGCAGAGATTTGATACCAGGATGGCAAAAGCAAAGGGAGCTGTGAAAATTAGACCTGGATTGCAAGGAGATTAAATGAGACAGGTTCAGCAGAAAAGGAAAATCTCATTAAACTCTGCCAAATGTATTTATTTGCATATTTAATATTTATTTGCATCTATTAATTATATTTTCTTTCTTTATTTTTTTATTTAGCATATTTATTATTTATTTGCATAAATTTGTCTGTGTGATTGTTACCCAATCATTCCAGCACACATTGCTGGTCTCCCTGAAATGGGATATATTATTATATATTTATTATATTAGTGGTGTTATTAGTATTTATTATATTTATTATAATAATCTATAGTTATAAATCTATATATTATATAGATTATTCTATCTAAATGTAATATATATTTTTATAGAAAATATATATTATAATACTATCTAATTATTATGTTTATTATATATAATAAATATTATATTGATAATATATGATATTAATAATTTAACGATTATAATAATTTAATAAATTAATATACATAATATATAATTATATATAATTTAATAATATATCATTATATATTATTAAAATATCTATTATATAATTTAATATACATTATAATAATTATAATATTATTTTTAAAATAATAAATAATAATACTTTAATATTAATAATTAAAATATATATATAATGGTATGTCCCCAATATATTATTATGTATTTATTGTATCCCACAATAAAATCAGATTCTTATCCCCAAATCTCTCTCCATGGCTCACAGGAGCAGGATTGGATTGGGAGATCCAGCAGGGTTGGATTGGATCCAGTGGGATTTGGGGAATCCAGCAGGGTTGGGGGATCCAGCAGGGTTGGATTGGGGGATCCAGCAGGATTGGATTGGGGGGATCCAGCACAACTGGGGGGGACCCAGCAGGATTGGACTGGGGGGATCCAGCAGGGTTGGATTTGGGGATCCATCAGGATTGGGGGATCCAGCAAGATTGCGGGATCCAGCACGACTGGGGGGATCCAGCAGGACTGGGGGCATCCAGCCGGATTGGTTTGGGGGATCCAGCAGGATTGGGGGATCCAGCAGGACCCAGTGGGGCTGGGTGGAACAGTGGGGCAGGCAGGGGATCTCCCCTGGGCTTCAGGCCCCAGCACATCCGTGTGTCTGTCTTGGATGGCTCCAGGGGGGTCTCAGAGCCTTGGGCACAGAGCCCAGGACAGCTGGGACTGGGATTGTGACCCTTGGAGCAAATCCCCACCTTGATGGGAAGAATTACAAGGCAAGAGAGTTTGAGTGGAATGCGAGTGAATTTGTCACAGGGGTGAAAATGGAGAATTTTGGGGTTTTTTAGAATGGGGGTTCAGGGGACAAGATGGGGGGATCTGGGTGTGTCCAGCCTTTGTCTTTCTTCTTCTTCTTGGCCTCTGTCCTCTGGGTGATGGTGGCACTTTTGGGTTAGTTTAGGGTAGAAGCTCACTGTCTAACACAAGTCATAGGTATTGGGAAGGAATTGTAAATATTGTATGTGGAATTTTGAAAAAAAATATAAATCTAAAATACATAAATAAATAGATAAACAAATATAATATAATTATAAATAAATAGATAAATATAATATATAAAAAAGTGTATAAATATATACAAAATAGAATACATAAATAGACAAAAACATTATAAGTATAAATAAACATTATAAATATAAATAAATTAATATGAATAAAATATAAACATAAGATATATAAAAATATGTAAAAATATGTAAAAATTATATAAAAATATGTGTAAATAATAATATATACATATCCCTAAAATATATAAATATAAAGTAGAAATAAAAATATATAAAAAGATAACATCACCCCGAAGGAGGTAGAGTGCCTGGAGTGTCTTGCTGAGTGGACCTGGGCAGGCCAGAGAAAGAATTTTATAGATAAAAAACAATAAACAACCTTGGGAATGAGAAATGAGGAGGTCTGGCTCCTCTGACTGCCAGGATGGGAAAAGAGACTTTGTGCCACATCTGGGGTCACCCTGAGCAGCAAAACCCCGAGACTGGGGAGCTGTTGGAGGATGGACTGTGTTGGACTGGGGGTTGTCCCCACAGGGTCCCCAGGTGCCTTTGGCTCCCTGCCTGCCCCCCTTGGCCCCCCAGGTGCCTGGGCCCTTCCAGGGGCAGCTGCCCCGTGCAGGAAGCTGGAGGGATGCCGGGTGAGGTGGGTGGATCTGTGCCACAGGTGGGGTGGGATGGGCTCTGTGCCAGGGCTGGGCTTGTGGCCAGGGCTGGGGGCTGTGCCAAGCTGGGCTTTGGCCTGGGGGCTGGCAGGGAGGGTGCAGGGAGGAGTTCCGGCAGGGATAAAGGTGCTCCTCACCTGCTGCAGCCTCAGGCAGCGCTGCCCAGAGCCAGAGGAAGATGAAGGTGGCTGTTCTCAGCGTGGCCCTGCTCTTCTCCATCCTGCTGTGCCTGCCAGCTCAGAGCCAGGTGAGGCTGCAGGGCCCCAGGCTGGGCTCAGGGCTGGGGTCTCCCCAGAAATCCCATCCCATCCCATGGATCCCATCCCATCCTTTTGGGACTCCCCATCCCATCCCATTTATCCCACCCCATCCCATCCTATTGATCCCATTGATCCCATCCCATTCTTTTGGGGCTCCCCAAAAATCCCATCCCATTCTTTTGGGGGCTCCCCAAAAATCCCATCCCATTCTTTTGGGGCTCCCCAAAAATCCCATCCATTTCATGGATCCCATCCCATCTCATCCTTTTGGGGCTCCTCATCCCATCCCATCCCCTGACCAACCTTTGCTGTCCCTGCCCAGGCCGACATGGAGGGCAGCGGAGTGATCTGTGCTGGGGTGAGACTGGGGGCACTGGGGGCACTGGGATGGACTGGGATGGACTGGGGGGCACTGGGAGATACTGGGATGGACTAGGGGAACTGGAATGGACTGGGGTCACTGGGATGGACTGGGATGGACTGGGGTCACTGGGATCGACTGGGAGATACTGGGAAGGACTGGGGGGGAACTGGGGGCACTGGGGGGCAGTGGGGAGCAATGGGGGGCACTGGGGGCACTGGGGGGCACTGGGGGCAATGGGGGACAATGGGGGGCAATGGGGGCAATGGGGGACACCCCAGCGACCTTGGGGACATCTCCTGCTCTCCCCACAGCGAATTGGTGGCATTAGTGATGGCCAGGTGGGTACCAGTATAGCCCAGTATAGCCCAGGACATCCCAGTACAGCCCCCAAATACCCAATTCCCCCAAATATCCAAATCCCCAATCCCCCAATCCCAAACCCCAAACTCCCAAATTACCAAATCTGCAATCTCCAAATCCCAAATCCCCAAAACCCAAATCCCTAATCCCTCAAATCCCCCAAATCCCCAAATCACCACAACCCAAACCCCTACAATCCCCAAATCCCTCAATCCCCAAATCCCAAATCCCCCAAATCCTTAAATTCCCAAATCCCCAAACCCCCAAACCTCAAATCCCCAAATCCCAATCCCCCAATCCCCAAACCCCAAATCCCCAAATCTCCCAATCCCCAAAATCCCCCAATCCCCAAATCCCCAATCCCCAAATCCCAAATCCCTAAACCCCCAAATCCCAAATCCCCTTTGCTCTGCCCCTGCAGTCCGGGATCGTGGGAGGCATTGGGGGCTGCATCAAGGTGAGACTGGGGGAACTGGGATGGACTGGGATGGACTGGGGGATCTGGGATGTACTCGGATGGACTGGGATGGGCTGGGGAGGAACTGGGATGGACTGGAGGATACGGAGGGAACTGCGGAATACTGGGATTAACTGGGCTGAACTGGGGGGAACTGGAAGATACTGGGATGGACTGGGGGGAACTGGGGATACTGGGGGGGAACTGGGATGGACTGGGGGGAATCGGGGGGAGCTGGGATGAACTGGGATGGAATGGGGGGAACTGGGGGAACAGGGGGATACTGGGGGGGAACTGGGATGGACTGGGGGGAATTGGGGGGAACTGGGATGGACTGGTATGGAATGGGGGGAACTGGGGGAACAGGGGGATACTGAGGGGGAACTAGGATGGACTGGGGGGCACTGGGGGGCACTAGGGAATATTGGGGGCCAGTTGGGCCCCCCGCCCGGCTGGGCTGGTGACCCCGCGGTGACCCCGTGGTGACCCCGGTGCCCTCTGCCCCCTCTCTGCAGAAACCCAAAGGCTTCGGAGTGCAGAGGGCTGAGGTGGGTACCCGGAGCTGTGCTGGGGATGGCACTGGGGGCAGGCCAGTACCCCCCAGTGCCCCCCAGTCCCCCCCAGTTTGCCCCAGTTTGGGATGGTCCTGGGGGGCTCTGGGGGAGTTTGGATGTCTCTGGGGGGCTCTGGAGACGCACTGGGGTCACCCTGGCGTCACCCTGGGGTCACCCTGGGGTCACACTCAGCTCCTGTCCCTGTCAGGCCGTCAGGATTTGATCATTCCTGGAGAGCTGCCCTGGGAGCCTGGGAATGGCCCTGGAACAACTGATAATTGATAATCGATAATCAATGATTGATAATCAATAATCAATAGTCAATAATCAAAAAACCCTTCAGCAAAGCAACTCTGTGTGTTCATGGGTGCTTTTCTCATATGGATGGGTGTGTGCTCATGCCCCTGTCCCTCTGTCTGTCCCTCTGTCTGTCCCTGTGTCTGTCTGTGTCTGTGTCTGTCCCCTGTCTGTGTGTGTCCCTCTGTCTGTCCCTGTGTCTGCCTACTGTCTGTTTGTCTGTCCCTGTGTCTGTCCCTATGTCTGTCCCCTGTCCGTCTCTCTGTCCCTGTGTCTGTCCCCCCTCACCCAGCCCTGGGGGTCTCTGGTTTCTCCCCCACACTGAGCGGAGCCACTCTGGGGCTCCCAGGGCTCCCTCTGCCTTCCTGGGCAGGGCAGGCTGAGACACTGCTCACAGCGCCTCCATCATCTTCATCATCGTCATCATCATCATCACATATCCCAGCACCCACACTATGGTCCCATTAATCACCAACATCCTCCTCATCCAACACCACTGACACCGTCACCATGACACTGCTCACACCATCATCATCATCATCATCATCATCAGCTTCATCTTCATCACCCACACCTGTAAATGAGGGATGTGGAACTCCAGGCTGCTCTCCAAAATGCAGTTTATTGTACACAAAATGCAGTTAAAATGCAGTTTATTATATACAAAATGCAGTTTATTGTACACAAATTGCATTTCATTGTCTCCAAAATGCAGTTCATTGTATACAAAATGCAGTTTATTGTACAGTAAGTGCAGTTTATTCCATCCAAGGTGTCACAGCAGTCCAGGGCCGTGGCTGACAGAGCTGTGCCCACAGCTGTCAGCTCCAGCTGCAGGCAGGCCTGGAGACCCTTTGGTTTTGCATATATTATATACTTTTTTTATATATTTTAAATTTATTTTTTACTTTATTTTATTTAAATAGATTTTTTATTTATTTTAAAATTTTATTTTATATATTTATTTATTATTTTAATTTTTCACTATTATTTTAATATATTTTTATTTTATATTTTTAGTTATAAACTTCAGAAAAGAGATTTATGATATATTTTCTTATACATTTATTATATTATATACTCTTCTTTGATGAGCATCTTAATACAGCAGAACCAATCTATACCTTAACTGTTATCCATAGCCTATCATAACCACTACAATTACCATATTCAATCACTAAAATTTAGTTCTCCAATCACTAAAAGTTAGTACATTACAATTTAAGCTAGAAGTTGTTTTTCAGTTTTCTTGCAGTGGAAAATTCTGAGACCTTTTTTCTACTTGTAGCTTTGCTGCCTTGTTTGCCTGCGCTATCTTCCTGCTTGGTAAAAACATCTTCTTGTTTGAGGTGGGTTTATCCTTTGCTCTAAGTCATAAAAACTTCTAACTAACACACCCTTTCCTTCTTGGTTATCCAGTAAGACTGGCTCACCAATACTTTTCTTCTATATCAAAACTTGCTTTCATTTCTATTCCTTTATCAGATTCTACATTTAAAAATCCTTCTGCCATACGTGCATATCTGTGAAATTTCCTTGTCAGACTTTCATACTGCCCAACATTTATCCACAATGGGACCACTGCCCTCCCCAAGAGTGTGTCCCCTACAGCAGAACCAGCATTGACCCTCTCATTGTGATCAATACCCACAGCATTGACCCTGTCAGTGTGATCAATACCCACAGCGGGACCCTGTCAGTGTGATCAATACCCACAGAAGAACCCTGACAGTGTGATCAATACTGTCTTGATTTGCAAAGACGGGAGTCTGCTAAGGAAGGCAGGAGCCACCCCTGAAATGGAGAATGTAAACCCTCCCCACCCCTCTGAATTGCTATAAATTTTAAATTAAGGGGCTCTCAGGCAAAAATATGGGAGCAGGAAATAACTGTTCTTTAATAGGGAAAGGAAAAAAATAAAAGGATAAAATTAACAGTGCGGTACACTAGAACAACACTGACAGAGTCAGAACCCAACCTGACACCCTGTGGGTTGGGGTGTTGGTGGCAATCCAATTGGAAATGTGGCTGCAGCCCTCCTGAAGTGTCAGGTATGGTTCTGTTGGAGCAAGGGGGTTGTGTAGAGAAGGATGTATTCTTCCTCCGAAGACCCAGTGGGAAAAGAGACAGCTGCTGTTCCTCTGGGAAATCCCATGGAGAAAGCCGTGCTGGTGTCTCAAAAACCTCTGGATTATATCTGGGTAGCAATGCTTGACTCCTCCCTCTGGGCTCATTTCTCACAATGGGATGTTATAGTTCTTATCAGTCATGCCATGCGTAGACGTTCAATAGTCTGTTATCAGCAGATGTCCCCTCCCAGCGAGGTGTGATTGTGGTTACTCAAAGAGAGAGATAAGGCAAACTGCCCACTGGACAAAAGATAATCTGCCATACAGATGGTAATAGAAAACGTCTTGCATTGCAATCTTCAACAGACCCACCTGGTCACAACTGACCCATGGTTGCATGAGGTTTCCCGGTGTCACCATGGTCACTGTCAGAGGCTGGGTGAGATCAATGTCCTGAGACACCATGGGATGAACTGTCAGTCAGTCACACAGTGGGGACAGTGCTAACCCAGCCCCGATTGCCCGAGCAATCAGAAATCCCACCTGGGGGGAGGCTCACAAAGGCCTGGGGGCTTAAAAACACCAAGCACAAGGTCAGCCCCTGGTATGCACTCTGCGTTCTCCTGGGGTTTGTGTCTCACCCACACTGGAACCCTAGGAACTGATAGTCATATGCGTGTCTTGCTATAGAGCTTCTGTCTTTCTGTCTCTCTCTTTTCTCCTTCTAATGCTCTTTATATAGAACATTTTTGGGTACCTCAACAGCTTAAAGGTTTCTAGGTGAAATGAGCTAAGGTAATGAAGTTGCTGCTATGATAAATGTTTTCTGTGTAATTGGATGTTGCATTGAAACCTCTTCCAAAGTTTCTTGATTTTGTGTACTTTGGCAGTAAAATTTTGTGTCATTTTGGCCTCTTGTGAATATTGGGCTGATGTTTCACCTTTGCACCAAACATGAGTAAAGGAGCCTTTGCTTACCTCCAGCATTTCAGTGTTCTGGGTTGTTACACCCCACAGGCTCACAGTGGCCTCTTGTTTCCACACTGGCCCCTTGGTTCCATGGGCCCCAACAGTGCCACAACGATCCCCTTGGTTCCACAACTTCCCACAGTGTTGTAGAGAATACATTGTTCAAGGAGTTAATATAAAGTTCCAATGACAGTTCTAGATTGTTTGTTTAATGTCTTATAGTTATGTAAAGTTCCAATGTTAGTTATTAATTGCTTGTTAAAGGTTTTATAATTATGTAAATCTCCTTACCGTTGGGTATTACCCCCGCTGCTCCCACTCTCTTCCAAAATGGCGAAGGATCCGAGATCATAAAGAAGATTATTATGTCACCTAATAAGCAAATATGAAACTCCCATAGGACTTAGCAGAAAAGGATTACATAACAAAAATCCCTAAAACAATGACCAACCATGCAATAAAGAATCGCAATAACACCTCTAAACAGAGAGAACATAAGATAGTATCAAAGACCCTGGTCAGAACTTTTCACCTTCGTCAGCCTAACCAGAGCGGGCCAAGAGCAGTATAAAGACTATGAACCTGATGCCAAGAGGCACCTACTCAGAGACTCTTGTGAGGAAAAAGACCCAGCTCTGCTGCACGATGGAGCTGACCTCCTCCTCCTCCTCCTCCACACCATCTCGGGAGGAGCGTGGTGTGCGCACAACCCATGGGTCCCCTACCTAGACTGTTTCCAGTAAAGCTGAAATCACTAAAGAGCTGATCACGTGCCATTTATACCAGTCTTGGGGACTGCTCTGGGATAGGCCACACCCGAAGAGGACTGAGGGCCTCCGGGATATCTGGCCCTATCTGGAGTGGTCGGCAGCACCCTATGACCAAACAGTGTGGAGGAACATCGATAAGTGAAGCCGGTGGCAGGAGTAGGAGGCAAGCAAAAGAAGTGTGTGTGCGACGGGGCCCGGCAGCTCGGAGCCCCAAAGCAGCTGTGGCCCTCCCAGCACCGCGGTTCTGGACTCCTGCGAGGCGATCGACCACAAACGGAGGGAAGCAAGAGAAGCCTGAGTGAGTGAGAGGCCTCCCAGGGGGATAAGGTGGGCCCCCCTCCGGGCATGCGGAGGAACAGAAATGTGAGTGGCACACAAGGGGTTGGCCTTCCCCCTTAAGGCTTGGTAGGCACCCTCAGGGCGTGTTGAGGGTGGCAGACGAATTGGTGAGTTGGCACGCAAACCCCGAACGGAGCTCCGGGTGCGTGGAGGATCGGGGCAGTGTGAGTCGCACACAATCCCTGGAGTGGGTGCACACGGGTCCCTACAGAAATTTGGGGTGCCCTGAGTACAGCAGCAGCACTGAGTAGAGCCAAGAGGGCCCCAGTGCCCAGGGTGGGACGGCAGTGCTGGGGGATCAGTGTGCTGCGGGTCAGGTAGAAACCGTAAACCCACTGGAGGCCCCTGGGGGGACTGGGGTCACAGGGCAGGGCAGGGCTGGGCTTACAGGGCATGGCTGGACCTGCCCCTTCCTCCCCCACACACAAAATGTTTATTGCCAACAATCTCCTCCAGTCTGTCATAACAGGCAATGTTGGAGGTGAAATCCCAATTGTGGCCATGGGCACCTGGCTGAGAAGGACATTTCTTTTCCATAGGAAGGAAAGCACAGAACCCCAAGATTTGGAAGGCAGGTGAGAGCCTCAGTAGGCCAAGGCCAGCCAGACTTGTCAGTAATAGCAGATTTTGGATATAGGGAATTTTGGAGGTGGAAACCCAATCTCAGCCATGGGCACCTTGACAAGCAGGACAGTTCTTTCCCAAGGGAATGAGAACATGCAGCCTACCCCAATGTTTTGGGGACAGATGAGAGGTGACCATTGTGAAAGTACTGCCAGCCAGACTTGTCCTGGTGATATTGCTATGGGAAGAATGCCTGGATATAAGGAAATTTGGAGGTGAAATTCCAAATTCTGGCCATGGGTGCCTGGAGCAGAAGGACAGTCCTTTTCCTTTGGGAAGGAAAGCGCAGAGCCCCAGTGTTTTGGCAGCAGATGAGAAATGACCCTCAACATGCAAAGGTCACTTGGACCAGTCAGCCAGTCCATGGGAGGCCAAATCAGCCAGACCTGTTCTATGTTCCCTTGGTTTTATGAGGCTTCATAGTGTCACAATGGTACCTTGGATCCATGGGGCCCCACAGTGTCATAATGGGGACTTGATTCCATGTTCTCCAGCAGTGTCACAATGGCCTCTTGATTACAAGACCTGCAGTGTCACACTGGCCCCTAGGTTCCATGGGGTCCCACAATGTCACAGTGGCCCCTAGGTGTCATAAGGCCCCACAGTGTCACAAGGGTCCCAAGGATTCCATGAGCCCTTGCAGTGTCACAATGGTCTCCATGGTTCCCCAGGCCCCACAATGTCACAGGACTCCTCTGTTCCATGAGGTATGCAATGTCACAATGGACCTTTGGACCCTTGGGTTTTACTGTGTCACAGTGGTCTCCTCTGGCTCAACAGTGTCACAATGGACCATTGATGACAGGAGACCAATCTGTGACACCCTGGAGCTTTGGTTCCATGCAGCCCTGCACTGTCACAGTGGTCTCCTTTGGTTGCCCAGTGTCACAATGGACCAGTGATGACATGAGGCCCTGCAGTGTCACAATGGACCTTTGGTTCCATGAAGCCCTGAAGTGTCACAAAGACCTCTTGATTCCATGAGGCCCCACAGTATCACAATGGTCCTCCCAGGGTCACAATGGTCTCACTTGTTCCATGAGGCCTCGCAGTGTCACAAAGCTTTGCTTATTCCATGGGACTCATAGTGTCACAATGCTCTCCAGGTTTCCATGAGTGCCCTGAGTGTCACAATGGTCTTTGTGATTCCATGGTGCCCCTCAGTGTCACAATGGCCCCTTGGTTCCATGACACCCCAAAGTGTCTCCATGGTTCCATGAGGCCCAGCAATGTCACACTGGTCTCCATGATTCCATGAGGCCTCACAGTGTCACAATGATCCCTTGGTGTCACAGGACCCCACAGTGTCACAATGGTCCCTTGGTTCCATGGGCCCTGTGCTGCTGCATTCTCCCCTCCCCTTCTCAGGCCGCCCTGCCAGCTGAGAAATGCTCCTTGGGCCTCGGCCTTGGCCAACAGCCCCTGGGCTCAGCTCCTCTGCAGCTCATCACAAACACTGTCTGCTCTAGGCACTGCTGCTGCCCAACCAGCTCCTGGTTCCTTTAGCAGCAGCCCTGGGAACTGTTTTTGTTCCCTCAGTGGCACAAGATCCCTCTTCTCAACCTGCCAAAGAAAGCTGTTGCTGCCAAGTGTGGCCAGGATGAGCCATTGCTGGGACTGAAGCCCCTCTCTTGGGGCCCTACAAACAGCGCTCCAAATGGAGCCCTTGGAGCTCTCCCGGGCCAGCGACTCCCTCTGAGTGGGGCCTCTCCCAGCCAGGAGCTCTCCTGTTTGCTGCACTTGGGGATCCCGAACAACCACAGAGCCTGGGCCAATCCCCCCACTCCTCCAGGCTCAACCCTTTGCCCTTTGCTGGGGAGATGCCAAAGGATCCACAGTGAGCATTTCCTGCCCTCAGGGGAATTGCTGACAGGTGCCTTGCACTGACTCTTTGTGTCTGTGTGCACACAGGAGTGCCTGTGCTGGGGAAATGTGGCAGAAATGCTGCTCTCTGAGGGGTTGGAGTGCCTTGGATAGGTGAGTCAGCCAGGCCTGTAGGGAAGGTTAAATCACAAGGTCTAAGTGAAGCTAATTTCTGCCAAGAGTTGTTCTTTTGCTAAGCTCTTATGTTTAATATAAATTATAAGCTAAGTTCAATATTGTTAAGTGTTATTCCTCTGTTAAACTGCAAAGTCATAGGTTTGAGTTATGTTAAATGCTGCTTCTGCTCTGCTCTTTTGCAAAATTGTGAAATTGAAAGTATCAGTTAAGGTTACGGTATAAGTTAAGTCCTGTGAATTTTGACCTCTGTTAAGCTTTTGGGTTGTATTCCTTTTATCCTTGCCTCCAATGTCCTTGTGTCACACACACACACACAGAGGGACACTTCTCAGTTAATTTCTGCTTTGATTGCCTGGATTCTGTTTGGTTTTGTTTCTGCTTTGTTTCCCTTGTGTGCCTGAAGTGACCAGTCAGGAGCACAATGACTCTTGCCAAGGTACTTTGTGCTGCTGTCCCTTAATATCCAATCTGGTTTTTGCTGATCCATTTCTGGGGATGTTTCCAGCGCTCTCAAGGCCTCGTTGGTAGCAGGGTGAAGGAGCCCTGGCCCAGGCTGTGGCCCTGGGGGACACGGGGACGCTGCCGGGGGGTCCCTGTACCCCTGTCCCAACCCCAGGGCCCCAGGCCCCCGTCCCCGTGTCAGGCTCTGGGGTCGATCTCGTGGAACATCCTCTGGGGGAGGCTGTGGTGCCAGGGGCGGGGGGACCCGGGGGGACAGGGGACCCCGCTGTGCATGAGCAGGGTTGGACTGCTCTGGGGGGAACTGTGAGGGGGGCCGGGGCAGAGTGACCTCCCCAGTGACCTCACACAGCCACTGTGATGTCACACTGCCCACGTGATGTCACACAGTTCCCTCTATGATGGTTTAGCTGCTCAGTGACCTCACACAATGAACTCTGTGATGTCATAGCCCAACCTGCTGGGCTGTGCACAGGAGCTGCTCCTGGCCAGAGCTGTCTCTCTGCAGCACTGCCCTTGCCAGGAGCTGCCTTCGGGCCAGGAGCCCAGCCCAGCTCAGCAGCAAAGACACAGCACAAGGACTTTAATGAGCCTCTGGGGCTTTGGTGCTCTTTGCATCAGACCCAGTCCCTCAGAGTGTGCTCAAAAAATTCCTCAAGAACTCAATATAAGATGGAAACACTCAAGTTTCTTGTACTTTCAGTAGATCCCTGTGAGGCACAAGACTGAAAAAGTGTCCCCAGGTTCAAGGTAGAGTAGAACACTGGAAGCAGTGATGACAGGCGGGGACAAGCAAGGGAAAGGTGTCTCTGGTGCTGAGCAAACGTGCGCCTCTGTCCCGGCAGGCTGTCAGCATCCCCCGGCTGCCTCACCTGGCTGGCCCCTTCCTTTGCTGACAGCTCTGCCTCCTGCCTGCCTCTGCCTGCCCACACAAAGCCTTGGGCTGCTCCAGGCTCCTTCTGGGGGACATGCTGCACCACAGATTTGCCCTGGCAAGGAAATTCCTTTTTCCACATGTCCATTCTGCACCTCCCCAGCTGCCCTTGCTGACATTGTTTCCTTCTCATGCTTATATCCTCTATGAAGAAAAGCTCCAGCCTCTCTGAAACCACCCATCCATCCCTCCCAGACTATTCCTGATTTTTCCTCAGTCTCCACACCACTGAGCCCACAGTCCACAGTCTCTACCTGCTGGTTATGGGATGAGGCCTCCAAACTCCATCTTGGGTGATTTTTGGAAAAAAAATAAGGTCTGTGAAAATGGAAAAATAGTGGTCAAAGTTATTTTCTCCTAAATCTTGCCATGACAGAAAGAGGTCAATATCTTTAAACTGAATAAGGGTAGATTTACATTTGTTAGAACGAGGAAATATTTTACAATTATGAAAGTGGCAGGAAACTGCAGTTGTTTTTCCAGAGAATTGGATGCCCAATCCCACGAATTATCCATGAGCAGGAGCTTTGTGCAACCTGACCCAGTGAAACCCTCTCATCCCTAGGGACAGAATTCCTGCATTGTGGGTTCTCTGATGTGCTGGGTGCCCTCACAACGCTTGTTGCAAGAATGTCTGCTGAGGGCAGCCAGGCTGCTGCAGAGGCAGTGACCTCACAGCCATCACTATGGCAGCCCTGTTCCCTGGGCCTGGCTCTCCCCTTTCCTCTGCCCCTGCCTTCGTTCTGCTGCCATGAAGAGTTTTGTCATTAATATCTTGTCCCCAAGGTGCTGGGGCCAATGGCCTCCCAGTCAGGCTCCTGGGGTAGAAGTGGCTTTTCAGAGCCCAGCCAGAAGTGAGCCCTGAGGCAGCAGCTCTGCAGTGGCGGCCACCAGGCCGGGCTGCCAAGGGAGGCTTCTGGCCATGGCCTGCAAGCAGCTGCTGCTGCCAAGGTGCCTTTGCTGCCTCAGACTCTCCCTGGCACAGCTCCCAGCATGGCACTCTGCCCTTGTGCCCGAGGCCTTCCCTGTGCTGGGGCTGGCCTGGGGCTTCTCCTGCAGCGGGACCTGCCCTGCTCATGGCACAGGAAAGGCAGTTCCTGCTGGAGCAGGAGGCTCTGCCTGCAATGGGCTCCAACAACCCCAGCAAGGCCCTGTTGAGTTCAAAATTGCTGCCTAGAGCACTATATTCTAATAATTTTTATAGCTCCTGAACTCTGGAGAAAAGAACTGTGCTGGTGATTTTTCCATCTGATCATGATCAGAATAAGCCAGAGACATATTTATATAAATTAATCTGGTATACTATCATTAATCCTGCAGGACAAATTGTGTTAAAGTTGAATTCCACCTGTTCAATCTTTTACACCTTTGAAAATTCTGCGGCTGGGATTGGATCCAGCCACTCCCAGTCTCCTCTCTTTGAAGGAATTTTGGAAGTCTAGGGGCCCTGCAGGGGTTTGAGGAACCATGGTGGCTACTGGGTGTCATTTCTTCACCTCATGACTCAGCAGGAGTTTCTCCAATAAAGAAATAAAGCTTTTGCCTGAAGCTCCCGCTGTGCCCATGACAGGAACCCCTGTGAGTGTCTGGGACATCCTGGCTCTTTGACAGCCTGGGGACTCCTGGGATGTCACCGTGGAGCCCCTGTGAGTGCCTGTGACAGATTGGTGCCTTTGTAGCCCAAAGTCCCCTGGGATGTCACCATGTAAAGGCTGTGACTGCCTCTGACCACAGGGCTCTTTACCATCCCAGAAACCCCTGGGAGGGTCTCCATGGAGCCCCTGTCTCTGCCTGTGACATTCCAGCTCTCGAACAGCCTGGAGACTCTTGGAAAGTCCCCATGGAACGGCTCTGAGGGCCTGTGACAAATCTGATCCTTGGCAGGCAACCATCACCAGGGCCCTGTTGCTATGGTCAGTTTCCATGGCAACCATCCCCACCACCCTGTTGCTATGGTCAGCTTCCATGGTAAAAATCCCCACCACCCTGTTGCTATGGTCAGTCCCGTGGCAGCTCCATGGAGACCCCATGCCAGGGGTGGTTCCCATGGACACCAGCTCAGGCCTGCAGCCAGAGCCCGTTGCCATGGCAACCATTTGCAGCCCCATCCCCAGGCTCACGGGATCCCAGAACCACAGAATTGGCTGAGCTGGGAGAGACCCAACAGCATCCTCCAGTTCAACTGCTGGCCCTACACAGGACACCCCAACAATGCCAGCCTGGGCCTGGCAGCGCTGTCCAAACGCTGCCGGAGCTCAGAGAGCCCTGGAGCTGGGACCCTTCCCTGGGGAGCCTGGGCAGGGCCCCAGCAGCCTCTGGGCAAAAACCTTTTCCTGACATCCAACCTGAGCCTGCCCCGACTCAGCTGCAGCCATTCCCTCCACTCCTGTCCCTGGGCACCAGAAGGAAGAGGTTCCCACAGCCCCAGCCAGGGACCCGCTCCCAAGGCAGTTGCCATGGCCACCAGGGCTGGGACGAGCTGGGATGCTTGGTTTCCAGGGGCCAGGGTTCAGGAATGGGATTCCCCAATTTCCTACTCCTGCTAAAACCACGCTGCCCTCGCTGCCCTCCCACCTCCCATGGAAAGCACAAAAGGCCAAGATCCTGGGCTGGGATAAGAAGAATTTATTGGGAACAGGAACAAGATAAAGAATAAACAGAACAGAAACAATATTGGTAACAGAAGGGATAAATGAAACTGTTTACAGGGAAAACTAAAACACAGCTCACTGGGTCTGCCTGGCCACAATTTCCCCTGTCTGGAAAGGACACCTTTCTCCTCAGGGACAGAGAGAGAGAGTGTCCCTTTTCTGCACCTGGAAATGTTCTGAGGTGGGAGTGAATGTAATGACAGAGCCATGGCCAGACCCTCATGTTTTTCAATGCCACATCATGTCACTGGCAGGGGCAGGAAAAGGGACGGGTGTCTTCCCAGCATGGATCATGGGGAACATGGATCATTAGGGTTCTTCCCAATGTGGGTTCTCCCATGGGGGATGAAGCTAGAGTTGTGCATGAAGCTCTTCCTGCACTTGGGGCATTGGCTGGCCGTCCTTTACTGGTGCCTCCGTTGGTGTCTTGTCAAGTGAGAGCTGGTGGTGAAGCTGTTCCCACACTGGGGACACTCGTAGGGCCTCTCCCCAGTGTGGATGCACCGGTGGGTGATGAGGGTGGAGTTGTGCTTGAAGCCTCTCCCGCAGTCGGGGCAGCGGAAGGGCCTCTCATCCGTGTGAATCCGCTCGTGCAGGAGGAGATTGGAGCTGCTCTGAAATGTCTTCCCACACTGGGTGCACTCGTAGGGCCTCTCGTCAGTGTGAATGTGCCAGTGGGTGACAAGGTGAGAGTTTTGCTTGAAGCCCTTCCCACAGTCAGGGCGGAGGAAGGGCCTCTCCTCAGTGTGAATCCGCTGGTGCTGGAGGAGATGGGAGCTGGTCCGAAACCTCTTCCCACACTGGGGACACACGTAGGGCCTCTCCCCAGTGTGAATGCGCAGGTGGATGATCAGGGCAGAGCTGCAGCTGAAGCCTTTCCCACATTCCCCACACTCATAGGGCCATTCCCCAGTGTAGATCCTCTGGTGGCTGATCAGGGTGCTGCTCTGCCTGAAGCTCTTCTCACACTCCAAGCATTTGTGGGGCTTCTCCCCATCATGAAACTGCTCATGGACCACCAGCTTCAAGCTCTGGGTGAAGCTCTGTCCACCCTCCTGGCACAGGGTGGGTCTTTCCTCCTCAGAGCACCCTGGGCTGGGTTTGAAGCCCCTCCTCCTGTGGAATCTCCATGGATTTTCCTCCCCACTGTAATTCTGCACTGTGGAGTCACTCAAAACTGCCTCTTCCACAAGGTTCTTCCAAGGAGATTTGTCCTCTGTGGTCTCCATCCTCAGCTTCTTGTCTGGGGGAGGAAGGACAAGGAAAGGATGGGATTTGCCTCCGTGCCAGAGGGAAGGAGATCTCCCCAGTGCATCCCCGGCAGGACGGGGTTGGCAGCAGCGTTGTCCTGCAGCCAGGGGCCGTGCTGGGCTGGGAGATGGAGTGGGAGAGAGGGGGAAAGGGGTACTGACTTCCTCCTCACCTGCGTTGGTATCCCAGGGCTCCTTCCTCTTCCTCGTAGCCTCCTCCTCCATCCAATCAAGATTTGGGAATGGGAAATCCTGTTCTAGGAAGAAAACAAAGGGTGCGCACATTGTCTTTTGTTCTGGTTTGAAGGCAAACCTGGGGGAGAGTCTAAGTCAGAATTACAATTTAATAAGAAAGTGAAGACCAAGGCAATTATACAGAAACACTGCCTTAAACGGACAGTGTCAGGATATGACCTGACACCCTGTTGGTCAGCGTGGTGGCAGCAGTCCCATTAAATGGTGGCTGCAGTTCTGTTGGAGTGATCAACGTGATTCTGTCAGAGCAGTGATCCTGGAGAAGGGTCTGGTCTTCCTCTGGAAGTCCAGTGGTGGTTATGGAGCTCTTGTCCTCTGGGAATCCAGTAGGCAAGGTGCTCCTGGTGTGGCAAGTCTCAGCTTATATCCATGTAGGAATGCTTGGTTCCTCCCCCTGGGCGGAGCATCCCACAATGGGATGATGGAATTTTATCAGTCCTGCAGTGACACTCAATGGCCCATTAGCAGAAGATATCTCCCCTGGAGGGCGTTATCAGGGCTGAGTCATGGAAGAGATAAAGAACACTGCCCCGCCTGTTTATAGCAGTTGATGAAGATGGGGATTGAAAACATGCATTTGGTTACATCTTACATGGCAACCTGAAACAGTGGGGTAATCCCTGCTCAGGGGGGGTTGAACACCACCCCCTTTACCCAAACTGGCTCAGGTGTAAAACCCCCACCCTGGGAAGGCCACACACACAGGGGACAATGTCACACTTGCCCTGCTCCAGGGGAGGTCTCTGTCCCTGTCCCTGTCTGTTGCTCTCCCCCCTTTTCTCTTTCTTTCCCCCTTTCTCTCTACCTCACATTTACTCTTCAATAAAATATTCTTTGGATTTGGCCTCATTAGCACCTTAATTGGGCAGAGGAATTGTTGAAGTGAGGGGAGAACGACCATCCTATAATGCATCGAACTCAAGTTTATTGATCGATCAGTCAGCTTAAATAATAGTGTTAATGAACTTCATGCATATTCCAAAATCCAGGTTTATGATAGGCTAACAGAGAAAACTCTAACCACTCCTTTTGTTTTACAATACCATTGATTGTTTACACAAAATTAAACCAGTGTTCCCACTGTGATATGTACGGTTCCCAAAACTTCCATATATGTTCTCAGGGTGCCATCTTTTCCCAGAGAGGATGTTTCCCTTGTTATGGGAAGACTGCCTGAGAACCTTATTGTTTATACAATGATGCCTGAGAGAGTCTAATTGTTTATAGAAGTCAGGCTGGGAACTGTTTTGGAACTGCTTCACAGCTACCTGTTACTTTTCTCTCAATTGCATGGCTTCATGGCCTTTTTCTTCAAGCCATGCCTGAACTAAACTTTCCACATTTCCCCCGCTTTTTTCTTTGAGAGAAATGAGGTTAGTTTGCCAGGTTTTCTCTATCATCCTACTAACCATCTTTTGGATACAGCTACAGAAACAAGATAATATAAGTAAAAGCAAAAAGAGTACCCCTGATATCCCTATAGCATATGTTACAAGGTTTCTTAGCCATAGTCCCAATCTTAAACTTTTAAGCCACTCATCAATACCTAATCCTTCTTCTTCCTTAAGCTTATTAAGCCCTAGCCGTAGCTCTTTTATCTTAGCATGAATAGATACAGAATGATCAGACAAGTTCATGCAACACATCCCTTCAAACTCTTCACACCCATGGCCTTGTGCTAATAATAAGAAATCTATGGCAGCTCTATTTTGCAGAACAGTGTGATTAACACTTTGTACATCTGAAGTTAACATATCTAATATCTGTGAAGTTTTATTCAATTCACCCTTAGCCCAACACCCTATTTGTTTTGCTAAAGTCAATGCTTTGCTTGCAGCACCCCATGGTAGGAAAGCTGAAACCATCACTTGTTTACATTTACTCCAGAACCATGGATCTCCTATTTGACTACAGTCTAAATTATGTAAGCTACGCTTTTGCCTGTTTATCTTATGACTTAATTGCATTAACACAGATATATTAGGGTGGAATAGTGATAACTTGCCTAAATAACAAGGTCCACCCTGAGGTTGGGCACGTATACCATTCCAGGCTCTATCTCCGCAAATTAGAAATATCCCTGTAGGTAGTTTCTTAGGTGTCATGATGCTAGAGCCTTTACAATGGTTGTAGAGTTGTTTAGACACTATGTCTGGACTTAGAGATGAATCCAGAGTAGCCCATGTTTGTTTATGCTGACTCATCTTTTGAGGATTAGAATAATCAAAGCTGAACCATCCACCGTTGGAAGTGCTGGTCATGCTAGCATTTGCACTTCCAAAAAGCTCCAACTCCTCAGGTGGAGAATGCAAAGGAGTATTAAGTGATTGAATTAGCAGGCATTGACGGTAGCCGTCACTCTGGCTGGCAGTATACCCTTTCTGTGCAGGCAATTTAATATTTACCATACTGCGCATACATAAGGCACGGTTATTAATAAAACTGCAGAATTCTTGAGGAGACCATACTGGAAGCCCTACCAAACATGTTCGAAAAGGGTTAGTAACTCCTCCAAATGCTGAGACAAAGCGATGTCTGATTAATCTGCCTAGCAAGTGTTATCCATACATTATCTCTAGGTTGACTAAAATATGTTACCTTTAATTCTTCAGCTACCACTACACTAAGTAATATAATAAAAGGAAACCTCATTTTTCTGGTTTTACTCTGACCTTCTTTTTCTTATCAGTTTTAACCTTACTGTTCCCGAGACCTGAAGACCACACCTTTGTAACCTTCTAATGCAGTTGTCTAATGCCTGATTGGGATCTCCTTTTATAGGCCCTACAACGGAATGTTGTGTTAAAGGCACCAGTTTTCTACACCTTACTGAGGCTATATATGATGCACTTTGAACTTTAACCCTTTTCAAAATACACTGTACCTCCCACCGATAATAAGCCAAGATTTTCTGCTCATGTGATTCATAAAGATCTAAAGCTGAGGCAGTGTTTAGTCCTGTTTCATTCCGTAGTGCCCACTCCCAATTATGTTCCAAGGTATGTCTATGATTACAGGTATTACACCATAAATGAAAAAGTGACAACTGATCCACCCAAAAGGTCCTGTCACAACCCCCACAACACAGTGCCACCCAAGCAGCACAATTTGGGCTGTGACATTCAAGACAGTTCTCCTTTGCCGGTCCTTTTATATGGAAAGATGATAATGATTCAATAATGTCAATCAGTTCCCTGGTCGTCCGGCAATGGCGTGTTATGACCCTGTTGATCACCTTTGAGTGTCCCTTCAGTTGAAGCAGTAGTGGTCTCAGGATCAGGAGCAGCTTCTTCTCCAGACGGTCCTTGTCCTCTTCCGTGAGTTGATCCACCAGTCGCTGCATCAAGAACAGGTTTAGTCCACTTGGCAGGTACCCACAATGCTCCTGTAGGGGTGGAAATACAAAGATATCCCCTTCCCCAGAACAGTACCTTAGCAGGATCCTTCCATAGCCCTGTCTTGGGATCTCGGTATTTTACCCACACCTCTTTTTCCTGTTCACCAGTTTCTTGTGGCTTATAGTGTAGCTCTGCTGGGGGCTGCCCTACATCACCAAACACACACAAATGATTGATCACAAATAAGCTTTTTAGTAATCTAGAGTGGGGGTCAGTTACCTCTTCCTGCTTGGCTAAATACTTCTTTAAGGTACCATGTGCCCTTTCAATGATGGCCTGCCCTGTTGGGGAATTAGGAATACCTGTAACATGTTCAATCCCCCAATGTCTTAAGAATTTCCCTATTCTATGACTGGTATAGGCAGAACCATTATCTGTTTTAATTCTCTTTGGTGTACCCATCACTGCAAAGCAACTGTACAGATGTCTTTCTACATCTATGGCTTTTTCTCCTGACTGAGCTGTTGCCCATATATATTTGCTCTAAGTATCAACGGACACATGTACATATTTTAGGTTGCCAAAACTAGGAACATGTGTAACATCCATTTGCCACAATTCATTTGTTTGCAGGCCTCGTGGATTTACTCCTAGGCCTAAACCACTTCCCCCATTATGATGACTACAAATTGGGCAAGCCCTCACAATAGCTTTTGCTTCTGAGAGTGTTATCTTAAATTCTCTGCTTAAGCCTTTTGCATTCTGGTGAAACATCGAGTGAGCTTCTCGAGCCAATTGGTGACTTGACAGAGGTGTACTTTGGGTAATGGTAACCAATCTATCTGCCCTATCATTCCCTTCTCCTAAACCAACCTTCCATTTATGACTTCTAATATGTATTACAGCATAAGCATGTTCCCTGGATCTTGTAGCTCTCTTTAGCTGCAATAGTAGTTCATATAGTCTTTGATTTTGCACCTCCTTTATGGAAGCATCTTCAATTCTTGCTACAACTCCTGCTGCATACAGAGAGTCTGTAACAACATTCAAAAGTTCCTTAAATTGTACCATTGCCCATACCACTGCTAACAGTTCCATGGTTTGTAGGCTGTCCACTGCTTCTGCTTGCAGAATATGATGCTTCCATACTCCCTTTTCTTGCCAGGTTATTGCAGCAGTTCTTGATTTCCTGCCAGTGTCTGTAAATGCAGTAATGGCACCTGAGATAGGAGAATTCTCTCGCTTTGGAGGAGTTATCCAGTCCCAGTCCCCTATCCATTGAATGAACGCTGGTCGAAGCTAGTGTGTTTCAATAGGGCAACATGCTCCCAGAAGGGCTTCCTGCATTTCCTCTGAATTAGTCAAATACCAGTCCAAGGTATCCTTCTTCATTGGTATCTTGATGGCAGCTGGTTCTAACCCAGCTACCTGCAGCATCCTTTCTCTGCCCTTCTTTATCAAGTTCGCTAACATTTCAATTTTTTGAAGAAGAGTCTTGCTTTGCTGTAGTGGGGGGGAGATCCATTCTAATATCCGTGTTTCCCCTGTTTCTTTTACATTGTGTAAGTGCTCCCAAAAGATATTGTGGGCCTTTCCAAATGGTAAGATCTACGGGTACATCTGGATCCCTTCGATGAACATGTCCATGCATAACACAGTCCATAATTTGTTGAATGGCCCACTGTTGCTTATCAGTAATGCACACCGGATGG
Source organism: Ammospiza nelsoni (assembly GCF_027579445.1). Lineage (NCBI taxonomy): Eukaryota > Metazoa > Chordata > Aves > Passeriformes > Passerellidae > Ammospiza > Ammospiza nelsoni. The sequence goes on from NC_080664.1 coordinate 2,971,116, forward strand.
GCTGGATCAGTTCCTTTTAACAGTGGACGCAGCTCATCAAGCAGTTCATTAGGTATTCCCACCATCGGTTTTAACCACTGTAAATCACCTAAGAATTTCTGAGCATCATTTAAGGTAGTGATTTTTGTTTTTAATTGCAGCTTTTGAGGTTTAACAATTTGTTCTGTTATAGACCATCCCAGATATTTCCAGGGAGCAGTTGTTTGAATTTTCTCAGGAGCTACTACTAAAGAATACTGTGCCAGTGTTGTTCTTATTTCCTGGACTTGTTGTTGTGTGAAAGGCATCGGCTGAGCAAACAATACATCATGCATGTAATGATATATTACTGTATTAGGCCATTGCTTCCTAAGAGGTTGCAAAGCTGCACTGACATAAAGTTGACACAAGGTGGGGCTGTTCCGCATGCCCTGCGGAAGAACCGTCAATTCAAACCTCTGATCGGGTGCTTCTTTGTTAATTGCAGGTAATGTGAAGGCAAATAGTCGCATATCCCGCGGGTGAAGGGCGATGTAAAAAAGCAGTGAAGTAAAAAAGCAGTCCTTAAGATCAATAATTAGAAAAGGCCAATCCATCGGGATCATGGCTGGGTTAGGTAATCCAGGTTGTAATGAGCCCATAGGTTCCATCTGATCATTAACAGCACACAAATCATGGAGCAGTCTGTATTTTCCTGACTTCTTTTTAATTACAAAAATTGGAGTATTCCAGGGGCTGGTAGACAAACGCAAATGTCCCTGTTGAAACTGTTCTGAAACGAGCTGATGTGCGTGTTGCAAACTTTCCCCTTTCAAAGGCCATTGCTTAACCCATACCGGGGTATCATCGACCCAGGTGATGGGAATTGGGAAAGTCCAAGCAATGGCTTTTACTCCAAAGGGTGTTCATTTATTAGAACAACCCCTAGCTGAGCCATAATGTCCCGGCCTATAAGGCATTGAACAGTAGGTGGTAACTGTACCACTGAAAAAGTCGCCGTCAGCTGCTTCCCGTCGATATGAACCTGAACTGGGGGTGAGTGACTCTCCAGGGTAAATCCTCCTACCCCGGATACTGCAGTGGCTGCCGGCTGCAAGGGCCAGTGATGAGGCCAGCAGTTAGGACTAATGATGCTGGAATCTGCTCCAGTATCCAGCAGACCTGAAAATGACCTTTTCTGTCCGTTGATTTCTATCTCATCTTTTTTCTTCGGTCTCTCGGCCAGATTTAAAGTTAACAAAGTAAGTCCTCCTGTAGAACCAAAAGTGCTGTCTCTCCTCTCTTGGGTTTTAATGGGTTGTATTCCTTTCGTCATTTGCTCAAGCGGTACCAGCTGAGCAATCCTTTGTCCTTTGTTTATTTGAAGAGGAGGAAAACGGGTATAAACCATGACCATAATTTCTCCCGTGTAATCCGCATCAATAACGCCAGGTAAAACAAACAGTCCTAACACAGATGCAGAAGATCTCCCAAATAGTAGCGCACCCACCGCTTTGTTTTGTATAATGATAGGTCCTTGAACCCCCGTAGGGATTTTTTGCAGGTGCGGAGTCATCAGCGTAATGTCTACTGCGGCTGCCAGGTCCATGCCGAGGCTCCCTGCGGTGGCGGGCTGGAGACTCCCGGCTGTGGCGGGTTGGAGACTGCCTGCTGCGGAAGGTTGGAGGCTCCCTGCTGTGGAGGGTTGAAGGCACGGGGTGGTGTTGTCTCTGCAGCGGCAACTTGTGTCTGGGCGCGGCTGCTACAGGAATATGCGCTCCTGGAGAAGTTTCCCGACCTCCGCTTACAGGCGCTTGTATGATGATTATCCATACAGCATTTCTGGCACCAGATTCCAACAGCCTGGCACTCCTGGCGCGTATGGCCAAAGCCTCTGCAGCGAAAACATTTCAGGTGGCCCCTTTTACTTGATGCTGCAAATGCGGCTGACACGTGAAGAGGTGCAAGCGCGGCTAAAACCTGACTCTGAGAAGACTTTGCCTGTTGCAAGCCTACTCCTAGCTGTTTAATTGCGTCTACTACTAAAGCCTGCTGCCCGGTTGGCACAAGAGCCATCCTCTCTAATGCCTCCTCTATAGTCCAATTTGCTCCTAAGGTATTAAGTATGTTTCTAGTGGCAGAATTACAATTTTGGATCGCACACTGTTTGAGGAGGGCCCCGTGCATATATTCCGCTACTCCCGCTCTCTCAATTGCAGCCGCAGCTCTATCAATAAAAGCGCCAAATGATTCTTCTCTGCCTTGCTTAATTCCCATATATACTGGTATCCCTCCTGGTTCCTTTACTCTTTCTATTGCGAGTCTGACTAACCTCATTGCCTCCCGGCACTTCTCCTGACCTATTAAAGCTTGTGCCTCAGTGCGAAGGAATGGTCCCAGACCCATAAGCTCATTAACAGTGATGCCATGGAGGGGGTCACCCTGCTGCATTTGAACTGCCACGCACTCATTTACGAGTGCCTGCCAATGGGCGTTAAACAGCAATTGCTGATGTTGGGTAAAGATTAATTTAACTATGCCACGACAATCATTAATAAGAAGAATACTGGTGTCAAAAATATAGTCGAGCATTTGCTTGGCTGGTTCGCTTTTAAAGCCAAACTGGCTAACAGTGGCTCGCAACTGAGATAACATCTTCCAGTCTAAAGCACTAATTGTAGCTTGAATGCCTCCTCCGGCCTGAGGGGTGAAAATAACCGGACAAGCCAGTTCGCTCACCAAGCTTATCAACTCCTGGTCTCCCTTTTCCACGGCATCTTTGGCAAGAGCTGCCCACGCATCCCGTCTTTCCCGTGCAATCATCGCCGCTCGATTGTTTTCCAACCCAGGGCTCTGATTGCTTTTCGGGAATGGAGCATACGTTTTTGGCTCTGGCTGCTGCGATGCAAGAGATACGGGAGACTCAGAAGTGCGATGCATAGCCTGCAGCAAAGCGGGCAATAAAGCACCCTGCGGAGCACCCTGCGGAGCTTGGCTCGTTACGGGGGGCTGGCTTGTTAAAGGAGGCGGCGTAAGCGGCACAGCGGGGAGAAAAGCCCTCTGGGGAGTTTGGCTCGGGGCGTGGCTTGTAGCCAGACTCGCAGCCTGGCTCACAGCCTGGCTTGCCGAGCTCGCAGCCTGGCTCACAGCCTGGCTTGCCGAGGGAGGTGACGAGGTTGGTAATAAAACCGTCCTCATTGCAGGGCCGAGAGGGGTCCCCGACTCTTTATCAAACTCCCTGTCTTGATCGTATTCTTTATTACGATCCTGAGGGGCAGTAGCCTGATGGGCAGCCCTCTTTTCCGCCTGAAACTGCAACAGCTCGGTGTTAATGACCCGCCATAATTTACCCATTTTCCTAGCAATTTTATCATCGTCTAACGTAGCCTGCCATAATAAATCACCAAATTTACGCCATTCAGACAACTCGCGAATCGTGTGGGGATTCACAAAGACTCCCCGTTCCAGACCATAAGCCAAAAGACCTTGCAATTCCTTCTGTAAGTCTATCCCTTATTTTGCCTTTTTTGCAAAAACGTAATAAAAAGTTCATATGCGGCTTGCCTTTCCATACCTCTTTTAAGTGCGCACTTTCCCTTAGCAGCTTTTTTCCAGGCATTGGCCGCACGTATCGGCTGGACCCATCTAATTTGGTCGCCAGGGCACGGCGCGTATCGGCGGCTTTTTTCCTCCGCTTTGGTTTCGCACTTATTTGCCGCTCCGGCTGCTTCGGAGCCCGAACCAGTCCTCACTTCTCGTGGTGTTCGCAATCCCCATGGTGTTCGCGATCATCGTGGTGTCCGCTATCACGTCTGGGTGTCACCATTTGTTGAAGTGAGGGGAGAACGACCATCCTATAATGCATCGAACTCAAGTTTATTGATCGATCAGCCAGTTTAAATAATAGTGTTAATGAACTTCATGCATATTCCAAAATCCAGGTTTATGATAGGCTAACAGAGAAAACTCTAACCACTCCTTTTGTTTTACAATACCGTTGATTGTTTACACAAAATAAAACCAGTGTTCCCACTGTGATATATACGGTTCCCAAAACTTCCATATCTGTTCCCAGGGTGCTATCTTTTCCCAGAGAGGGTGTTTCCCTTGTTATGGGAAGACTGCCTGAGAACCTTATTGTTTATACAATGATGCCTGAGAGAGTCTAATTGTTTATAGAAGTCAGGCTGGGAACTGTTTTGGAACTGCTTCACAGCTACCTGTTACTTTTCTCTCAATTGCATGGCTTCATGGCCTTTTTCTTCAAGCCATGCCTGAACTAAACTCTCCACAAGGAATCTCTATAACAATTTGAGTAACAAGACTGTGACATTATTTTGGAACAGTGAGTTCAGGGCGCTGTTCTCTGACTCCAAGTGCCTTTAACCACAGCATGGTTCCCTTCTCTGAGGAGGCTGTGGTTCTTTCTGGGAGAACTCTTGGAAACTTGGAAACAGTCCCTCCTTCCTCCTGGGGAACTTATGGGAGAACTGATGAGGAAAATGGCTGTTGTGGGTGGCCAGTGAAAAAGAAAATATTTTGTTGTCCTTCCTTGAAAATTTGTTAAAATCACTGGAGGAAAGGGAGCAAATTATACCAGTGAGACTGACAAGGTTCATTCACCCCACGGTGAGGAGCACAAGGGGCTGCTAAAAGTCCCAGAAGAAGCCCAGTTCAAGTAGTTAAATTCCCAATAACTCCAGCCAGGGGTCACAGGGAGGATTTTTTGGAGAGTGTTCAGAGCCAGCAGATCCCGGACTAGAGCTCCGGATATCTCTGGGCTCCCTAAGAGGAGCTTTTTCGGGGACAGAGGAGCCGCAATCGCCCCTTGGGAGGGTCCTGGGGTTCTCGTGGGGATGGCCCAGTCCCGACAGGGCGGGACATTGGTTTTGGGGATCCCCGTGAGAGCTGGGGCTGTGGAACGGGGGACCCGCGGGGCGGGGAGTGGGGAAGGGGAGATATCGGAGCTGGGGGACCCCCAGCAGCCCGGACATGAGGCGGGGATGAGACCCCCTGACTCTGACAGGGGCATGTCCTGGGGTGACTTCATGATGCTTTGTACCCCCATCGGTCTGTTTAGCCCAGAAATGAGTTCTGCACCTTTAAGGCTGGTTCTGAGAGCGAAGGGGAGGAGGAAGAAGCTGCAGTTTGTTTTCAGATACTGCACTCACTCCTCTACATTCCAGCTGCTGGATGGACAGACAGCAGGACAGAGCTCTCCTTTGCTTTTAGTTAGTTTTTAGGTCTCTGAGGCAGAGAAGTTCCCTGGACTGTGGTTTTTCTTTTTCTTTGGAGCTGTTTAAACCTGCTCTGGACTGAACACCCAGAACACCACCGGCAGCTCGTATCTGTGGCCCACCTGGCTGAGCCTGGGCCACAGCATTTCCAGTGCTGGAGGGACTGATAAGAGACTCATAAGAGACTGATAAGAGTCTGACTGAGCCCAGCTACAGCCCATGGAAAGACTTTGTGAGTTTGTCATCTCTTTTGGAGCAGCAAGAGGTTTTATTATTTAATATGGTTCATTTGTTTTGCTGGTGAATGCTTTGCCTGCTAAATAAACAGGTTTTTTGCAATTTTCTCCAAGGAAATATTTTTCTGAATCAGTCGTGGAAGAATCTGCTTGAATCTCCTGTCTAGAGAAACCCCTTTTGAGGATTTTCTCCCAAATTTGCCCTAAACCAGGGTAGGGTGGTGGGGAATGGGGGGAGCCCCAAGTGGCTGGATTGAGGGGAGGCTGGAGAGGGGAACCCAAAATCCCCCGGAATCCCTAAGCAGCACTGGAGAGGGGGGATCCCCAGGACCCATGGCACGCCCAGCAGCCCTGAGATGGGGTACTAACCAGAACCCGAGAATGATGAGACTGGAAATGGGAAACTCTGGGTGGCCTTTTTTTATGCACTCTTGATTTCTGGATATCAGGTGACTTCTAGGAATGGACTTGGGTGGGAGGAATCCCCAACCGAAGGCATTCACACCTTTTTTTCCCCAAACCAGGATTTTCCCCAAACCTTCTGGCTGTGATATCCCCCCTATCCTGCTCTGGTTGAGCTCATACAGAAACCTGATCCTGGTCTCAATCTCACTCCACATTGAGACACACTCATAGTTCCGTATTTAATCTCATCCCAGTCCCAAACTCGTCTAGCCCCAGACCCAATCCCAACCCCAGGCCTAAAGCCAATCCCATGTTTAGCCTTAACTCCAATCCCAGCTCTAATCCAAATCTCAGCCCCAGCTCCAAGCCAGTCCCAATTCCAGCCCCTTCCAAAATCCTCAGACCCAAACCAAATCCCAGGTTCAGCCCTTCTGGGGGTTTGCGGGTGTCTCTCTCCCTCTGACCCCGATGATGTTTGGTTGGGGTCACACCAGGGCTCAGAGGGACAGAGACCCTCCCCGGCCTCCCAATATGGGAGAAGGTCAGAGAGCCCCTCCAGCCTCAAGCACCCTCAGGAGTGAGAGGGACACAGAGGCCCTGGTCCCCAGCCCTGCACAGGCATTCTCTGGGGTGAGAATGATGGAGACCCCCCTGGGGAATGGCCTGCAGTGACAGGGACAGGGATAGCCTATGGGGAATAGCCTGGGGTGACAGGGACAATGACAACCCCCCCAAACACCTCCCAAGCACCTCCAGGGTGAGAGGCACAGAGACCCCTTGAGCATCTCTGGGGCACTGGACAAAATAAACTTGGCAGAAATCAAACTTTATCCTATGTAAAATACCTTGGTGAATATTTGATTTCCCACAAGGCACATGTGATGAAAACACAAATCCCAAACATGAATAAACTTACAATAGAAGCAATTCTATGGCAATTCCAATTTACATTGGTTCCTGCATAGCTACAGCTCAGCTGCTGGCAGGTTCCAATAAAAGCAAAGTGCAAATTTGTCCAATACAAATATTATTAAAAGAAACGGGAAACTCAGCATACCTGTCCAAAAAGGTGACAAGAATGAAGAGAATAATGATTCTGATATTTGACAAAGCCCCCAAGCCTGTGAATTCTGGAGTTATTTAGGAATTTAGCTACTTGAACTGGGCTTCTTCGGGGACTTTTAGCAGCCCCTTGTGCTCCTCACAGTGGGGTGAATGAACCTTGTCAGTCTCACTGGTATAATTTGCTCCCTTTCCTCCAGTGATTTTAACAAATTTTCAAGGAAGGACAACAAAATATTTTCTTTTTCACTGGCCACCCACAACAGCCATTTTCCTTATCAGTTCTCCCATAAGTTCCCCAGGAGGAAGGAGGGACTGTTTCCAAGTTTCCAAGAGTTCTTCCAGAAAGAACCACAGCCTCCTCAGAGAAGGGAACCATGCTGTGGTTAAAGGCACTTGGAGTCAAGAGAACAGCGCCCTGAACTCACTGTTCCAAAATAATGTCACAGTCTTGTTACTCAAATTGTTATAGAGATTCCTCTGCCCAATTAAGGTGCTAATGAGGCCAAATCCAAAGAATATTTTATTGAAGAGTAAATGTGAGGTAGAGAGAAAGGGGGAAAGAAAGAGAAAAGGGGGGAGAGCAACAGACAGGGACAGGGACAGAGACCTCCCCTGGAGCAGGGCAAGTGTGACATTGTCCCCTGTGTGTGTGGCCTTCCCAGGGTGGGGGTTTTACACCTGAGCCAGTTTGGGTAAAGGGGGTGGTGTTCAACCCCCCCTGAGCAGGGATTACCCCACTGTTTCAGGTTGCCATGTAAGATGTAACCAAATGCATGTTTTCAATCCCCATCTTCATCAACTGCTATAAACAGGCGGGGCAGTGTTCTTTATCTCTTCCATGACTCAGCCCTGATAACGCCCTCCAGGGGAGATATCTTCTGCTAATGGGCCATTGAGTGTCACTGCAGGACTGATAAAATTCCATCATCCCATTGTGGGATGCTCCGCCCAGGGGGAGGAACCAAGCATTCCTACATGGATATAAGCTGAGACTTGCCACACCAGGAGCACCTTGCCTACTGGATTCCCAGAGGACAAGAGCTCCATAACCACCACTGGACTTCCAGAGGAAGACCAGACCCTTCTCCAGGATCACTGCTCTGACAGAATCACGTTGATCACTCCAACAGAACTGCAGCCACCATTTAATGGGACTGCTGCCACCACGCTGACCAACAGGGTGTCAGGTCATATCCTGACACTGTCCGTTTAAGGCAGTGTTTCTGTATAATTGCCTTGGTCTTCACTTTCTTATTAAATTGTAATTCTGACTTAGACTCTCCCCCAGGTTTGCCTTCAAACCAGAACAAAAGACAATGTGCGCACCCTTTGTTTTCTTCCTAGAACAGGATTTCCCATTCCCAAATCTTGATTGGATGGAGGAGGAGGCTACGAGGAAGAGGAAGGAGCCCTGGGATACCAACGCAGGTGAGGAGGAAGTCAGTACCCCTTTCCCCCTCTCTCCCACTCCATCTCCCAGCCCAGCACGGCCCCTGGCTGCAGGACAACGCTGCTGCCAACCCCGTCCTGCCGGGGATGCACTGGGGAGATCTCCTTCCCTCTGGCACGGAGGCAAATCCCATCCTTTCCTTGTCCTTCCTCCCCCAGACAAGAAGCTGAGGATGGAGACCACAGAGGACAAATCTCCTTGGAAGAACCTTGTGGAAGAGGCAGTTTTGAGTGACTCCACAGTGCAGAATTACAGTGGGGAGGAAAATCCATGGAGATTCCACAGGAGGAGGGGCTTCAAACCCAGCCCAGGGTGCTCTGAGGAGGAAAGACCCACCCTGTGCCAGGAGGGTGGACAGAGCTTCACCCAGAGCTTGAAGCTGGTGGTCCATGAGCAGTTTCATGATGGGGAGAAGCCCCACAAATGCTTGGAGTGTGAGAAGAGCTTCAGGCAGAGCAGCACCCTGATCAGCCACCAGAGGATCTACACTGGGGAATGGCCCTATGAGTGTGGGGAATGTGGGAAAGGCTTCAGCTGCAGCTCTGCCCTGATCATCCACCTGCGCATTCACACTGGGGAGAGGCCCTACGTGTGTCCCCAGTGTGGGAAGAGGTTTCGGACCAGCTCCCATCTCCTCCAGCACCAGCGGATTCACACTGAGGAGAGGCCCTTCCTCCGCCCTGACTGTGGGAAGGGCTTCAAGCAAAACTCTCACCTTGTCACCCACTGGCACATTCACACTGACGAGAGGCCCTACGAGTGCACCCAGTGTGGGAAGACATTTCAGAGCAGCTCCAATCTCCTCCTGCACGAGCGGATTCACACGGATGAGAGGCCCTTCCGCTGCCCCGACTGCGGGAGAGGCTTCAAGCACAACTCCACCCTCATCACCCACCGGTGCATCCACACTGGGGAGAGGCCCTACGAGTGTCCCCAGTGTGGGAACAGCTTCACCACCAGCTCTCACTTGACAAGACACCAACGGAGGCACCAGTAAAGGACGGCCAGCCAATGCCCCAAGTGCAGGAAGAGCTTCATGCACAACTCTAGCTTCATCCCCCATGGGAGAACCCACATTGGGAAGAACCCTAATGATCCATGTTCCCCATGATCCATGCTGGGAAGACACCCGTCCCTTTTCCTGCCCCTGCCAGTGACATGATGTGGCATTGAAAAACATGAGGGTCTGGCCATGGCTCTGTCATTACATTCACTCCCACCTCAGAACATTTCCAGGTGCAGAAAAGGGACACTCTCTCTCTCTGTCCCTGAGGAGAAAGGTGTCCTTTCCAGACAGGGGAAATTGTGGCCAGGCAGACCCAGTGAGCTGTGTTTTAGTTTTCCCTGTAAACAGTTTCATTTATCCCTTCTGTTACCAATATTGTTTCTGTTCTGTTTATTCTTTATCTTGTTCCTGTTCCCAATAAATTCTTCTTATCCCAGCCCAGGATCTTGGCCTTTTGTGCTTTCCATGGGAGGTGGGAGGGCAGCGAGGGCAGCGTGGTTTTAGCAGGAGTAGGAAATTGGGGAATCCCATTCCTGAACCCTGGCCCCTGGAAACCAAGCATCCCAGCTCGTCCCAGCCCTGGTGGCCATGGCAACTGCCTTGGGAGCGGGTCCCTGGCTGGGGCTGTGGGAACCTCTTCCTTCTGGTGCCCAGGGACAGGAGTGGAGGGAATGGCTGCAGCTGAGTCGGGGCAGGCTCAGGTTGGATGTCAGGAAAAGGTTTTTGCCCAGAGGCTGCTGGGGCCCTGCCCAGGCTCCCCAGGGAAGGGTCCCAGCTCCAGGGCTCTCTGAGCTCCGGCAGCGTTTGGACAGCGCTGCCAGGCCCAGGCTGGCATTGTTGGGGTGTCCTGTGTAGGGCCAGCAGTTGAACTGGAGGATGCTGTTGGGGTCTCTCCCAGCTCAGCCAATTCTGTGGTTCTGGGATCCCGTGAGCCTGGGGATGGGGCTGCAAATGGTTGCCATGGCAACGGGCTCTGGCTGCAGGCCTGAGCTGGTGTCCATGGGAACCACCCCTGGCATGGGGTCTCCATGGAGCTGCCACGGGACTGACCATAGCAACAGGGTGGTGGGGATTTTTACCATGGAAGCTGACCATAGCAACAGGGTGGTGGGGATGGTTGCCATGGAAACTGACCATAGCAACAGGGCCCTGGTGATGGTTGCCTGCCAAGGATCAGATTTGTCACAGGCCCTCAGAGCCGTTCCATGGGGACTTTCCAAGAGTCTCCAGGCTGTTCGAGAGCTGGAATGTCACAGGCAGAGACAGGGGCTCCATGGAGACCCTCCCAGGGGTTTCTGGGATGGTAAAGAGCCCTGTGGTCAGAGGCAGTCACAGCCTTTACATGGTGACATCCCAGGGGACTTTGGGCTACAAAGGCACCAATCTGTCACAGGCACTCACAGGGGCTCCACGGTGACATCCCAGGAGTCCCCAGGCTGTCAAAGAGCCAGGATGTCCCAGACACTCACAGGGGTTCCTGTCATGGGCACAGCGGGAGCTTCAGGCAAAAGCTTTATTTCTTTATTGGAGAAACTCCTGCTGAGTCATGAGGTGAAGAAATGACACCCAGTAGCCACCATGGTTCCTCAAACCCCTGCAGGGCCCCTAGACTTCCAAAATTCCTTCAAAGAGAGGAGACTGGGAGTGGCTGGATCCAATCCCAGCCGCAGAATTTTCAAAGGTGTAAAAGATTGAACAGGTGGAATTCAACTTTAACACAATTTGTCCTGCAGGATTAATGATAGTATACCAGATTAATTTATATAAATATGTCTCTGGCTTATTCTGATCATGATCAGATGGAAAAATCACCAGCACAGTTCTTTTCTCCAGAGTTCAGGAGCTATAAAAATTATTAGAATATAGTGCTCTAGGCAGCAATTTTGAACTCAACAGGGCCTTGCTGGGGTTGTTGGAGCCCATTGCAGGCAGAGCCTCCTGCTCCAGCAGGAACTGCCTTTCCTGTGCCATGAGCAGGGCAGGTCCCGCTGCAGGAGAAGCCCCAGGCCAGCCCCAGCACAGGGAAGGCCTCGGGCACAAGGGCAGAGTGCCATGCTGGGAGCTGTGCCAGGGAGAGTCTGAGGCAGCAAAGGCACCTTGGCAGCAGCAGCTGCTTGCAGGCCATGGCCAGAAGCCTCCCTTGGCAGCCCGGCCTGGTGGCCGCCACTGCAGAGCTGCTGCCTCAGGGCTCACTTCTGGCTGGGCTCTGAAAAGCCACTTCTACCCCAGGAGCCTGACTGGGAGGCCATTGGCCCCAGCACCTTGGGGACAAGATATTAATGACAAAACTCTTCATGGCAGCAGAACGAAGGCAGGGGCAGAGGAAAGGGGAGAGCCAGGCCCAGGGAACAGGGCTGCCATAGTGATGGCTGTGAGGTCACTGCCTCTGCAGCAGCCTGGCTGCCCTCAGCAGACATTCTTGCAACAAGCGTTGTGAGGGCACCCAGCACATCAGAGAACCCACAATGCAGGAATTCTGTCCCTAGGGATGAGAGGGTTTCACTGGGTCAGGTTGCACAAAGCTCCTGCTCATGGATAATTCGTGGGATTGGGCATCCAATTCTCTGGAAAAACAACTGCAGTTTCCTGCCACTTTCATAATTGTAAAATATTTCCTCGTTCTAACAAATGTAAATCTACCCTTATTCAGTTTAAAGATATTGACCTCTTTCTGTCATGGCAAGATTTAGGAGAAAATAACTTTGACCACTATTTTTCCATTTTCACAGACCTTATTTTTTTTCCAAAAATCACCCAAGATGGAGTTTGGAGGCCTCATCCCATAACCAGCAGGTAGAGACTGTGGACTGTGGGCTCAGTGGTGTGGAGACTGAGGAAAAATCAGGAATAGTCTGGGAGGGATGGATGGGTGGTTTCAGAGAGGCTGGAGCTTTTCTTCATAGAGGATATAAGCATGAGAAGGAAACAATGTCAGCAAGGGCAGCTGGGGAGGTGCAGAATGGACATGTGGAAAAAGGAATTTCCTTGCCAGGGCAAATCTGTGGTGCAGCATGTCCCCCAGAAGGAGCCTGGAGCAGCCCAAGGCTTTGTGTGGGCAGGCAGAGGCAGGCAGGAGGCAGAGCTGTCAGCAAAGGAAGGGGCCAGACATGTGGGGCAGCCGGGGGATGCTGACAGCCTGCCGGGACAGAGGCGCACGTTTGCTCAGCACCAGAGACACCTTTCCCTTGCTTGTCCCCGCCTGTCATCACTGCTTCCAGTGTTCTACTCTACCTTGAACCTGGGCACACTTTTTCAGTCTTGTGCCTCACAGGGATCTACTGAAAGTACAAGAAACTTGAGTGTTTCCATCTTATATTGAGTTCTTGAGGAATTTTTTGAGCACACTCTGAGGGACTGGGTCTGATGCAAAGAGCACCAAAGCCCCAGAGGCTCATTAAAGTCCTTGTGCTGTGTTTTTGCTGCTGAGCTGGGCTGGGCTCCTGGCCCGAAGGCAGCTCCTGGCAAGGGCAGTGCTGCAGAGAGACAGCTCTGGCCAGGAGCAGCTCCTGTGCACAGCCCAGCAGGTTGGGCTATGACATCACAGAGTTCATTGTGTGAGGTCACTGAGCAGCTAAACCATCATAGAGGGAACTGTGTGACATCACGTGGGCAGTGTGACATCACAGTGGCTGTGTGAGGTCACTGAGGAGGTCACTCTGTCCCGGCCCCCCTCACAGTTCCCCCCAGAGCAGTCCAACCCTGCTCATGCACAGCGGGGTACCCTGTCCCCCCGGGTCCCCCCGCCCCTGGCACCACAGCCTCCCCCAGAGGATGTTCCACGAGATTGACCCCAGAGCCTGACATGGGGACGGGGGCCTGGGGCCCTGGGGTTGGGACAGGGGTACAGGGACCCCCCGGCAGCGTCCCCGTGTCCCCCAGGGCCACAGCCTGGGCCAGGGCTCCTTCACCCTGCTACCAACGAGGCCTTGAGAGCGCTGGAAACATCCCCAGAAATGGATCAGCAAAAACCAGATTGGATATTAAGGGACAGCAGCACAAAGTACCTTGGCAAGAGTCATTGTGCTCCTGACTGGTCACTTCAGGCACACAAGGGAAACAAAGCAGAAACAAAACCAAACAGAATCCAGGCAATCAAAGCAGAAATTAACTGAGAAGTGTCCCTCTGTGTGTGTGTGTGTGACACAAGGACATTGGAGGCAAGGATAAAAGGAATACAACCCAAAAGCTTAACAGAGGTCAAAATTCACAGGACTTAACTTATACCTTAACCTTAACTGATACTTTCAATTTCACAATTTTGCAAAAGAGCAGAGCAGAAGCAGCATTTAACATAACTCAAACCTATGACTTTGCAGTTTAACAGAGGAATAACACTTAACAATATTGAACTTAGCTTATAATTTATATTAAACATAAGAGCTTAGCAAAAGAACAACTCTTGGCAGAAATTAGCTTCACTTAGACCTTGTGATTTAACCTTCCCTACAGGCCTGGCTGACTCACCTATCCAAGGCACTCCAACCCCTCAGAGAGCAGCATTTCTGCCACATTTCCCCAGCACAGGCACTCCTGTGTGCACACAGACACAAAGAGTCAGTGCAAGGCACCTGTCAGCAATTCCCCTGAGGGCAGGAAATGCTCACTGTGGATCCTTTGGCATCTCCCCAGCAAAGGGCAAAGGGTTGAGCCTGGAGGAGTGGGGGGATTGGCCCAGGCTCTGTGGTTGTTCGGGATCCCCAAGTGCAGCAAACAGGAGAGCTCCTGGCTGGGAGAGGCCCCACTCAGAGGGAGTCGCTGGCCCGGGAGAGCTCCAAGGGCTCCATTTGGAGCGCTGTTTGTAGGGCCCCAAGAGAGGGGCTTCAGTCCCAGCAATGGCTCATCCTGGCCACACTTGGCAGCAACAGCTTTCTTTGGCAGGTTGAGAAGAGGGATCTTGTGCCACTGAGGGAACAAAAACAGTTCCCAGGGCTGCTGCTAAAGGAACCAGGAGCTGGTTGGGCAGCAGCAGTGCCTAGAGCAGACAGTGTTTGTGATGAGCTGCAGAGGAGCTGAGCCCAGGGGCTGTTGGCCAAGGCCGAGGCCCAAGGAGCATTTCTCAGCTGGCAGGGCGGCCTGAGAAGGGGAGGGGAGAATGCAGCAGCACAGGGCCCATGGAACCAAGGGACCATTGTGACACTGTGGGGTCCTGTGACACCAAGGGATCATTGTGACACTGTGAGGCCTCATGGAATCATGGAGACCAGTGTGACATTGCTGGGCCTCATGGAACCATGGAGACACTTTGGGGTGTCATGGAACCAAGGGGCCATTGTGACACTGAGGGGCACCATGGAATCACAAAGACCATTGTGACACTCAGGGCACTCATGGAAACCTGGAGAGCATTGTGACACTATGAGTCCCATGGAATAAGCAAAGCTTTGTGACACTGCGAGGCCTCATGGAACAAGTGAGACCATTGTGACCCTGGGAGGACCATTGTGATACTGTGGGGCCTCATGGAATCAAGAGGTCTTTGTGACACTTCAGGGCTTCATGGAACCAAAGGTCCATTGTGACACTGGGCAACCAAAGGAGACCACTGTGACAGTGCAGGGCTGCATGGAACCAAAGCTCCAGGGTGTCACAGATTGGTCTCCTGTCATCAATGGTCCATTGTGACACTGTTGAGCCAGAGGACACCACTGTGACACAGTAAAACCCAAGGGTCCAAAGGTCCATTGTGACATTGCATACCTCATGGAACAGAGGAGTCCTGTGACATTGTGGGGCCTGGGGAACCATGGAGACCATTGTGACACTGCAAGGGCTCATGGAATCCTTGGGACCATTGTGACACTGTGGGGCCTTATGACACCTAGGGGCCACTGTGACATTGTGGGACCCCATGGAACCTAGGGGCCAGTGTGACACTGCAGGTCTTGTAATCAAGGGGCCATTGTGACACTGCTGGAGAACATGGAATCAAGTCCCCATTATGACACTGTGGGGCCCCATGGATCCAAGGTACCATTGTGACACTATGAAGCCTCATAAAACCAAGGGAACATAGAACAGGTCTGGCTGATTTGGCCTCCCATGGACTGGCTGACTGGTCCAAGTGACCTTTGCATGTTGAGGGTCATTTCTCATCTGCTGCCAAAACACTGGGGCTCTGCGCTTTCCTTCCCAATGGAAAAGGACTGTCCTTCTGCTCCAGGCACCCATGGCCAGAATTTGGAATTTCACCTCCAAATTTCCTTATATCCAGGCATTCTTCCCATAGCAATATCACCAGGACAAGTCTGGCTGGCAGTACTTTCACAATGGTCACCTCTCATCTGTCCCCAAAACATTGGGGTAGGCTGCATGTTCTCATTCCCTTAGGAAAGAACTGTCCTGCTTGTCAAGGTGCCCATGGCTGAGATTGGGTTTCCACCTCCAAAATTCCCTATATCCAAAATCTGCTATTACTGACAAGTCTGGCTGGCCTTGGCCTACTGAGGCTCTCACCTGCCTTCCAAATCTTGGGGTTTTGTGCTTTCCTTCCTATGGAAAAGAACTGTCCTTCTCAGCCAGGTGCCCATGGCCACAATTGGGATTTCACCTCCAACATTGCCTGTTATGACAGACTGGAGGAGATTGTTGGCAATAAACATTTTGTGTGTGGGGGAGGAAGGGGCAGGTCCAGCCATGCCCTGTAAGCCCAGCCCTGCCCTGCCCTGTGACCCCAGTCCCCCCAGGGGCCTCCAGTGGGTTTACGGTTTCTACCTGACCCGCAGCACACTGATCCCCCAGCACTACCGTCCCACCCTGGGCACTGGGGCCCTCTTGGCTCTACTCAGTGCTGCTGCTGTACTCAGGGCACCCCAAATTTCTGTAGGGACCCGTGTGCACCCACTCCAGGGATTGTGTGCGACTCACACTGCCCCGATCCTCCACGCACCCGGAGCTCCGTTCGGGGTTTGCGTGCCAACTCACCAATTTGTCTGCCACCCTCAACACGCCCTGAGGGTGCCTACCAAGCCTTAAGGGGGAAGGCCAACCCCTTGTGTGCCACTCACATTTCTGTTCCTCCGCATGCCCGGAGGGGGGCCCACCTTATCCCCCTGGGAGGCCTCTCACTCACTCAGGCTTCTCTTGCTTCCCTCCGTTTGTGGTCGATCCCCTCGCAGGAGTCCAGAACCGCGGTGCTGGGAGGGCCACAGCTGCTTTGGGGCTCCGAGCTGCCGGGCCCCGTCGCACACACACTTCTTTTGCTTGCCTCCTACTCCTGCCACCGGCTTCACTTATCGATGTTCCTCCACACTGTTTGGTCATAGGGTGCTGCCGACCACTCCAGATAGGGCCAGATATCCCGGAGGCCCTCAGTCCTCTTCGGGTGTGGCCTATCCCAGAGCAGTCCCCAAGACTGGTATAAATGGCACGTGATCAGCTCTTTAGTGATTTCAGCTTTACTGGAAACAGTCTAGGTAGGGGACCCATGGGTTGTGCGCACACCACGCTCCTCCCGAGATGGTGTGGAGGAGGAGGAGGAGGAGGTCAGCTCCATCGTGCAGCAGAGCTGGGTCTTTTTCCTCACAAGAGTCTCTGAGTAGGTGCCTCTTGGCATCAGGTTCATAGTCTTTATACTGCTCTTGGCCCGCTCTGGTTAGGCTGACGAAGGTGAAAAGTTCTGACCAGGGTCTTTGATACTATCTTATGTTCTCTCTGTTTAGAGGTGTTATTGCGATTCTTTATTGCATGGTTGGTCATTGTTTTAGGGATTTTTGTTATGTAATCCTTTTCTGCTAAGTCCTATGGGAGTTTCATATTTGCTTATTAGGTGACATAATAATCTTCTTTATGATCTCGGATCCTTCGCCATTTTGGAAGAGAGTGGGAGCAGCGGGGGTAATACCCAACGGTAAGGAGATTTACATAATTATAAAACCTTTAACAAGCAATTAATAACTAACATTGGAACTTTACATAACTATAAGACATTAAACAAACACTCTAGAACTGTCATTGGAACTTTATATTAACTCTTTGAACAATGTATTCTCTACAACACTGTGGGAAGTTGTGGAACCAAGGGGATCGTTGTGGCACTGTTGGGGCCCATGGAACCAAGGGGCCAGTGTGGAAACAAGAGGCCACTGTGAGCCTGTGGGGTGTAACAACCCAGAACACTGAAATGCTGGAGGTAAGCAAAGGCTCCTTTACTCATGTTTGGTGCAAAGGTGAAACATCAGCCCAATATTCACAAGAGGCCAAAATGACACAAAATTTTACTGCCAAAGTACACAAAATCAAGAAACTTTGGAAGAGGTTTCAATGCAACATCCAATTACACAGAAAACATTTATCATAGCAGCAACTTCATTACCTTAGCTCATTTCACCTAGAAACCTTTAAGCTGTTGAGGTACCCAAAAATGTTCTATATAAAGAGCATTAGAAGGAGAAAAGAGAGAGACAGAAAGACAGAAGCTCTATAGCAAGACACGCATATGACTATCAGTTCCTAGGGTTCCAGTGTGGGTGAGACACAAACCCCAGGAGAACGCAGAGTGCATACCAGGGGCTGACCTTGTGCTTGGTGTTTTTAAGCCCCCAGGCCTTTGTGAGCCTCCCCCCAGGTGGGATTTCTGATTGCTCGGGCAATCGGGGCTGGGTTAGCACTGTCCCCACTGTGTGACTGACTGACAGTTCATCCCATGGTGTCTCAGGACATTGATCTCACCCAGCCTCTGACAGTGACCATGGTGACACCGGGAAACCTCATGCAACCATGGGTCAGTTGTGACCAGGTGGGTCTGTTGAAGATTGCAATGCAAGACGTTTTCTATTACCATCTGTATGGCAGATTATCTTTTGTCCAGTGGGCAGTTTGCCTTATCTCTCTCTTTGAGTAACCACAATCACACCTCGCTGGGAGGGGACATCTGCTGATAACAGACTATTGAACGTCTACGCATGGCATGACTGATAAGAACTATAACATCCCATTGTGAGAAATGAGCCCAGAGGGAGGAGTCAAGCATTGCTACCCAGATATAATCCAGAGGTTTTTGAGACACCAGCACGGCTTTCTCCATGGGATTTCCCAGAGGAACAGCAGCTGTCTCTTTTCCCACTGGGTCTTCGGAGGAAGAATACATCCTTCTCTACACAACCCCCTTGCTCCAACAGAACCATACCTGACACTTCAGGAGGGCTGCAGCCACATTTCCAATTGGATTGCCACCAACACCCCAACCCACAGGGTGTCAGGTTGGGTTCTGACTCTGTCAGTGTTGTTCTAGTGTACCGCACTGTTAATTTTATCCTTTTATTTTTTTCCTTTCCCTATTAAAGAACAGTTATTTCCTGCTCCCATATTTTTGCCTGAGAGCCCCTTAATTTAAAATTTATAGCAATTCAGAGGGGTGGGGAGGGTTTACATTCTCCATTTCAGGGGTGGCTCCTGCCTTCCTTAGCAGACTCCCGTCTTTGCAAATCAAGACAGTATTGATGACACTGATAGGGTCAATGCTGTGCGTATTGATCACACTGAGAGGGTCCTGCTGTGGGTATTGATCACAGTGACAGGGTTCTGCTATGTGTATTGATCACACTGACAGGGTCAATGCTGGTGGTATTGATCACAATGAGAGGGTCCTGCTGTGGGTATTGATCACACTGATAGGGTCAATGCTGTGGGTACTGATCACACTGGCAGGGTCAATGCTGGTTCTGCTGTAGGGGACACACTCTTGGGGAGGGCAGTGGTCCCATTGTGGATAAATGTTGGGCAGGATGAAAGTCTGACAAGGAAATTTCACAGATATGCACGTATGGCAGAAGGATTTTTAAATGTAGAATCTGATGAAGGAATAGAAATGAAAGCAAGTTTTGATATAGAAGAAAAGTATTGGTGAGCCAGTCTTACTGGATAACCAAGAAGGAAAGGGTGTGTTAGTTAGAAGAAGTTTTTATGACTTAGAGCAAAGGATAAACCCACCTCAAACAAGAAGATGTTTTTACCAAGCAGGAAGATAGTGCAGGCAAACAAGGCAGCAAAGCTACAAGTAGAAAAAAGGTCTCAGAATTTTCCACTGCAAGAAAACTGAAAAACAACTTCTAGCTTAAATTGTAATGTACTAACTTTTAGTGATTGGAGAACTAAATTTTAGTGATTGAATATGGTAATTGTAGTGGTTATGATAGGCTATGGATAACAGTTAAGGTATAGATTGGTTCTGCTGTATTAAGATGCTCATCAAAGAAGAGTATATAATATAATAAATGTATAAGAAAATATATCATAAATCTCTTTTCTGAAGTTTATAACTAAAAATATAAAATAAAAATATATTAAAATAATAGTGAAAAATTAAAATAATAAATAAATATATAAAATAAAATTTTAAAATAAATAAAAAATCTATTTAAATAAAATAAAGTAAAAAATAAATTAAAAATATATAAAAAAAGTATATAATATATGCAAAACCAAAGGGTCTCCAGGCCTGCCTGCAGCTGGAGCTGACAGCTGTGGGCACAGCTCTGTCAGCCACGGCCCTGGACTGCTGTGACACCTTGGATGGAATAAACTGCACTTACTGTACAATAAACTGCATTTTGTATACAATAAACTGCATTTTGGAGACAATGAAATGCAATTTGTGTACAATAAACTGCATTTTGTATATAATAAACTGCATTTTAACTGCATTTTGTGTACAATAAACTGCATTTTGGAGAGCAGCCTGGAGTTCCACATCCCTCATTTACAGGTGTGGGTGATGAAGATGAAGCTGATGATGATGATGATGATGATGGTGTGAGCAGTGTCATGGTGACGGTGTCAGTGGTGTTGGATGAGGAGGATGTTGGTGATTAATGTGACCATAGTGTGGGTGCTGGGATATGTGATGATGATGATGACGATGATGAAGATGATGGAGGCGCTGTGAGCAGTGTCCCAGCCTGCCCTGCCCAGGAAGCTAGAGGGAGCCCTGGGAGCCCCAGAGTGGCTCTGCTCAGTGTGGGGGAGAAACCAGAGACCCCCAGGGCTGGGTGAGGGGGGACAGACACAGGGACAGTTAGACGGACAGGGGACAGACACAGGGACATGGGACAGACACAGGGACAGACAGATGGATAGACATAGGGACAGGGAAGAGACACAGGGACAGACACAGGGACAGACAGAGGGACAGGGGACAGACACATGGACATGGTACAGACACAGGGACAGATAGACGGACAGGGGACAGACACAGGGACAGACAGACAGACAGTGGACAGACACAGGGACAGACAGAGGGACACACACAGACAGGGGACAGACAGAAGGACAGGGGCATGAGCACACACCCATTCATATGAGAAAAGCACCCATGAACACACAGAGTTGCTTTGCTGAAGGGTTTATTGATTATTGACTATTGATTATTGATTATTGATTATCAATCATTGATTATCAATTATCGATTATCAGTTTTTCCAGGGCCATTCCCAGGCTCCCAGGGCAGCTCTCCAGGAATGATCAAATCCTGACGGCCTTACAGGGACAGGAGCTGAGTGTGACCCCAGGGTGACCCCAGGGTGACGCCAGGGTGACCCCAGTGCGTCTCCAGAGCCCCCCAGAGACATCGAAACCCCCCCCAGAGCCCCCCAGGACCATCCCAAACTGGGGCAAACTGGGGGGGACTGGGGGGCACTGGGGGGTACTGGCATGCCCCCAGTGCCATCCCCAGCACAGCTCCGGGTACCCACCTCAGCCCTCTGCACTCCGAAGCCTTTGGGTTTCTGCAGAGAGGGGGCAGAGGGCACCGGGGTCACCACGGGGTCACCGGGGTCACCGCGGGGTCACCAGCCCAGCCGGGCAGGGGGCACAACTGGCCCCCAATATCCCCCAGTGCCCCCCAGTGCCCCAGAGTTCCACCAGTGCCCCCCATTCCATCCCAGTCCATCCCAGTTCCCCCCAATTCCCCCCAGTCCATCCCAGTTCCCTCCCAGTATCCCCAGTTCCCCCCAGTCCATCCCAGTATCTCCCAGTTCCCCCCAGTTCTGCCCAGTTAATCCCAGTATTCTGCAGTTCCCTCCATATCCTCCAGTCCATCCCAGTTCCTCCCCAGCCCATCTCAGTCCATCCAAGTCCATTCCAGTTCCCCCAGTCCATCCCAGTCCATCCCAGTTCCCCCAGTCTCACCTTGATGCAGCCCCCAATGCCTCCCACGATCCCGGACTGCAGGGGCAGAGCAAAGGGGGTTTGGGATTTGGGGGTTTAGGGATTTGGGATTTGGGAATTGGGGATTTGGGGATTGGGGGATTTTGGGGATTGGGGGATTGGGATTTGGGGATTTAAGGTTTGGGGGTTTGGGGATTTGGGAGTTTAGGGATTTGGGGGATTAGGGATTTGGGTTTTGGTGATTTGGGATTTGGAGATTGTGGATTTGGTAATTTGGGAGTTTGGGGATTTGGGATTGGGAGTTTGGGGATTTGGGATTGGGGGATTGGGAATTTGGATATTTGGGGGGATTGGGGATTTGGGGGCTGTACTGGGATGTCCTGGGCTATACTGGGCTATACTGGTACCCACCTGGCCATCACCAATGCCACCAATTTGCTGTGGGGAGAGCAGGAGATGTCCCCAAGGTCACTGGGGTGTCCCCCATTGCCCCCCATTGCCCCCCATTGTCCCCCATTGCCCCCAGTGTTCCCCAGTGCCCCCCATTGCTCCCCATTGCCCCCCAGTGCCCCCAGTGCCCCCCCAGTCCTTCCCAGTATCTCCCAGTCTATCCCAGTCCATCCCAGTGACCCCAGTCCATTCCAGTTCCCCTAGTCCATCCCAGTATCTCCCAGTGCCCCCCAGTCCATCCCAGTCCATCCCAGTGCCCCCAGTGCCCCCAGTCTCACCCCAGCACAGATCACTCTGCTGCCCTCCATGTCGGCCTGGGCAGGGACAGCAAAGGTTGGTCAGGGGATGGGATGGGATGAGGAGCCCCAAAAGGATGAGATGGGATGGGATCCATGAAATGGATGGAATTTTTGGGGAGCCCCAAAAGAATGGGATTTTTGGGGAGCCCCAAAAGAATAGGATGGGATTTTTGGGGAGCCCCAAAAGAATGGGATGGGTTCAATGGGATCAATAGGATGGGATGGGGTGGGATAAATGGGATGGGATGGGGAGTCCCAAAAGGATGGGATGGGATCCATGGGATGGATGGGATGGGATGGGATTTCTGGGGAGACCCCAGCCCTGAGCCCAGCCTGGGGCCCTGCAGCCTCACCTGGCTCTGAGCTGGCAGGCACAGCAGGATGGAGAAGAGCAGGGCCACGCTGAGAACAGCCACCTTCATCTTCCTCTGGCTCTGGGCAGCGCTGCCTGAGGCTGCAGCAGGTGAGGAGCACCTTTATCCCTGCCGCAACTCCTCCCTGCACCCTCCCTGCCAGCCCCCAGGCCAAAGCCCGGCTTGGCACAGCCCCCCGCCCTTGCCACAAACCCAGCCCTGGCACAGAGCCCATCCCACCCCACCTGTGGCACGGATCCACCCACCTCACCCGGCATCCCTCCAGCTTCCTGCACGGGGCAGCTGCCCCTGGAAGGGCCCAGGCACCTGGGGGGCCAAGGGGGGCAGGCAGGGAGCCAAAGGCACCTGGGGACCCTGTGGGGACAACCCCCAGTCCAACACAGTCCATCCTCCAACAGCTCCCCAGTCTCGGGGTTTTGCTGCTCAGGGTGACCCCAGATGTGGCACAAAGTCTCTTTTCCCATCCTGGCAGTCAGAGGAGCCAGACCTCCTCATTTCTCATTCCCAAGGTTGTTTATTGTTTTTTATCTATAAAATTCTTTCTCTGGCCTGCCCAGGTCCACTCAGCAAGACACTCCAGGCACTCTACCTCCTTCGGGGTGATGTTATCTTTTTATATATTTTTATTTCTACTTTATATTTATATATTTTAGGGATATGTATATATTATTATTTACACATATTTTTATATATTATAATTTTTACATATTTTTACATATTTTTATATATCTTATGTTTATATTTTATTCATATTAATTTATTTATATTTATAATGTTTATTTATATTTATAATGTTTTTGTCTATTTATGTGTTCTATTTTGTATATATTTATACATATTTTTATATATTATTTTTATCTATTTATTTAAAATTATATTATATTTATTTATCTATTTATTTATGTATTTTAGATTTATATTTTTTTCAAAATTCCACATACAATATTTACAAGTCCTTCCCAATACCTATGACTTGTGTTAGACAGTGAGCTTCTACCCTAAACTAACCCAAAAGTGCCACCATCACCCAGAGGACAGAGGCCAAGAAGAAGAAGAAAGACAAAGGCTGGACACACCCAGATCCCCCCATCTTGCCCCCTGAACCCCCATTCTAAAAACCCCAAAATTCTCCATTTTCACCCTGTGACAAATTCACTCGCATTCCACTCAAACTCTCTTGCCTTGTAATTCTTCCCATCAAGGTGGGGATTTGCTCCAAGGGTCACAATCCCAGTCCCAGCTGTCCTGGGCTCTGTGCCCAAGGCTCTGAGCCCCCCCTGGAGCCATCCAAGACAGACACACGGATGTGCTGGGGCCTGAAGCCCAGGGGAGATCCCCTGCCTGCCCCACTGTTCCACCCAGCCCCACTGGGTCCTGCTGGATCCCCCAATCCTGCTGGATCCCCCAAACCACTCCTGCTGGATGCCCCCAGTCCTGCTGGATCCCCCCAGTCTTGCTGGATCCCGCAATCTTGCTGGATCCCCCAATCCTGATGGATCCCCAAATCCAACCCTGCTGGATCCCCCCAATCCAATCCTGCTGGGTCCCCCCAGTTGTGCTGGATCCCCCAATCCAATCCTGCTGGATCCCCCAATCCAACCCTGCTGGATCCCCCAACCCTGCTGGATTCCCCAAATCCCACTGGATCCAATCCAACCCTGCTGGATCTCCCAATCCAATCCTGCTCCTGTGCGCCATGGAGAGAGATTTGGGGATCAGAATCTGATTTTATTGTGGGATCCAATAAATACATAATAATATATTGGGGACATATCATTATATATTTTTAATTATTAATATTAAAGTATTATTATTTATTATTTTAAAAATAATATTATAATTATTATAATGTATATTAAATTATATAATAGATATTTTAATAATATATAATGATATATTATTAAATTATATATAATTATATATTATGTATATTAATTTATTAAATTATTATAATCGTTAAATTATTATTAATATCATATATTGTTAAAATATAAATATTATTAGTATCAAAATGTATTATAATAGATATAATAAATATATATAACATTTATTATATATATAATAAACAATCATTAGATAGTATTATAATAAATATATATTTTTCTATAAAAATATATATTAAATTTAGATAGAATAATCTATATAATATATAGATTTATAACTATAGATTATTATAATAAATATAATAAATACTAATAATACCACTTATATAATAAATATATAATAAGATATCCCATTTCAGGGAGACCGGCAATGTGTGCTGGAATGATTGGGTAACAGTCACACAGACAAATTTATGCAAATAAATAATAAATATGCTAAATAAAAAAATAAAGAAAGAAAATATAATTAATAGATGCAAATAAATATTAAATATGCAAATAAATACATTTGGCAGAGTTTAATGAGATTTTCCTTTCCTGCTGAACCTGTCTCATTTAATCTCCTTGCAATCCAGGTCTAATTTTCACAGCTCCCTTTGCTTTTGCCATCCTGGTATCAAATCTCTGCTGTTCCCCAGGCCCAGAGTCCATCCCCTGCCTGGTGTCCCCCAACATCCCAACAGCTCCCAGAGCCCCAGGGCTGGCCCTGAGCAGGGCTCCCCTTCCTGCCCGAGGCTCCAGCCCAGCCCTGAGCCCTGGCACGGGGGAAAATGGGATTTTATCATTGGCTTTGGGCAAATATTCACATGGAAATTGTATGTGCTGTGTCAGAAAGTTGTGCTGGGTTAATTTTTTTAGAGTGTGGTAAATCTAATTTTAGGTTATAACATAATGTTAAAATAGAAACTCTGCTATGTGAGATACTTTTTTTTTAAAGAAAGGACTTGCACTGAGATAGCAGCTACAGGACACCTAAATCTTTCAGAGAATTTACTGGTTTCTTATCATAAAAAATGAACTTTTCCCCACCTTGAATGTGCTGTTAAAATTCAGAGGAAGAAGCTGACACTGACCAGACAGAATCCTGTGTTTGAATGGAATTTATGCATCATGTATGAGGGGTATGAATATGCAAAGGGCTATTGTTTTTCAGGGTTAATCCTCTGTTAATGTGGGTCCTTCCTTGTGCTAATTTTGCCCAGAGAAAGGTACCCAGACTGTCCATAACTCTTTGTTTTGATTGTCTCATATTGTCCTAATATAAATTATCCAAATTATTACTACACTAACTGCATTGCTATTTTTTATAAACATTTTATTACCATTAAACTTTTATCATTTCCAACCCAAGTTCTTTGCAGGGTTTTTCCCCAGGTGGCCCCGAGAGCTCAGAGCAGGGACGGTCCCTGGCAAAATGTAGTTTATTGTACCCAAAATGCAGTTTATTGTACCCAAAATGCAGTTTATTGTTCCCAAATTTCAGTTTATTGTACCCAAAATGCAGTTTATTGTACCCAAAATGCAGTTTATTGTACTCAAAAGGCAGTTTATTGTATCCCCCTCTCTGGCAGGGCTCCCAGAGCTGCCAGAGCCTCCATTGCCCACGGACACCCAGGGACATTTCCAGGAGATGTTCCCTGTTCAGGGACACTGCCCACACCGCAGGGACCTGGGGTGGGACAGGGGGGAAACCCTGCAGGGCCTGCCCCGACTGTTTGCCTTGGATTGGGGAGCACCAGCAGTGACCTGGAAGGGTTTAATTTTATCTGTGCCTGCTTTGTGCCTCCTTTGATGGGGAATTCAGCAGCCAGCAGTGACCTGGAAGGCTCTGGAAGGTTTCCCTGTTATCTGTGGGTGCTTTGTGCCTCCTTTGTGCACAATTGAGCAGCCAGCAGTGATCTGGAAGGTTTTCCTGTTGTATTTTGGTGCTTTGTGCCTCCTTGGTGCACCATTCAGGAATAGTGTTGGCTCAGGGATGTTCCCAGCCCTGCACACCCCAAGGGCCGTTCCAGATGATCCCAGCCAAAATCCAGTTTATTGTCTCCAAAATGCAGTTTATTGAGCACAAAATGCAGTTTATTGTTTCTAAAATTCAGTTCATTGTATCCAAAATGCAGTTCATTGTATCAAAAATGCAGTGTATTGTACCTAAAAGGCAGATTATGGGACCCAAAATGCTGATTATTGCTCAAAAAATGCACTTTATTTTCCACAAAATGCAGTTTGTTGCATCCAGAAAGTTACAGCAGTCCAGGGTCTTGCCTCTTTAACCCCCATTTTAAAACCCCAAATTCTACATTTTCACCCTGTGATAAATTCCCTGTCATTCTACTCAAACTCTAGTGGCTTGTAACTCCTGCATTTTGGAGACAATAAACTGGATTTTGGGTACAATAAACTGCATTTTGAAGAGCTGTGTGGAGTCCCACATCCCTCATCCAGGCTCTCACAAGATGTAAATATGGGCCGATCAGGCTCCTCTGTTTCCCCCTGTGGTCACAGCCTGGGGAAAATGGCCAGGCCAGGAATTGATTTGGAACCTGAGTGTGGAAGAAATCCCTTGGGAAGGATGAGAGGAAAATCAGGAATTTTCCAGGTTGCTGCCAGGGAGAGGCAGGGACACAGCCCAGGGCGGATCAGCTGCACCTCAGCCTCGCCCTGGTCACTTCTCCTGCCCATCCCTGCCCCAGACACCAAACTGGGAACATTTCCACGTTCCAATGATCCCAAACCAGGAGCAGGTGAGTGCAGAGCCCATGGAGCCAAGGCTGGGATCATCTGGAACGGCCCCTGGGGTGTGCAGGGCATGGAATGTTCCTGAGCCAACACTATTCCTGAATGGTGCACCAAGGAGGCACAAAGCACCAAAATACAACAGGAAAACCTTCCAGGTCACTGCTGGCTGCTCAGTTGTGCACAAAGGAAGCACAAAGCAACAAAAAACAACAGGAAAACCTTCCAGATCACTGCTGGCTGCTCAATTGTGCACAAAGGAGGCACAAAGCACCCACAGTTAACAGGGAAACCTTCCAGAACCTTCCAGGTCACTGCTGGCTGCTGAATTCCCCATCAAAGGAGGCACAAAGCAGGCACAGATAAAATTAAACCCTTCCAGGTCACTGCTGGTGCTCCCCAATCCAAGGCAAACAGTCGGGGCAGGCCCTGCAGGGTTTCCCCCCTGTCCCACCCCAGGTCCCTGCGGTGTGGGCAGTGTCCCTGAACAGGGAACATCTCCTGGAAATGTCCCTGGGTGTCCGTGGGCAATGGAGGCTCTGGCAGCTCTGGGAGCCCTGCCAGAGAGGGGGATACAATAAACTGCCTTTTGAGTACAATAAACTGCATTTTGGGTACAATAAACTGCATTTTGGGTACAATAAACTGAAATTTGGGAACAATAAACTGCATTTTGGGTACAATAAACTGCATTTTGGGTACAATAAACTACATTTTGCCAGGGACCGTCCCTGCTCTGAGCTCTCGGGGCCACCTGGGGAAAAACCCTGCAAAGAACTTGGGTTGGAAATGATAAAAGTTTAATGGTAATAAAATGTTTATAAAAAATAGCAATGCAGTTAGTGTAGTAATAATTTGGATAATTTATATTAGGACAATATGAGACAATCAAAACAAAGAGTTATGGACAGTCTGGGTACCTTTCTCTGGGCAAAATTAGCACAAGGAAGGACCCACATTAACAGAGGATTAACCCTGAAAAACAATAGCCCTTTGCATATTCATACCCCTCATACATGATGCATAAATTCCATTCAAACACAGGATTCTGTCTGGTCAGTGTCAGCTTCTTCCTCTGAATTTTAACAGCACATTCAAGGTGGAGAAAAGTTCATTTTTTATGATAAGAAACCAGTAAATTCTCTGAAAGATTTAGGTGTCCTGTAGCTGCTATCTCAGTGCAAGTCCTTTCTTTAAAAAAAAAGTATCTCACATAGCAGAGTTTCTATTTTAACATTATGTTATAACCTAAAATTAGATTTACCACACTCTAAAAAAATTAACCCAGCACAACTTTCTGACACAGCACATACAATTTCCATGTGAATATTTGCCCAAAGCCAATGATAAAATCCCATTTTCCCCCGTGCCAGGGCTCAGGGCTGGGCTGGAGCCTCGGGCAGGAAGGGGAGCCCTGCTCAGGGCCAGCCCTGGGGCTCTGGGAGCTGTTGGGATGTTGGGGGACACCAGGCAGGGGATGGACTCTGGGCCTGGGGAACAGCAGAGATTTGATACCAGGATGGCAAAAGCAAAGGGAGCTGTGAAAATTAGACCTGGATTGCAAGGAGATTAAATGAGACAGGTTCAGCAGGAAAGGAAAATCTCATTAAACTCTGCCAAATGTATTTATTTGCATATTTAATATTTATTTGCATCTATTAATTATATTTTCTTTCTTTATTTTTTTATTTAGCATATTTATTATTTATTTGCATAAATTTGTCTGTGTGACTGTTACCCAATCATTCCAGCACACATTGCCGGTCTCCCTGAAATGGGATATCTTATTATATATTTATTATATAAGTGGTATTATTAGTATTTATTATATTTATTATAATAATCTATAGTTATAAATCTATATATTATATAGATTATTCTATCTAAATTTAATATATATTTTTATAGAAAAATATATATTTATTATAATACTATCTAATGATTGTTTATTATATATATAATAAATGTTATATATATTTATTATATCTATTATAATACATTTTGATACTAATAATATTTATATTTTAACAATATATGATATTAATAATAATTTAACGATTATAATAATTTAATAAATTAATATACATAATATATAATTATATATAATTTAATAATATATCATTATATATTATTAAAATATCTATTATATAATTTAATATACATTATAATAATTATAATATTATTTTTAAAATAATAAATAATAATACTTTAATATTAATAAGTAAAAATATATATAATGGTATGTCCCCAATATATTATTATGTATTTATTGGATCCCACAATAAAATCAGATTCTGATCCCCAAATCTCTCTCCATGGCTCACAGGAGCAGGAATGGATTGGGAGATCCAGCAGGGTTGGATTGGATCCAGTGGGATTTGGGGAATCCAGCAGGGTTGGGGGATCCAGCAGGGTTGGATTGGGGGATCCAGCAGGATTGGATTGGGGGATCCAGCACAACTGGGGGGACCCAGCAGGATTGGATGGGGGGATCCAGCAGGGTTGGATTTGGGGATCCATCAGGATTAGGGGATCCAGAAAGATTGCGGGATCCAGCACGACTGGGGGGATCCAGCACGACTGGGGGGATCCAGCAGGATCGGTTTGGGGGATCCAGCAGGATCGGTTTGGTGGATCCAGCAGGACCCAGTGGGGCTGGGTGGAACAGTGGGGCAGGCAGGGGATCTCCCCTGGGCTTCAGGCCCCAGCACATCCGTGTGTCTGTCTTGGATGGCTCCAGGGGGGGCTCAGAGCCTTGGGCACAGAGCCCAGGACAGCTGGGACTGGGATTGTGACCCTTGGAGCAAATCCCCACCTTGATGGGAAGAATTACAAGGCAAGAGAGTTTGAGCGGAATGCGAGTGAATTTGTCACAGGGTGAAAATGGAGAATTTTGGGGTTTTTAGAATGGGGGTTTAGGGGGCAAGATGGGGGGATCTGGGTGTGTCCAGCCTTTGTCTTTCTTCTTCTTCTTGGCCTCTGTCCTCTGGGTGATGGTGGCACTTTTGGGTTAGTTTAGGGTAGAAGCTCACTGTCTAACACAAGTCATAGGTATTGGGAAGGAATTGTAAATATTGTATGTGGAATTTTGAAAAAAAATATAAATCTAAAATACATAAATAAATAGATAAACAAATATAATATAATTATAAATAAATAGATAAATATAATATATAAAAAAGTGTATAAATATATACAAAATAGAATACATAAATAGACAAAAACATTATAAGTATAAATAAACATTATAAATATAAATAAATTAATATGAATAAAATATAAACATAAGATATATAAAAATATGTAAAATATGTAAAAATTATAATATATAAAAATATGTGTAAATAATAATATATACATATCCCTAAAATATATAAATATAAAGTAGAAATAAAAATATATAAATACCCCGAAGGAGGTAGAGTGCCTGGAGTGTCTTGCTGAGTGGACCTGGGCAGGCCAGAGAAAGAATTTTATAGATAAAAAACAATAAACAACCTTGGGAATGAGAAATGAGGAGGTCTGGCTCCTCTGACTGCCAGGATGGGAAAAGAGACTTTGTGCCACATCTGGGGTCACCCTGAGCAGCAAAACCCCGAGACTGGGGAGCTGTTGGAGGATGGACTGTGTTGGACTGGGGGTTGTCCCCACAGGGTCCCCAGGTGCCTTTGGCTCCCTGCCTGCCCCCCTTGGCCCCCCAGGTGCCTGGGCCCTTCCAGGGGCAGCTGCCCTATGCAGGAAGCTGGAGGGATGTCGGGTGAGGTGGGTGGATCTGTGCCACAGGTGGGGTGGGATGGGCTCTGTGCCAGGGCTGGGCTTGTGGCCAGGGCGGGGGGCTGTGCCAAGCCGGGCTTTGGCCTGGGGGCTGGCAGGGAGGGTGCAGGGAGGAGTTGTGGCAGGGATAAAGGTGCTCCTCACCTGCTGCAGCCTCAGGCAGCGCTGCCCAGAGCCAGAGGAAGATGAAGGTGGCTGTGCTCAGCGTGGCCCTGCTCTTCTCCATCCTGCTGTGCCTGCCAGCTCAGAGCCAGGTGAGGCTGCAGGGCCCCAGGCTGGGCTCAGGGCTGGGGTCTCCCCAGAAATCCCATCCCATCCCATCCATCCCATGGATCCCATCCCATCCTTTTGGGACTCCCCATCCCATCCCATTTATCCCACCCCATCCCATCCTATTGATCCCATTGAACCCATCCCATTCTTTTGGGGCTCCCCAAAAATCCCATCCCATTCTTTTGGGGCTCCCCAAAAATCCCATTCTTTTGGGGCTCCCCAAAAATCCCATCCATTTCATGGATCCCATCCCATCTCATCCTTTTGGGGCTCCTCATCCCATCCCATCCCCTGACCAACCTTTGCTGTCCCTGCCCAGGCCGACATGGAGGGCAGCGGAGTGATCTGTGCTGGGGTGAGACTGGGGGCACTGGGGGCACTGGGATGGACTGGGATGGACTGGGGGGCACTGGGAGATACTGGGATGGACTAGGGGAACTGGAATGGACTGGGGTCACTGGGATGGACTGGGATGGACTGGGGTCACTGGGATCGACTGGGAGATACTGGGAAGGACTGGGGGGGAACTGGGGGCACTGGGGGGCAGTGGGGAGCAATGGGGGGCACTGGGGGCACTGGGGGGCACTGGGGGCAATGGGGGACAATGGGGGGCAATGGGGGCAATGGGGGACACCCCAGCGACCTTGGGGACATCTCCTGCTCTCCCCACAGCGAATTGGTGGCATTGGTGATGGCCAGGTGGGTACCAGTATAGCCCAGTATAGCCCAGGACATCCCAGTACAGCCCCCAAATACCCAATTCCCCCAAATATCCAAATCCCCAATCCCCCAATCCCAAACCCCAAACTCCCAAATTACCAAATCCGCAATCTCCAAATCCCAAATCCCCAAAACCCAAATCCCCCAAATCCCTCAAATCCCCCAAATCCCCAAATCACCAAAACCCAAACCCCTAAAATCCCCAAATCCCTAAACCCCCAAATCCCAAATCCCCTTTGCTCTGCCCCTGCAGTCCGGGATCGTGGGAGGCATTGGGGGCTGCATCAAGGTGAGACTGGGGGAACTGGGATGGACTGGGATGGACTGGGGGATCTGGGATGTACTCGGATGGACTGGGATGGGCTGGGGAGGAACTGGGATGGACTGGAGGATATGGAGGGAACTGCGGAATACTGGGATTAACTGGGCAGAACTGGGGGGAACTGGAAGATACTGGGATGGACTGGGGGGAACTGGGGATACTGGGGGGGAACTGGAATGGACTGGGGGGAATTGGGGGGAACTGGGATGGACTGGGATGGAATGGGGGGAACTGGGGGAACAGGGGGATACTGGGGGGGAACTGGGATGGACTGGGGGGAATTGGGGGGAACTGGGATGGACTGGTATGGAATTGGGGGAACTGGGGGAACAGGGGGATACTGAGGGGGAACTAGGATGGACTGGGGGGCACTGGGGGGCACTAGGGAATATTGGGGGCCAGTTGGGCCCCCCGCCCGGCTGGGCTGGTGACCCCGCGGTGACCCCGTGGTGACCCCGGTGCCCTCTGCCCCCTCTCTGCAGAAACCCAAAGGCTTCGGAGTGCAGAGGGCTGAGGTGGGTACCCGGAGCTGTGCTGGGGATGGCACTGGGGGCATGCCAGTACCCCCCAGTGCCCCCCAGTCCCCCCCAGTTTGCCCCAGTTTGGGATGGTCCTGGGGGGCTCTGGGGGAGTTTGGATGTCTCTGGGGGGCTCTGGAGACGCACTGGGGTCACCCTGGCGTCACCCTGGGGTCACACTCAGCTCCTGTCCCTGTCAGGCCGTCAGGATTTGATCATTCCTGGAGAGCTGCCCTGGGAGCCTGGGAATGGCCCTGGAACAACTGATAATTGATAATCGATAATCAATGATTGATAATCAATAATCAATAGTCAATAATCAATAAACCCTTCAGCAAAGCAACTCTGTGTGTTCATGGGTGCTTTTCTCATATGGATGGGTGTATGCTCATGCCCCTGTCCCTCTGTCAGTCCCTCTGTCTGTCCCTGTCTCTGTTTCCTGTCCCTCTGTCTGTCCCTCTGTCTGTCCCTGTGTCTGTCTGTGTCTGTGTCTGTCCCCTGTCCATGTGTGTCTCTCTGTCTGTCCCTGTGTCTGTCTACTGTCTGTTTGTCTGTCCCTGTGTCTGTCCCTATGTCTGTCCCGTGTCCGCCTGTCTGTCCCTGTGTCAGTCCCTGTGTCTTTCCCCTGTCCTCTGTCTGTCCCTGTGTCTGTCCCCCCTCACCCAGCCCTGAGGGTCTCTGGTTTCTCCCCCACCCTGAGCGGAGCCACTCTGGGGCTCCCAGGGCTCCCTCTGCCTTCCTGGGCAGGGCAGGCTGGGACACTGCTCACAGCGCCTCCATCATCTTCATCATCGTCATCATCATCATCACATATCCCAGCACCCACACTATGGTCACATTAATCACCAACATCCTCCTCATCCAACACCACTGACACCGTCACCATGACACTGCTCACACCATCATCATCATCATCAGCTTCATCTTCATCACCCACACCTGTAAATGAGGGATGTGGAACTCCAGGCTGCTCTCCAAAATGCAGTTTATTGTACACAAAATGCAGTTAAAATGCAGTTTATTATATACAAAATGCAGTTTATTGTACACAAATTGCATTTCATTGTCTCCAAAATGCAGTTTATTGTATACAAAATGCAGTTTATTGTACAGTAAGTGCAGTTTATTCCATCCAAGGTGTCACAGCAGTCCAGGGCCGTGGCTGACAGAGCTGTGCCCACAGCTGTCAGCTCCAGCTGCAGGCAGGCCTGGAGACCCTTTGGTTTTGCATATATTATATACTTTTTTTTATATATTTTTAATTTATTTTTTATTTTATTTTATTTAAATAATTTTTTTATTTATTTCTAAACTTTATTTTATATATTTATTTGTTATTTTATTTTTTCACTATTATTTTAATATATTTTTATTTTATATTTTTAGTTATAAACTTCAGAAAAGAGATTTATGATATATTTTCTTATACATTTATTATATTATATACTCTTCTTTGATGAGCATCTTAATACAGCAGAACCAATCTATACCTTAACTGTTATCCATAGCCTATCATAACCACTACAATTACCATATTCAATCACTAAAATTTAGTTCTCCAATCACTAAAAGTTAGTACATTACAATTTAAGCTAGAAGTTGTTTTTCAGTTTTCTTGCAGTGGAAAATTCTGAGACCTTTTTTCTACTTGTAGCTTTGCTGCCTTGTTTGCCTGCGCTATCTTCCTGCTTGGTAAAAACATCTTCTTGTTTGAGGTGGGTTTATCCTTTGCTCTAAGTCATAAAAACTTCTTCTAACTAACACACCCTTTCCTTCTTGGTTATCCAGTAAGACTGGCTCACCAATACTTTTCTTCTATATCAAAACTTGCTTTCATTTCTATTCCTTTATCAGATTCTACATTTAAAAATCCTTCTGCCATACGTGCATATCTGTGAAATTTCCTTGTCAGACTTTCATACTGCCCAACATTTATCCACAATGGGACCACTGCCCTCCCCAAGAGTGTGTCCCCTACAGCAGAACCAGCATTGACCCTCTCATTGTGATCAATACCCACAGCATTGACCCTGTCAGTGTGATCAATACCCACAGCGGGACCCTGTCAGTGTGATCAATACCCACAGAAGAACCCTGACAGTGTGATCAATACTGTCTTGATTTGCAAAGACGGGAGTCTGCTAAGGAAGGCAGGAGCCACCCCTGAAATGGAGAATGTAAACCCTCCCCACCCCTCTGAATTGCTATAAATTTTAAATTAAGGGGCTCTCAGGCAAAAATATGGGAGCAGGAAATAACTGTTCTTTAATAGGGAAAGGAAAAAAATAAAAGGATAAAATTAACAGTGCGGTACACTAGAACAACACTGACAGAGTCAGAACCCAACCTGACACCCTGTGGGTTGGGGTGTTGGTGGCAATCCAATTGGAAATGTGGCTGCAGCCCTCCTGAAGTGTCAGGTATGGTTCTGTTGGAGCAAGGGGGTTGTGTAGAGAAGGATGTATTCTTCCTCCGAAGACCCAGTGGGAAAAGAGACAGCTGCTGTTCCTCTGGGAAATCCCATGGAGAAAGCCGTGCTGGTGTCTCAAAAACCTCTGGATTATATCTGGGTAGCAATGCTTGACTCCTCCCTCTGGGCTCATTTCTCACAATGGGATGTTATAGTTCTTATCAGTCATGCCATGCGTAGACGTTCAATAGTCTGTTATCAGCAGATGTCCCCTCCCAGCGAGGTGTGATTGTGGTTACTCAAAGAGAGAGATAAGGCAAACTGCCCACTGGACAAAAGATAATCTGCCATACAGATGGTAATAGAAAACGTCTTGCATTGCAATCTTCAACAGACCCACCTGGTCACAACTGACCCATGGTTGCATGAGGTTTCCCGGTGTCACCATGGTCACTGTCAGAGGCTGGGTGAGATCAATGTCCTGAGACACCATGGGATGAACTGTCAGTCAGTCACACAGTGGGGACAGTGCTAACCCAGCCCCGATTGCCCGAGCAATCAGAAATCCCACCTGGGGGGAGGCTCACAAAGGCCTGGGGGCTTAAAAACACCAAGCACAAGGTCAGCCCCTGGTATGCACTCTGCGTTCTCCTGGGGTTTGTGTCTCACCCACACTGGAACCCTAGGAACTGATAGTCATATGCGTGTCTTGCTATAGAGCTTCTGTCTTTCTGTCTCTCTCTTTTCTCCTTCTAATGCTCTTTATATAGAACATTTTTGGGTACCTCAACAGCTTAAAGGTTTCTAGGTGAAATGAGCTAAGGTAATGAAGTTGCTGCTATGATAAATGTTTTCTGTGTAATTGGATGTTGCATTGAAACCTCTTCCAAAGTTTCTTGATTTTGTGTACTTTGGCAGTAAAATTTTGTGTCATTTTGGCCTCTTGTGAATATTGGGCTGATGTTTCACCTTTGCACCAAACATGAGTAAAGGAGCCTTTGCTTACCTCCAGCATTTCAGTGTTCTGGGTTGTTACACCCCACAGGCTCACAGTGGCCTCTTGTTTCCACACTGGCCCCTTGGTTCCATGGGCCCCAACAGTGCCACAACGATCCCCTTGGTTCCACAACTTCCCACAGTGTTGTAGAGAATACATTGTTCAAGGAGTTAATATAAAGTTCCAATGACAGTTCTAGAGTGTTTGTTTAATGTCTTATAGTTATGTAAAGTTCCAATGTTAGTTATTAATTGCTTGTTAAAGGTTTTATAATTATGTAAATCTCCTTACTGTGGGGTATTACCCCCGCTGCTCCCACTCTCATCTAAAATGGCGAAGGATCCTAGATCATAAAGAAGATGATTATGTCACCTAATAAGCAAATATGAAACTCCCATAGGACTTAGCAGAAAAGGATTACATAACAAAAATCCCTAAAACAATGACCAACCATGCAAATAAAGAATCGCAATAAATAACACCTCTAAACAGAGAGAACATAAGATAGTATCAAAGACCCTGGTCAGAACTTTTCACCTTCGTCAGCCTAACCAGAGCGGGCCAAGAGCAGTATAAAGACTATGAATCTGATGCCAAGAGGCACCTACTCAGAGACTCTTGTGAGGAAAAAGACCTAGCTCTGCTGCACGATGGAGCTGACCTCCTCCTCCTCCTCCTCCTCCTCCTCCTCCTCCTCCTCCTCCTCCTTGCCGTCTCGGGAGGAGCGGTGGTGTGCGCACACCCCATGGGTCCCCTACCTAGACTGTTTCCAGTAAAACTGAAATCACTAAAGAGCTGATCACGTGCCATTCATACCAGTCTTGGGGACTGGTCTGTGATAGGCCACACCCGAAGAGGACTGAGGGCCTCCAGGATATCTGGCCCTATCTGGAGCGGTCGGCAGCAGCCTAGGAACAAACAGTGTGGAGGAACATCGGTAAGTGAAGCCAATGGCAGGAGTAGGAGGCAAGCAAAAGAAGTGTGTGTGCAACGGGGCCCGGCAGCTCGGAGCCCCAAAGCAGCTGTGGCCCTCCCAGCACCGCGGTTCTGGACTCCTGCGAGGGGAACGGCCACAAACAGAGGGAAGCAAGAGAAGCCTAAGTGAGTGAGAGGCCTCCCAGGGGGATAGGGTGGGCCCCCCTCCGGGCGTGCAGAGGAACAGAAATGTGAGTGGCACACAAGGGGTCGGCCTTCCCCCTTAAGGATTGGTAGGCGCCCTCAGGGCGTGTTGAGGGTGGCAGACGAATTGGTGAGTTGGCACGCAAACCCCGAACGGAGCTCCGGGTGCGTGGAGGATCGGGGCAGTGTGAGTCGCACACAATCCCTGGAGTGGGTGCACACGGGTCCCTACGGGAGTTTGGGGTGCCCTGAGTACAGCAGCAGCACTGAGTAGAGCCAAGAGGACCCCAGTGCCCAGGGTGGGACAGTGGTGCTGGGGGATCAGTGTGCTGCGGGTCAGATAGAAACCGTAAACCCACTGGAGGCCCCTGGGGGGACTGGGGTCAAAGGGCAGGGCAGGGCTGGGCTTACAGGGCAGGGCATGGCTGGACCTGCCCCTTCCTCCCCCACACACAAAATGTTTATTGCCAACAATCTCCTCCAGTCTGTCATAACAGGAAATGTTGGAGGTGAAATCCCAATTGTGGCCATGGGCACCTGGCTGAGAAGGACAGTTCTTTTCCATAGGAAGGAAAGCACAAAACCCCAAGATTTGGAAGGCAGGTGAGAGCCTCAGTAGGCCAAGGCCAGCCAGACTTGTCAGTAATAGCAGATTTTGGATATAGGGAATTTTGGAGGTGGAAACCCAATCTCGGCCATGGGCACCTTGACAAGCAGGACTGTTCTTTCCCATGGGAAGGAGAGCATCAGCCTACCCCAATGTTTTGGGGACAGATGAGAGGTGACCATTGTGAAAGTACTGCCAGCCAGACTTGTCCTGGTGATATTGCTATGGGAAGAATGCCTGGATATAAGGAAATTTGGAGGTGAAATTCCAAATTCTGGCCATGGGTGCCTGGAGCAGAAGGACAGTCCTTTTCCATTGGGAAGGAAAGCACAGAGCCCCAGTGTTTTGGCAGCAGATGGGAAATGACCCTCAACATGCAAAGGTCACTTGGACCAGTCAGGCACTCCATGGGAGGCCAAACCAGCTAAACCTGTTCTGTG
Organism: Ammospiza nelsoni; assembly: GCF_027579445.1. NCBI lineage: Eukaryota > Metazoa > Chordata > Aves > Passeriformes > Passerellidae > Ammospiza > Ammospiza nelsoni. The sequence goes on from NC_080664.1 coordinate 3,009,494, forward strand.
TTCCCTTGGTTTTAAGGGGCTCCATAGTGTCACAATGGTGCCTTGGATCCATGGGGCCCCACAGTGTCATAATGGGGACTTGACTCCATGGGTTCCAGCAGTGTCACATTGGCCTCTTGGTTACAAGACCTGCAGTGTCACACTGGCCCCTAGGTTCCATGGGGTACCACAATGTCACAGTGGCCCCAAGGTGTCATAAGGCCCCACAGTGTCACAATGGTCCCAAGGATTCCATGAGCCCTTGCAGTGTCACAATGGTCTCCATGGTTCCCCAGGCCCCACAATGTCACAGGACTCCTCTGTTCCATGAGGTATGCAATGTCACAATGGACCTTTGGACCCTTGGGTTTTGCAGTGTCACAATGATCTTCTTTGGTTCCACAGTGTCACAATGGACCATTAATGATAGTAGGCAACTCTGGAGCTTTGGTTCCATGCAGCCCTGCAGTGTCACAAAGACCTCTTGGTTTCACGAGGCCCCACAATATCACAATGATCCTCCCAGGGTCACAATGGTCTCACTGGTTCTATGAGGCCTCGCAATGTCACAATGCTTTGCTTATTCCATGGGGCCCCTCAGTGTTACAATGGTCTCCATGTTTCCATGTGTCCCCTGAGTGTCAAAATGGTCTCTGTGATTCCATGGTGCCCCTCAGTGTCACAATGGCCCCTTGGTTCCATGACACCCCAAAGTGTCATAATGGTCTCCATGGTTCCATGCAGCCCCACAGTGTCACATTTGACCCTTGGTTCCATGGGGCCTCTCAGTGTCACAATGATCCCTGCATTCCATGCAGCCACACAGCATCAGTACAGTCCCCTTGGTTCCATGAGTCCCCACAGTGTCACAATGGTCCCTTGGTCTCACAGGGCCCCACAGTGTCACAATGGTCCCTTGGTTCCATGGGCCCTGTGCTACTGCATTCCCCCCTCCCCTTCTCAGGCCGCCCTGCCAGCTGAGAAATGCTCCTTGGGCCTTGGCCTTGGCCAACAGCCCCTGGGCTCAGCTCCTCTGCAGCTCATCACAAACACTGTCTGCTCCAGGCACTGCTGCTGCCCAACCAGCTCCTGGTTCCTTTAGCAGCAGCCCTGGGAACTGTTTTTGTTCCCCCCGTGGCACAAGATCCCTGTTCTCACCCTGTCAAAGAAAGCTGTTGCTGCCAAGTGTGGCCAGGATGAGCCATTGCTGGGACTGAAGCCCCTCTCTTGGGGCCCTGCAAACAGCGCTCCAAATGGAGCCCTTGGAGCTCTCCTGGGCCAGGCACTCCCTCTGAGTGGGGCCTCTCCCAGCCTGGAACTCTCCCGTTTGCTGCACTTGGGGATCCCGAACAACCACAAAGCCTGGGCTGATCCCCCCACTCCTCCAGGCTCAACCCTTTGCCCTTTTCTGGGGAGATGCCAAAGCATCAGCAGTGAGCATTTCCTGCCCTCAAGGGAATTGCTCACAGGTGCCTTGCACTGACTCTTTGTGTCTATGTGCACACAGGAGTGCCTGTGCAGGGGAAATGTGGCAGAAATGCTGTTCTCTGAGGGGTTGGAGTGCCTTGGGTAGCTGAGTCAGTCAGGCCTGTAGGGAAGGGTAAATCACAAGGTCTAAGTGAAGATAAATGCAGTTTAAAGTTGTTATTTTTCTAATTTGTTACCTTTAATAAAAGGTATAAGCTAAGTTCAATATCGTTAAGTGTTATTCCTCTGTTAAACTGCAAAGTCATAGGTTTGAGTTAGGTTAAATGCTGTTATGCTCTGCTCTTTTGCTAAATTGTGACGTAGAAAGTATCAGTTAAGGTTAAGGTGTAAGTTAACAGGACTTAAGTTTGAGTTCTGTTAAGCTTTTAGGCCGTATTCCTTTTATCCTTGCCTCCAATGTCCTTGTGTCACACACACACACAGAGGGAGAGTTCTCGGTTAATTTCTGGTTTGATTGCCTGGATTCTGTTTGGTTTTGTTTCTGCTTTGTTTCCCTTGTGTGCCTGAAGTGACCAGTCAGGAGCAAAGTGACTCTTGCCAAGGAACTTTCTCCTGCTGTCCCTTAATACTCAATCTGGTTTTTGCTGCTCCCTTGCTGGGGATTTTTTCAGCGCTCTCAAGGCCTCGTTTGTAACAGGGTGAAGGAGCCCTGGCCCAGGCTGTGGCCCTGGGGGACACGGGGATGCTGCCGGGGGGTCCCTGTCCCCCTGTGCCACCCCCAGGGCCCCGGCCCCCCGGCCCCATGTCAGGCTCTGGGGTCGATCTCGTGGAACATCCTCTGGGGGAGGCCACGGGGCCGGGGGCAGGGGGACCCAGGAGGACAGGGGACCCCGCTGTGCACGAGCAGGGTTGGACTGCTCTGGGGGGAGCTGTGAGGGGGGCCGGGGCAGAGTGACCTCCCCAGTGACCTCACACAGCCCCTGCAATGTCACACAGCCCCTGAGATGTCACACTGTCCCTGTGATGTCACACAGCCCCTGAGATGTCACACTGCCCCTGTGATGTCATACTGCCCCTGTGATGTCACACAGCCATCTCTATGTCACCTTGTGATGTCATACAGCAGTTATGTGACGTCACAGGAGACTGATGGCACAAAGTCACCCTGTAATGGCACAATCTGTTCTGTGATGTTACAGCCGGCTCTATGATGTTACACAGCCACCAGGTGATGTCACAACCCACTCTCTGATGCCACAGAGCCACCCTCTATGTTGGCAGACTCTGCTCTATGGCCTCACACCCTACTCTGGGATGTCACAGCCAGCTCTGTGATGTCACAGCCTGCTCTGTAATGTCACAAACCCCTCAAGAACTCAGTTACATTGAAACATTGAAGTCTCTTGTACCTTGAAGAGATCCCTGTCAGGGACACAAGTGAGAAAGTGTCCCCAGGTTCCAGGGAGAGCAGAACACTGGAAGGAGTGATGCCAGATGGGCACAAACAAGGCAAAGGTGTCTCTGGTGCTGAGCACACCTGGATGTGTTTCAGGAATGCCAAGGGCCAAGGCCTGAGCCCCAGCCCCTGGCCAGGCAGATCCTGTCCCTCCCTCCTTGCTCAGGGCTCTTCCTGGGATGGGCACTGGCAAGTGGGGATGTGCAATGCCAGGGGCAGGACCACGGGGAGGCCCCTGCCAGGCTGCTGAGCAGGGACAAGGAGGCAATGAGGCCCCAGCCCTGCAAGGGTCACTTGTCCCCTCCTGGCCCCAGGACCAGCAGCCATGGCCAAAGTGCTGCCCAAGCTGGCTCTGGCAGGGCTGTCTTGCAGCTGCTGCCCATCCCTGTGCCCGGTGCAGCCCAGGTTGTCCCACGGTGTCCCTGCCCTGCGCCTCTGTCCCTGCAGGCTGTCGGCATCCCCAGGCTGCCTCAGCTGGCTGGGCCCTTCCTTTGCTGACAGCTCTGCCTCCTGCCTGCCTCTGCCTGCCCACACAAAGCCTTGGGCTTATTATCAAAAGGGTTAATTTATTTTTACTGTGCCTGTGAGCTTCTGGCACAGGAACAAGGCATGCAGGGGCTGCTTTCCCAGCAAGGATGGCTTGAAGAGAAGAAGAAAATATCTGGCTCAAGAATGCAGTGATAGAAAAAGCAAGGACTGAATCTGTGAACCTGAGGTGTGTTTTGTGGAAATGGGTAAATGTTGCCTTCTGATATAAGGCAAGGCGACATGGTTTCCAGGAGCAGCCCAGCAACCCAAACTCTCCGGGGTCGCTCGGGCCAAAGAGCACGCAGACACCAATATGGTAGACGGTCAAAGGCCTTTAATATCTCATCTTGTGGGGTTTTATAGTCTAAGGGGCTTCTCTGTGTCAGAGGGGGTCTGCAGTACCATCTATGGTTAGTAAGGAGTGGAAAGTTACTAGCATTACTATCGTTAGGGAGGCTATATTCCTGGTTACATTCCTAGAGTCATCTCTTATCTCAAGGGATTAGGGGAAAAGGAGTCCTGCCGCTTTCTGTCACATCACATGATCTTCCGATCGCCTGTCCCTATCTACCACATCTCCCCCCCCTTTTTCACAAATGAATGAGGTAGTCATATACATAGGCACTGAAACGAGGTATAAGGTTGTAGTTTGACAAGGGAAAGGGGTTTGGTAAACCTGAGTAAGTTTTTGCCAGTAAGTTTTTTTAGAAAATCTTGTGACTGGCAGTGTTCCCTGGTTGAATTCACAGCATTTGTTGCCGGCCTATGAACAGGATGTTGGCCCATTCTAGGTGGGTCTGAACAAATGAGACTAGCTTGTTCAGCAGGCATGGTCCAAAGGTAACAGCTAAAAGTAGCATTGCCAATGGACCTATTAGGGTAGAAATTAGGGTGGTTAGCCATGGTGATTGATTGAACCAGGACTCGAACCAGTCCTGTTCGGCTTCCCTGTCTGTCTCTGAACCAGTCTGTTTTGGAGTTCTGCCATGGAGTCTCTAACGACTCCTGTGTGGTCCGCGTAGAAACAGCACTCCTCTTTCAAGGCGGCACACAGGTCTCCTTGCTGCATGAACAGGAGGTCCAGTCCTCGCCCTGTTCTGCAAGACCACTTCTGAGAGTGAGGAGACTGACTTCTCTAGAAAGGAAATGGATTTCTCGATCCTTTGCAGGTCCTCATCGATGGTCATTTGCAGCTGGGATAGTCCTTGATGTTGGGTCACTAGGGCTAAGACACCCGTTGCCGTTCCTGCTGCTCCTAGGCCAAGCAGCATTGCGATAGTTATACCTGTTATTACTTCTCTTTTGTGGAGCCAGCTCGGTTCCTCAAAAAGGTGGTACACTTCTTCGTCTGAGTGGTACAGAACCCTAGGGACAATCAGAACTTGGACACAAAAGTCATTAGAGTCATTGAATTTGGCAAGGAACACACAGGGACTCATTCCAGATCACTGGCAAACCCACATCCCAGATGCAGATGGGACTACCCACTTATTGTCTTTACCATCGGGCTTGACAACTTTGGTGCAGACGTTGCCTTTTCGCCTAGCTAGGGTTGCATTGCCAAAGCATCTGCCCTGGCCTGTGACTTGACTCAGGGTGATTCCTTTGCGGGGGGTATCCCATCTGCACTGGTGAGGGGCATCAGTTGTGAAGTAACTGAAGGGAGTGTTGAAAGCGACCTCTTCGTAAAAGGGGGGTTTAACATCGTAACAAAGCCAGCAGGATTCGGTTAGGTTAGGGTTGGATTCGTTCAGGGACACAAAGGTAGCTTCTAGCATGCGAAGGATTGGGTCTGAGTCCGACCCGGCTGAGCGGCCTATCTGAAAGGCTCCCGCATGGCTGGTCGGCATATTGGTGACCTTTGTGGGCAAGGCTTTGGGGTAGGTCGCATTTCTCCCTTTCTGCGTGCTTTGTTGGGTCCGACCGCTCGGGGTGCCGATGGTTGGAGCCTAATAATTTGCACATTCATCCTCTTTTTCGACCCTTGAAGGACTACTGTCCACGTTCTGCCTATGGCCCAACTAGGGTGATCTGGCTGCAAAACCGTCATGTTATAGCCAGTGCATTTCCGAATTTTTGGGACTTTATGGTGGTTTCGATAGAAACTTCCCTGAAGGAAGATGGGTGTTTTGCAGCTGGTGGGTGCCCAGGTGAACTGGAAGAATTTGTCAGGCTCTTGCATCTCCCACCCAGGCCCTGACGGTCTGGCATCTGTAACAATGGTTTCGCAGCCCCAGTGCCCACAATATCTCCACCCTGGGTGATTGCAGTAACTTTTTCCTGGGTTTGAAGCTGGGCACCAATAGGATAGGTACATGTGTGTGGTGTGTGGGGAATAGGGGTCTACCTTTGGTAGTCCTGGAAACAGGTCGGTAATGCGGAGCACGAAGGATGGGGCGTTCAGTGTGGTGATTTCTTTGAGCACCTTGTCGCTACTAAGGTGTTGCATGACCCACCTGAATGGCCGATGGGGGTAGTGGTCTGGGCTGGCTTGCCCTCTGGCGACAAGCCCCAAAAGCAAAATCACACAGAAACACCGTTGATGCTTGGGTCTCACCCGCACGAGTCTCTCGGGCCCTGCCTGGCGGCTTGGTGGTCTGTCACTTTCCTCTGGAATGAGGATGTACACGTCACGAGGACGTCCCACAAGCATGCCCTGTAAACATAAACTTGCAATTCTCATCAGTCTCATTCTGCTCGTTGTGAAGGTCGGGCTTGATTGACTTAAGTGGACACCACCTGATTTTGCCGTCCTTTTTGACATCCGTGTACCCTCGCCCCGTGAGCATCAGCCTCCAGCCCTGTTCCCATTCGCCTAGCTCATTTCTAATTACAACCTGCGGGGCCTCCTCTAGTGCTTGGGTGGCCCAGTGCTTTTGGACGGGACTGTTTTGTTTCATCTCCCCTAGGGAATTGATTCAGTGCTAGCAAAGCGGTTGCCAGTATACGCCCCTGATCTCCTGGGGGAATAGAATTGGCAAAGTCCTCTGCTTTCACCAACACTTCTAGCTTGGTTTTCAGGGTCTGATTTGCTCTGTCAACTATGGCCTGCCCGGTACTGTTATATGGGATACCTTGCACTAATGTGATGCCCCATTTTGAGGCGAATTCTTGCACTGGTTTGGAGGTGAAATTGGAACTGTTGTCAGTTTTGATCTGCTTGGGGATACCAAGCCAAGCCATGGCTGTCAGCCAGTGCTGAATTTTGGCCTTGGAGTTAGTTTTGGGGTGCTGTGTGGCTATGATCGTTCCGCTATAAGTGTCTACTGTCACTGCAAGCCATGCTCGGGGCTTCAGCAGCTGACACAAGGTGAAGTCCGATTGCCAGATCTCTAAAGGCTTAAGACCTCTCAGGTTGACCCCACAGGTCCAAAGGGGTGACTTCTGGCAATGAGGGCAGGTGGCTACCACATGTTTCGTGTCTGCTGTCAAGATTCAGCATCTCTTTGCCAGTGCTTTGGCTCCGATGTGGAGCGACTCGTGCAGTTGACGAGCTTCCTGCAACGTCCATCCACCTTTTTCTGCGGCGTCCGCTTTGTCGTTGCCGATCTGGAAGTAACGTTTGACTGGGTCATGGCTGCTGATGTGAATGACTGACATGGTGCCCTGTCGCGAGGAGAGTGCTTCTTCCAGCATTAGGGCTGCTGCAGATGTTGACACACCTGGTCCTGCCATGGCTAGGCAGAACCTTGCCACGAATATAGAGTCCGTTACAATGTTGAGGTGTTCATCTTGGAAGAGTTCATACGCCAAGACTGCTGCTGCCTCCAGTTGTTGCACTGACAATGTGGGGTCACACGCTTTGACGCAATGCCATTGTTCTCCTGCCTGCCACACTGCTGTTGTGGTTGAAGTCGTGGAGGAAGCGTCTGTGAAGACCGTTGGTCCTGGCTGCGGTCGATCAATAACCTTTGGCGTCATGTCTATGTCAACAATGGTTAGCAGCTGAGTCCAGGGTGGTCTGGCGGAGTAGTAGATTTCTCCTCCAAAGCCGGTGAGAGCAAAGGCTACGTGCTCCGATATTGTGGCTGACTCCGTGGTCGGTTGCTTGCGGAAAGGAAGGTGGATGCTTGTCGGCTCGGTTCCTAGGTGTTTCAAGGCGAGTTTCCTGCCTTTCATGATGAGGTTAGCGATGCATTCGATTCCCGGGGAAAATGCACGAGCAGGTCTTCCGAGGACCACCCATTGGATTGGTCGGGACTTTTCAGAAGGTCCTTGGGCCAGTGCTCCCACTCCCCCCTTCGGTGTAAAGTGGACGTACAAGTCCAGTGGCATGGCTGGGTTCCACCTGGCAAGTGTGCCAGTGGACATCTGGCTTTCAATGAAATCGAGGCAGCTCGTTGCTTGTGGTGTCAGCTCCTTGGGTTCCCAGGGGTGCTTTCTTTCAGGAGGTCATATAGAGGGTCCATGACCTCGGGAGGAATGAGGATGATGTTGCGAAGCCACTGCAGCAATCCCACAAGGCGCTGCACATCGTGGAGCGTCTTGATGTCTCGACGGACCTTCGCCTTGGGGGGGGTCACGTAGGAGCTTGTGATCCCCACTCCCAGGAAGGTCACGCAGGGTCCTCTCTTGATCTTTGCGCTCGCGATCTCGAAGCCGTTGGCCTGAAGGGTTTCCGTGATTGTGGACACCAGGTGATCTACTTGGCTTGCCGATGGTGCAGTGACTAGGATGTCGTCCATGTATTGGATGATGATTGCAGTGGGGTAGGAGTGTCGGACCGGCATTAGTGCTTTGTCCACGGTGATTTGGCATATGGCTGGGCTGTCTACTAGGCCTTGTCTTAATACTCTCCATTGGAAGTGGAGGTTGGGCCGTTTGCCATTTGGGAACACAACTGAAAAGGCGAATTGTTCTTTGTCCTCAGGGTGCAGGGATATCGAAAAGAAACAGTCTTTGATGTCCAGCACTGCGCATGGTTGCCCTGCGGGGATGGCTGAGTTCGTGGGTAGCAGTGTCTGAACTGGACCCATGGGTCGGATTGTCTTGTTCACTTCTCTCAGGTTGTGGATGAGGCGATAACCTTCTCCAGACCTTTTGGGGATCACGAATACAGGGGTGTTTCATAGGCTGATGGAGGATTCTATGTGACCCTTTTGCAGTTCGCGGTCGACCAGTTCCAGCAAGACTGCCACTCGAGGCTCTGTCAGGGGCCACTGCTCGACCCATATGGGGTCTGATGATTTCCAAGTCAATTTGATTGGCAGCGGAGGGTGTACGGCAGTGGTCCTCATGATAAATTTGTAATCCTGACTCCTAGCATAGCAAAGACATCCCTTCCTATCAGGGGTGGAGAATTTTGCAAAATGTAGGGTTAGATTTCTACTGTCTGTTCTGGTCCCTTTTTCGTGTGAAGTGTTATAGCCACCAGCTGGGTGCTTTTCCATGCCTGGGACTGCCCTCCCACTCCGTTCACTGGAGGGACTTCTTTGAATTGCCAATGTCCGGGCCAATACGCTTGGGGAAAAATCGTGCAGTCTGATCCCATGTCTGCCCAAAACTGAAACCCTAAGACGTGTTGATCCTGACTGCCATAAAGGCGGCATGTCCCCCACACCATCAGGGGCTCCTTCCCTATTTTCATGGCCAGGGCCACCCAGGGGTCCCACTCTGGGGCATCCCCTGCTGGTCCTGTGGCACCGGCATGGCTTGAGGCGGTGGGGGGTGCGAAAGTATTACTGGCGGTGCTGCACAACTCTGCCATTGTGCTGCTAGTGGGGGTCGGAACTGACTGCTCCCTGTGGGGGCATGGGGTATGAGGGTCCCCTGCCCCACTGGGGGTTGCTGTAGCTGGGCCGCTGCATGTTCCAGGTGGGAAGATGCTGGATACGGCCCGGCTGCCCCCTCCCTCTCCCGTTTCCCTGAGGTCTGGATCTGCATTCCTTAGCTAAATGCCCCTTCCTTCCACATGCCCAGCATGGTCCCCTAAGTCCCTCCTGGCATGGTGGAGTAGCTGCTGGTGGGGGGCGTCTTGGCTGAGGGCAGTTTACTGCCAAGTGGCCTGCCTGGCCACACTTAAGGCATGCCATCACACTGGTTATTGCAGTGTGGACTGCTGCTTGCATGGGAGCTAGATGTTCCTCCTTTGCAGCGTGTCTGATCATGGCAGCTATATTAGACCCCTGAGGCAGTGATCTTAAAATGTCCTTGGTGGCTGAGTTGCATTGCTGGCGTAGGCATTCTGCCAGCACAGGACCCTTCGCCTCTGAGGGTAATGCAGAGGAATCTAATGCTGCCTGAAGACGGTCCACGAACTGAGTGAAGCTCTCACTCTCACTCTGTTTTATACATGACCATGGGGAGGGTTTGGATATTACTTTGGAAGCAACACGGATGGCTTCTCAGGCAGCACGGGTTGTTGTCATAACTTCATGGGCCCGCAAGCCCTCAGCCAGCGCCTGTGGGGTGATCATAGTGGGGTCTGTTCCCATTACCTCTGTATGCTGGAGCCATGCAGTGGATGGTCAGCTCCCGTTACCAAAGCTAGCTGCTTTATACAGTTGTCCTCCCACTCCTGTTTAAAGACGATCATCCCTGCCCCATCAAAAATCATCCTGCAAGTCTGCTTAATATCAAAGGGTAGCATGTCATCCCCTCCATAAACGCTGTCAATGAGTGTGGAAACCATGGCAGAATTATTTCCCTTGTCTGCAATTGCTTTGATAATTGCCTGCACGTCTTTCGGATTTACTGGGGAATAGGTTCTTTGATTTCCGCCTGCCTTAACCCCCACGGACCGGGAACACCAGTGTGGCAGACGGAGCCCACTCCGCTCACGCTATTTTTATTTTCCGCCAGTCTGTAAGTGGGGTTCGATCTTTTTTTGATAACCCCTTCACCCACGCAAGAGCGCTGTGGATAGTGACCTTACATGCCGTTGCTCTCTTTCTGTTAAAACTAGAATCCAAGTTGGAATCCTCCGATCCCCTCTTGTGCTTGGAACTCGAGTCAGAGTCCGAGCCGGAAGTCGACTGGCCGGTCGTTTCCCGGCTGCTCTGCCGTTTTCTCGGGCTCTGACCCCGCCCCTTCCTGTGGGGGTTGGGCCGTTCCCTCACCCTGGGGTCCCCCTGCCTCCTGCTGGGGGAGGTCCTTGCCCTATAAGGACCTAATGTGAACTGAGCGCTCTGATTGGTCTTACGCTCCTCCGCGGGGGCCACCCCTTCTCCCGGCTCGCCCGGGCATGCGTTGTCAAGCAGGCTGACTGCATTTCCGCCCTCTGCGTCTTCCTTTCCACCCTGAACACACGGTTTGATGCCATTTTCAAATGCATAGGGTGGGGGGGACGTTTTTATCGATCCCTACAGCGTCTGACAATCTGGCCGCAATCCGCGCCTCCTCCGCGAGCCCCTGCCAAAATGCCCGCGCGTGTTCCCCCCCCTCTGATGGTGAGTCTGCTTGCTGAGGGGGTTCCGGTGTTCGCGCCTCCGCGCGCTCACCCGGGTCAAAGTTCTTTGCAGTTTGCGTCGCCACGCCCACCCCCAGCTGAGGCGTGGCTAATAAACAAGTTCGCACGGCTTTCCAGGTTTCTTGCTCTTGTCGAGCTTTTTGCAGAGCCTGGATAACTCTGCCCCACAATTTTAGGGCTTTCCCTGAGCCTGAGGACATAGCTTCCTCGGCCAGAGCTTTTGTACAATTATCCCAAACCCCCAGATGGAGGATATCCACTGGGCTTTCTGTAGCCCCAAGCTTAATCAGTCTCGTTAATGCAAGACATAAATCTTTAAGCTTACACTCAATACCCCATTGCGCATGCATCTGACTTACAACCTTCGCTATGGCCTCCATGGTCCACGTTGGTCCAGGGCGTCCCCCCCGCTGCAGACGGTCCCGCTGCTGCAGCCGCCATCCTTTGTCCAGGCGAATTCCCGTTACCCGAGCTTCTTCCCGGGTGTCGGCACCAGTTGTTGCCTTCTGATATAAGGCAAGGCGACCTGGTTTCCAGGAGCAGCACGGCGACCCAAACTCTCCAGGGTCGCTCGGGCCAAAGAGCACGCAGACACCAATGTGGTAGACGGTCAAAGGCCTTTATTATCTCATCTTGTGGGGTTTTATAGTCTAAGGGGCTTCTCTACGTCAGAGGGTATCTGCAGTACCATCTATGGTTAGTAAGGAGTGGAAAGTTACTAGCATTACTATCATTAGGGGGGCTACATTCCTGGTTACATTCCTAGAGTCATCGCTTATCTCAAGGGATTAGGGGAAAAGGAGTCCTGCCGCTTTCTGTCACATCACGTGATCTTCCGATCGCCTGTCCCTCTCTACCACAGGTAAATTTTAATATACACATAATGACTGTATATAAGCGATAACACTTGTAGAATCACATGTCCATGTGAGGAGTTATCACCTGCTGGACCTCAGGCCTGAATAAATTATGCTCTCTTAAACACCAAATTAGTGTTAAGGAGTCTTACTCTGATATTTTGGACATTTGGTGACAGCAGAGGCTCACAGAACCAAGGATCCAGCTGTGACACTTGGAACCTCATGGAACAAAGGGTCCATTGTGATGCAATGGAACCTCATGGAACCACAAATCCGTTGTATTAGAACAGGGCCTCGTGGAACCCAGTAGACCATTGCTGACAGTGTGGAAGCTCATGGAGCCATGGGGTCATTGTGAGAGTTTGGGGGTGCATGGAACCAACGGTCCATTGTGACACAGCAGAACCTTCTGGAATCAAGGTGGTCATGTTATGCTATAGAACCTCATGGAACAAAGGATCCAAGGTGACACTGTGGAACTCTGACCATTGTTGACAGTGCAGAAGTTCATGGAACCAAGGGTCCATTGTGGCTCTGTGGGGTTTCACAGAACCAAGGAGACCATTCTGACACTGTGGGGCCTCATGGAACCCCCTGCCACTGTGACATAGCAGGACCAAATGGAGCCAAGGGGCCATTAAGACACTGAGGAACCTCATGGAACCAAAGTCTATTGTGATGCAATGGAACCTCATGGAACCAAAGGTCTGTTGTTACACTGTGGGGCCCTGTGGAACCAATGGGACCATGGTGACACTGTGGTGCTCCATAGAACAAAGGGACCATGGTGACATCGTGGTGCCTCATGGAACCAAGGCGCTCCATGGAACCAAGGGGCCATTCTGATTCTGCTTTGCCTCATGGAACCAAGGGGCCACTATGATACTGCAGGGCCTTGTGGAACTAAGGCAGCCTTGTGACACAGTGGGGCCTTTGGAACCAAGGGTCCATTGGGATATTGCAGGGCCTCATGGAACCAAGGGGGCCACTATGAGCCTTCGGAATCCATTGTAACCAAGGGGCCATTGTAGCATGGCAGGGCCTCATGGAACCAGGGGAACACAGTGACACCGTGGGGTTCCATGGAACAAGGAGCCTTTCTGACACCATGCAACCAAGGAGACCATTGCTGTGCTACTGGGCATCATGGAACCAAAGAGGCCATTGTGACACAGCAAGGCCTCATGGAACCATGGAGACCATTGTGACACATGGGGCCTTGTGCAACCAAAGGGCCACTGCGGCACTGCAGGGCCTCATGGAACCAAGGGCACAATAGTGACACTGTGGGGCTCCAAGGGACCAAAGGAGCATTCTTAAAGTGCAGAACCAAGGAGGCCGTTGTGACACTCTGGGGCATCACGGAGTCGAGAGTCCATTGTGACACAACACAGCCTCGTGAAACCATGGAGGCCATTTTTACACTTTGAGGCCTTGTGAAACCAAAGGGCCATCATGGCACTTTGTGTCCCCAAGGAACCAAGGAGTCCATTGGGGCACTACAAGGCCTCATGGAACCAAGGAGTCCCTTGGGATACTATGCAGCCCTGTTGGGCCAAAGGGCAATTGTGGCACTGTGTGGCACCCTAGAACCAAGGAGAAAATTGTGATACTACAGGGCTCCATGGAACTAAGGACTGATGGAACAATGTGGGACTCATGGAACCAAAGATTCGTTGTGACATTGCAGGGCCTTGTGGAATACTGGAGCCCATTGTGACATTTCAAAGCTTCATTGAACCAAGGGGCTCTGCAGGACCTTGTGGAACCAAAGAGAAAGTTTTGACACTGCAAAATACACTATGGAAAACAATACAGAGAGAATTTTCTTGTGCTGTATTCTTTTCTGATTTATAGACTGATACCAGCAATGTCCAATTGATATTGACCCCCAGAACCTCCTAATGCAGTCTCAATAGATATGAAAATCAAAACCCTTCATGGCTGACAATGAATCCCACTTTATCCCTAACCCCTCCCTACCATTTCCCTCGTCCAAGCTCTGGGACTCCTATGGATCAGGAATGGTGTGGCCAGCAGGAGCAGAGCAGGGATTCTTCCCCTGTGCTTAGCACTGCTTCAGCAGCACCTGGAGTGCTGTGTCCAGTTCTGGGCCCCCAATTTAGGAAGGCCATGGAGGGGCTGGATTGTGTCCAGAGAAGGGCAACAAGGCTGGTGAGGGGTCTGGAACACAAGTCCTGTGAGGAGCAACTGAGGGAACTGGGGTTGTTTATCCTGGTGTCCTGGTTTGAAAAGGAGGTGAGTTTTTTTGGATGCTGTGGTCAAGCCAATAGGTGCTCAGATTTGAATATTGGCACATGGTGTGGCCACTGAGGACATGAATATGCCTCTGAGAACACAGGGGGTTCAAAGCAGAGAACTGCCAAGAAAACTTTCTTTTGGTTCCAGTGGGTGAAAGAGGTCAGAGTTCCCCTGCCCAGCTGCAGGCTGGGTGGGGAAGGGGAAGCCATAGGGCTGGGTAAGGTAGGCCGGGGCCTTGGACAGAGAGGGGAGGTGAAGGCCCCTGCAGGATGGAAGGGTGGAGGAGCACTGAGAGGCAGCAGGCAGCCCCCGGCCCCCGAGACAGAGAGAGACAGAGCCTGTGCCTGTGCTTGTGCCACCTTGAAATTTGACATCATGTGCTGGCAGCGCGGCTGAAGGAGAAGGGGGGCATGCAGCAAGGGTGTGGTAAGAAGGTGCCCAGCAGGGCCAGCGTGGGAGTCCTGGACAGGCAGAGCCTGAGATTTGAACTCTTTTCTTGGATGATGGAAACCTTACAAATGCTGATCCTCCTGGATCTGAATGACAAGAGAGATTGAGATGAAATAGAAGGAAATGGACAAGCGTGATAAAAGTCCGTGCAAGTGAAAGATATCAGAAGAGTAGAGAAAAATCCTAGGTGGCAGGAGATGATGGAATGGCCTTTGGCTGGACTTCTTTTGTATAGCCATGGACAGAACCATTTTTCCTGTGACACAGAGACTGCATTTAGGGGGAGGCAATGCTTTGGAGCCAAGGGAGTGTGGTGCTGTTATGTGAAGGAGTGCATGAACAGAGGCAACGGGTGAGGAGGGTGGTGGTGCCCTCGATCTTCAGTGGAGAAGATCTCTGTTCTTGTGACCCCTCGGCCCCAGGGGGTACAATTTTGGAGGGGACAGGTGTCCCAAAAGTGAGAGACTGTGCTTTTTTTGGAACTGGGCAAAGCATCCTTAAAAGGGGAACCCTAGAAGCAGCTCTGGTCCATGTGCAATGGTGAGAGCACTGGGCATGGAAGGAAGATGTCACGATGGCAAATGTTCTCTGGGCGGTGCCACGTGTGACATGGAAACACAAGAGGTCTCAAATGTGTTTCCAGGGGAAGCCTATGGCACAAGAGGGACTCCTCTCCTCTTGATGAACTGAGAATTGATTATCTGAAGGTTGGTGATGGACTGAGAGTTGGTGATCTGAGGGGTGGTAACTGAATTGAGAATCCAAGGTTTTGCTTACCGTGATGTATCAGGAATTTGGTCGGGGGAGGAGGAATGTTTGGAAGGTTTTCATCCTGAGTTCTGTGTGTTTCTTTTATATATTCTAACTTAATAAAGTTTTTTTTTTCCCTTTTATTCCTAAGCTGGAGCCTGCTTTGCTCTGTTCCTGGTCACATCTCACAGCAGACACCAAGGAGAATGTATTTTCATGGGGGCACTGGCATTGTGCCAGTGTCAAACCATGACACCTTTGTAGCAGATGCCTGGCCTGTCTATAACTCGGAACTCCTCCGCACCACAGGTAAGAGACCCAACCTGGCAGATACTGGGGACAGGTGGACAAAAATACTGCCCAATGCTCTAGAGGAACCCCAAGAACTGGACCTGTTGGGGTCCTCCAAGGCCACATCCTGTGTCAAATTTTACTTTAGATGTCTGAAAAACAATTGGCCAGAAATTGGACAAAAACACATACCAAAAAGACACATCAGCAATTAACAAAGCCTGTAACTATCCCTATGGATAGCTATCAACTATATTGAAAAGCGGTAAATGCAACGCCTTATTACCTATCAAATTGTAACATGGTCTGATTTCTTTAACAAGAATGCTAACAAATTTGCCATATAAAATGATGCCAGATACAGTCACAAAAAACTGTTGGGTTGTTAAGCAATATGCTAAATTGCACGTTATTATATTTATTTTCCAGTAAGCCTGCACTTTAAAAAGTCCTACTGAATTTCTGTTTCCATGGAATTTGCAGTTACCATGGGTTTTTCTCATAAGTAATTTACTTATAATTCTAATATGCTTGTTACAACTTGAATCCCTCCAGTACACCATCAAGCTATTATTTCACTTATGGCTTATTCACCTTTAAGTAATCTTTTTGTGTTGATAACCTTGCACAAAATTACATCATGTCATACCTATAACTTTTAAGGATGTTCATTTTAATTCTGTTAAATTAAAGCCCAATATTGTAATGGTCAGTTACCTTCTGTTAAATGAAATAAGGCAAAGTTTTATTTGGTTAATTTTGGTAGATTTTATTTCTGTTAAGTTTCAGTATTACTAAGTTTGAACAATGTTCTATTCCAGTTTTTATGGATCCAGTTACGTTTGGTATTAATAACAATTAACTTTGAGTTCTCTTGAGTGTGCTTTTTGTTCTACAAAGGTGATAATGAAATTATATTTATTAATTTGAAATCCTTTTAGGGCTGGGTTTAAGTTCCTCTTGCTGAGCTCTAGCGCTGTCCAAATAAATTTCTATCAGGTTTGAGTGTTGTTTAATCTGAGGTATCGTCAATTTTACCAGTGAGATGTTCAGTGTTTTCCTTTGATGCATTTATTCTGTCATAAATACATGAATCTTTGTATTACTGTTTTTATAGCCAGCTTTTTATAAGCCTTTTGGTGTCATTATCTACAAGACACATGTCATTTCAGGATCCTCCTTTTGTTCTCTAGGTGCTTATGTGTCTCTCAGACCAGACTACCCCTCTAGCTGGGCTTCACACTGTGGCTCTATGGTTTGACCCAGTGCTGTCTCATCATTTTTAAGTATTTTTCAGAGGTCCAAGAAATGATATCTCAGCTTTGTCAGAAGCCTTCTCTAAACTGATGGTATTGTGACATCTACTCAGCAATCAGATGAAGCTCCAATTATTATTACAGAACCACTCCAACAGTTCGCTGGATTTAAAGCATCTCTATGCTGAGGAAATTTTGGAGGAGACAGCTATTGAATGGTTCATTAGTCTGTCACCCCTAGACCTTTACTCCTAAGTGCTACTCTCAAGAGCCTTGTTTTAAATTATGTTTAAGGAATTCTCTCCCGCTTAGAGCTTGGTGGTGGCCAGGCCTTAGCTCTACCTGGATGGGAATTTGCCAACAGACCCTGATGTTTTCTGCATCAAAACTAGATTTGAGTTGCTTTGACTTGGCAATTTGACCCGCTAGACATGACAGTTGAACTGTTTTTAAAGGGAGCTTGGGAATTATTATCAGGAAATATTTATCAAAATCTCCACTGAATCGAGGTTTGTCAGCTGTTTGCAGACTCTGGGATGATGTTACATTATTTTAGAGATTGCTATTTACCTAAATCCTCCTATGTTGTTAGCTTTGTCTGTTATTTGAAATATTCCTGATTGTTGTATCCAAATTATTCCTAATTGCTGTAAGTTTCTTGTCCGCTGCATGTATTATTTTGCTATGATGTTTCATCATACTCATAACAAAAGGCATGCATCTCATTCTGTGTGAAGGTTTGACACTGGCACAAGGCCAAATGCTCCCATGAAAATACACTTTCTCTGGTGTCTGCTGTGAGATTTTGACCAGGAATAAACAAAGCAGGCTCTCACTTGAAAAAAGAGAAAAGTTTATTAACTAAACTACAAAAACAATTACTAAACTACACACAAAAGATAAAGAAAATACAAGGAAAATGAAAACCTCACAAAAACACTCTCCTCCTCCTCCCCCCTAAATTCCCAATACAATACATCTTCCAAAATCACCAGTTCTGGGTCCAGCACCACCCTTTAGAATGCTCAACTTTCAGTTCCTCAAGAGGAGAGGGAGTCCTTCCATGTGTCGTGGTGGCCTTTTCCGTCCTTGTTCCGGTGCTCTCACCACCGAACAGGAATCAGGGCTGCTTCCGGGGTTGTCTTTTTAAGGATGCTTTGTCCAGTTCCAGGAAAGCACAGTATCTCACCTTTGGGACATCTGTCCCCCCCATATTTTATATACCCCCTGGGGCAGAGGGGTACCCACACTGAATCTTCTTTCGCTCTGTGACATTTCTCCCCCTGGACTCAGTCTCTGTATCACACGGAAACATGGCTCTGTCCATGGCTACACAAAAGAGTCCAGCATAAAATGCCACTCCATCTTCTCCATTCTTCCAACATCTCTCACTCTCTCTCTCTCTGGTCCAGACCTTCATCACTCGTCTAGGAAAGGTTAATCACAGAATCACAGAATCACAGAATTTTCAAGACTGGAAGAGACCTATAAGATCATCTAGTCCAGCCGATGTTCTAACTGTTCAGCTAGATCATGGCAGCAAGTGCCACATCCAGTCTTTTTTTAAATTCTTCAAGGGATGATGCCTCTACCACCTCACTGGGTAAATGATTCCAGTTTCTGACCACTCTTTCTGTGAAGTATTTCCTTCTTACTTCTAACTTACATCTAGCTTGACGTTCTGTGAAGTTTTCGTTGTCCAAGAAGGGTTAAAAACTCCTCCAAGTGGCTGGACTCCTGGCTGCACCCCCCCCCCCCCCCAATCTCCTCAGCCGGGCTGCCTGCTGCCACCACATGTTTACTAAATTTCAAGGTAACGGCCACATTGGCCCTATCTACAGCATCCCAGAAATCCTGTTTTTGTCCGGGTCAAACCATGACATTCTGAAAAAAACAAAAAAGAAGAGGAATGAATGCCTTAAGAATGTTAAAGTAATGCAATATGTACATGAGAAATTTGGACAACTAATCATTTTGAATAATGCAATATTTACATGAGAAATTTGGGGAAAAGATCATCACATCTAAATCCCAATTGGCTGTACCACAGTGAAGCCTGATTGATTCATTAACTTCAGGAGAAGATGTGCCTGTGTTTTATCATCAGTAGTTCAAAGCAGTCAACTGTTCATTCCATCAGATACTGATCAGCTCTGAAAAAATGAGGCCCAGTGAAAGGAGAAATACCCTCATCACCTTGCAGCCTTTGTGGCCAGAGCAGGAGCAGAAGGAGGACTGCCAAGACATGGCTGTGGCTGGAAACTGAAAGAGGCAATTTGCCAACAAAAACCTCATGGCATCCTCATGGTACAGTGCTCCTATGAACCTTCTGCAGTTATTTCCTGTTCCAGCTCCCAGGAGGACATCCAGTAATGCCAAAGATCAACATTTCCAGCTCATAGACTTTCTCATACTTTTCAACTCATTGGAAACAATGGTCATTTCTTTCCATTTCCCTAAGAGACATTGGACATTATTATTTTGTTTTCTCATGCTGCAAAACCTTGTGTCAATGACTTGATAGAATTTGCTAAGTTTTGTTGATTGTTATTGCTCTTTTAACTATCTTATCCCATATCTAACAGATAACCAGTGATAACCTTGATGAGATAATACCCTCACAAGAGTGAGCTGTTTCAGCATCAGAACATAGGAGCCTTTTTTAAATGAACAAAAAGGGGGAGATGTAATAGACAGGTAGAATAATGATAAAAGAAAGGCCTTTTGAAATCAGGCCTTGTTCTGCTACGGCATATTAATAGCTGGCCTGTCATCTCTTCTGAGTGCAGCTAAGCAGTTACAAGTTCCCATGTGAAGCTCTTTTGAGAATGAGACTTTGTGAACAATCTGTTCTGAGGGTGAAAAACAAATGCACCTGCAACCACAAGGGATTTGTTCCATGAGAATCAGTGAAGAGGTAAACAATATAATACAGAGATTTGATGCTCAAGTAAAATCTATTTTATTAATCAATAATAGAATAACTGATAAGAAATCTATGAACTAACTAAAGTTTCACATGAGGTCTGTCACACTGTGTAAAATGAGTTCTGTGAATAAAAAAAAAAGAGTTCTTCTCCATCTCAGCTGGGTCCTGTGGGATTTCAGTTCCCCCCTTCTTTGAGTCTTTGGGTTCCCCCTTCTTTAGGGCTTTCGGTTCCCCCTTCTTTGGGGCTTTGGTTTCCCTCTTCTCTGGGATTTTGGCTTCGTTTCCTCTCGGATGCTTTGGTTTCTTTCTTCACTGGGATTTTGGTTTCCTTCTTCACTGGGATTTTGGTTTCATTCTTCTCTGATGATTTGGTGTCCTTCTTCTCTGGGGCCTTGGTTTCTTTCTTCTCTGGGATTTTGGTCTCCTTCTTCTCTGGGATTTTGGTTTTTTTCTTCTCTGGGATTTTAGTTTCCTTCCTCTCTGATGCTTTGGTTTCCTTCTCCGGGATTTTGGTTTCCTTCCTCTCTGGGGATTCGGTTTCCTTTTTGGGGATTTTGGTTTCCTTATTCTCCTGGGTCTTGGTTTTCCCCTTCACTAGTTTTGGAGGTTGCTTCCCAACAGAGACACCCTTCTTTTCCTTCTTCAGCCTTTCTTTCTCCTTCTGCCTCTCTTCCTCCTCTAAGGCTTTTGGCTCCTCCTCAAGCTTTTGAGCCTGCTGCTTCAGCTCCCTTCTGCAGACAAAACAGAAAACATGGCTGAGAGTCCCACCAGAAACTTGGGCTCCCTAGTCCTGGCTGGCCCTGCACTTCATTCCTTGACCCTGAGGCCATTTCCGTGAATCTCCTCAACCCGCAGAGGTTGGGAACATCCCAAGAGAGGGCATGGGTGGAAGGGGACCTCCAGGTCGCATTCCCCATCCATCCATCCATCCATCCATCCATCCATCCATCCATCCATCCATCCATCCATCCATCCATCCATCCATCCTTCCATTGGCTATGGTGCTGGGACCCTGCCAAGCTCTGCCAGCCTTGGGCTTGGGGAGATTTCTGCCAGCTGTCCCGAGCTCCGTAATTGTGCTCTCTGTTCCAGGAAGCAAGCAAGAAAGATTTAAAAACCCCAAAACAAACTACAACAGAGAAATCTAAAAAACCTTCAACAGCTCAACCCTGCTCAAGTTATTTCTTTAGGGACAGCTACCACTCTCCAGCTGAAATGCTGGGCTTTTGGGGAAAAAGAAAATTACATGTTCACCTCCGAATTAAAAAGGATTAAGGTAAGAGAACCTTTCAAACTAAAAATTATTGTCCCAAAGCTTTTACCTTTGCAAGAAATCTCTAGGTAAGACCAGCCTGACAGTTAAACAACTGGTTCTTCTGGTGGGGAGAAACCTCCTCTTTAAGGGAAGCAGCCTGATAGTTAAAAGCAACTGTTTGGTCAAACTTCAGGCTCCCTGGCACAGCCTGCATTGCCTGTCCTTCCTGTTCACTGATTTACAGGCAGTGCCACAATGCCTGGGTTCAGATGTTTGCTGCCATCCAGGGAATTTGGCATCGCCATTTCCATATGTTTTAATCAGAGTTTCAATCCTTGCAACCAGTCTTCAAATGCCAGCTTTCCTTTCTTTTACAGGAAGCTCAAGGTTCCCAGAAGTCTTCTGACATCCTCTTTTGTGCTCAGAGAGATGACATTTTCAAACAGATGTTTCCAAAGTTAACAGCATTTGGAAGAATAATGAACTCAAATCCCCCTGGATTCCAGCTTAGCCCAACTCCATTCTGTGTCAGACACTGAGATTCCCACCTCTAAGGCAGGAGCTGTTTGTGCCACCCATCCCTCCTGTCCTTCTCCCCAGCAGCCTGTGCCTGTTTTCCCCAGCAGAATTCCTGTCCCTGTGCACCCTGCCAGGAGCAGCTGCACACAGGCTCACATCTCCCCTTGCCCTCACCAGGAGGTTTCTCTCATCCCCGAACACGCCGATGAGAACGTCGGTGCGATGAGTGCCCAGGGCCTGCACTGCCACCACAACTGGGATCTCTGCTGTGCTCTGGGGCTGCACAATCCCACAGGGCTTGGGGCTGGAGTAGAGCACAGCAGAGTCCTCCTTGCGTTTCTGGAAGGGACACAATGAAATGCAGCTTCAGAGGGACCTCTGGAGAAACTTTAGGCTCCTTAACATCCACCGCAACAGCAACTTAAACATTTAAAACTCCCCAGGACAAAGGCAAAAGGCACAAACAAGATGCAAGAATTGTAGGCTTAGCACTCCTAGGGGATCCTGCAAGGAGGCTGCCAGCCCAGGCACTGGTGTCTGTGGGTGCAGCAGCTTTTCACAACCCTCTAAGGTCTCCCACAAGAAAACACCCTGAGGACTGGAACATCACCTGTTTCCTCAGGAGCTTAAACTGCCACCTAAAGTTTACAGTTGGGTAGGATCCTGTTCTCAGCAGATCTTTAAGACTGAATTGAAACCAGCAAGATCTTATCCAAATCATTTTTTCCCCTAGTAATCTCCTCAGTAATATTTGACAGGAGGAGGTGGATGTGATGCCAAACCTGGGGAATAAGCCCGTAACAGCCAGGAAGGTGGCCGGGATTCCTAATGAGGATCTTCCTCTCATATGGCACCTTCAGGTGGCACTCATCATACAGCAGGACTGGGGAGGACACTTGGAGCTCAGGAACGAGACATCTGGGCAAAGAGATGACCCCAGGACAATCAGAGATACTGAGAGAATGGAGAACGTTTACCCCAAAAGATTGTGAAATGGAGTAGAACACATTGGTCACTGTCAAACGCACATTGAAGAGCCCTACAGGGATAAATTGCCTTCTACCTCTTCCCACTTTAACATGTCTTGTCAAAGAGGGGCAAACCCTGAGAGGCAGCACCCAGAGGCTGCCAAGTGCCCCAGGCAGAGCACTTTGCCCCACAGCTGCCTCAGGCCCTCCTTTACCCAAGAAGGCTTGCAAGGACTCCTGGAACAGTCCCAGAGACCTGCGAGCTCTGGGGGAGCCTTCCCAACAAGGATCAGTGCTCCCTAAGGCTCAAGGAACACACAACTCCAGGGTCTCAGTAAAAATGACTCCCTTCTCTGCCATGGTGCTGTTGCCCTGCCTGAGAACTCAGCTCTTTGCCCCAGCCCTGGAGGGCACGAGACAGCAGCTGCCCCACACAGGGGCTGATCAGCCCCTGCCAGGCCCTGCAGCTCCCTGGCTCCTTCACTGCACAGCTCCAGGCACTGCCTGGCCCCAGCTCCACCTGCTGTACACAGTGGCAGCACAGGCACTGCCTGGATGGCTCTGCCTGGCACAGGGAACAGCACCAGGGAGCTGCATCCCTCTGGGCATCACACTGACACCCACAGCAGCACAGCAGCATGGAATTCTGCTGCAGCAACAACGACTTTTGCTCTCAACTCTGACAACATTAAAGCTCAAAATGGGAAGCAGAGGGAAGGAGAAAAACTGGAGCTGACCTGCCACATCAAGGGCTGCTTTCCCCTTGTCAGACCTTGCCCTCCCCATTCTTGCTGGGAGCCACTTCCCCCCTGCCATGTGCCCTCATGGACAGAGCCAGACCCTGACTCTCAGCAGCTGCTTGGTGTGGCCCAAACCAGTGCACGGTGCTCACAACCAGCACAACTCCACCTCTTGCAGCAAGAAGGAGAGGAGGCCCTCAGGAAATTTGTTCCACCTCAAGCACCAAAAACAAGGCCAATCAATGATATCATTCCTGGTGCCTTTAGAAGAAGGCCCAGGACCGTGCTGGGCTGTAAGCAGAGGTGCTTTTCACCACAGGCTGCTGCCCAAGCACTGCTGTTCTTGTGTCCAGCTGGCACAACATGAGGGCATTCAGCAGCACTTCTCCTTGGCAGCTGCAGCCAGCACAGCCTGGGCAAGGCAGTGCCTGGGGGAGGCCAGGCAAGGGCTGGTACCTGGCTGTGATGATCAGGGATGCCACTCCCTTGCCAATACCCTCCAGGTCCACCAGCAATCTCCGGTAGAACTCCATCACTGTGTTGGAGCACAGGGTCACCTGGTGGAAGAGAAGAATAGTCAATTCTTCTTTCCAAAAGCTCATTACCCACGGGTGGTACCCTCCAGTTCCTGAGGGAGGATTTTGGCCTTAATTCTTCTGCTGCTCCATGTGTAGAGCACAGTCTCAGAGTAACAAAAGCCTTCTGGCAATGCCAGATTTGTTAAACACACCTTGCTATCAGGGCACAGGTCAGCTACATTAAAACAATACAGGCTCTCATGGACTCCTTGGAGGAGAGAATTGGTGGCCAGGATGGCACAAAATCCTCTGAGACACCCAGTGTGGAAAGGAAAATCCAAAGTACCTTCAACACCTTGAGTGTCTCAAAGCATTAATGAGTCCCACTAAGTGTCAGTACAAAGCTCTCCAGGGACTAATTAATGCAGATAATTGGGGCCATGATTGCACAAACCTCTCCCAGAGTCTGTATCCAAAGGGAAACACCAAGTACCTTAAAATAACTGAAGTACCTTGAAGCATTAGTGAGCCCCACTGAGTGTTGTTACTGACAAAGCTTCTCCAGGGACTAATTACAGCAGGTAATTGGAGGCCATGATTGCACAAAGCTCTCAGAGACTCCAAGGCAAAAGCAAAACTCCAAGTCCTTTGAAAAACCTGCAGTCCCTGGGAGCATTCAGGAGCCCCCAGGGCCATTGCTGAGCAAGGCTCCGCAGGGATTCCTTCCAGCAGATCCTTGAGGCCACTGGGATGTGGGCTAGGGGGGATGCTGAGGGAAGGACAAGGGGCTGACAGTGCCCAGCCTGGCTGGGGCTGTGCCAGGAGGCCCCAGTGCCTCAGGACAAGGTGTCTCCTCCCAGCCCTTGGTGGCACAGACCCTGCTGTGCCCCAGGGCAGCAAGGCTTGGCTTCTCTTTGTCCCCACCTGTCATCACTGCCTCCAGTTTTCTGCTCTGCCTGGGGCCTGGGGACACTTCCCCAGTCATGTCCCTCAGTGGGACCCATTAAAAGTCCAAGAAACTTTGGAGTTGGATTGTGACTTGGAGCTCTGGAGAGGTTTCTTCAGCTCCCTCTCAGGGACTGATGTTCAGGGCCTGAGCACAAAGCCCCAGAGGGTCATAAAGTCCTTGTGCTGTGTCTGTGCTGCTGAGCTGGGACAGGCTCCTGGCACAGAGGCAGCTCCTGGCAAGGGCAGCGCTGCAGAGAGACAGCTCTGGCCAGGAGCAGCTCCTGCTCCATCAGGGCTGGGGCACTGCCTGCAGCCACCCTAGGCACAGCACAGAGGCACAGAGAGCTTCAATCAGTCAGGGCTGGGAAGGGGCTGAGAAGTGCCTGGGGCATGATCACTGCCAGCCCTTGGCACAGGAACCTCTGGCTGCAGGACAATGCAGCTGCAGCTCCTGCAGGGATCTCCTAAAGCTGCAACATCCCAATGCCTACAGACCCTGTGAGTACAACTCTGAGTATTTCTGCTGCAGGGGAGCTGAAATGCTCATGAAGCTCTGACATGCTGAGGGTTTCTGATCAGTCACAGAATATTTCCAAGACAAGGATTTTGATCAAAATGAGGCAATTTCCTAAGAATTTGTCTTCAGATTCTTACTACTGGAGAGTGGCAGGGAGGGGGAAAAAATATTAAAGGATGATTATGAATTATTAGTTATGAATTTTGACAAGTGGTGCCTGAGACGACCAAACTTTTCCTTTTAGTGACCAGCAGGTTCACAGGAGATCCCTAATGTGCCTTCAGCCACTCTGCCCATGGACAGCAGCAGCAGCACTTTGCTGGAGCCATCAGGCTCAGTCTGAGCTGTCCTTTCTCCAAGCTGCAAACAGAACCTGCCCCCAGGCAGTGCCCTGCAAACAGGCAGGTTCTGTCAGGCCAAGGAGAGTGCACAGAGATTTGGGGTCTGTGAGCGCTGGCACAGGGAGATCAGGCACAGGGAAACACCTGAAGGAGGAAAATCTGCAGGGAGCAGAGAGAAGATCAGGGAAGGAGAGAAAACAAAATACAGAAATGCTGTGGCAGGGAGAGTTTAGAGATGCCCACAGGATCCCCTCCAGTGCAGCCCCTCCCTCTGAACAAGCCCCCTCCCTCCTGTGCCCCCTGCAAGCCTCTGCCCTCAGGGCTGGGGCCCCAAGGCGTGCAGCCCCTCCTGTGCAGGCAGAGCTGCAGCAGAGCCGTGGGGCAGCTCTGCAGCCCCGGGCCCAGTTCCCTCTGCAGAGCACAGGGCTGGGAGCAGCTGCCTGGCCCTGGGGGCTCTGGAGGGGGCACAGCTGGCTCAGGGTGACGCTGTTCCCAGTGCCCGGCTCTGGGCAATGCTGGCAGGGCAGCCAGGGAAGGAGCTGCATCTCCCTCAATCCAGTGCCATCACAAGGACACTTGGAAGTCTCCCTGGATTTCAGTCCAGGCTGGGAGCTTCACCCCAGCATGCAAACCTGTCCTAGAGCATCTCTGAGTGATAAGATCCATGGGGAAAAGGCAGAGGTGTTGTGACACTGAAAATGCTGCTGGGTTAGTGGAATGAGCAACGTGAGTCCTTGGCTACAAAGGTGGAGCTGGGCTGTGGTGGATCCATCTGCTCTCAGTGGTACCTGGAGGTTTTTAAGAGAAATGTGGGAGTGTGAACATCCTCCACCTGAGAAAAAGTGAAAGCCCAGAGGAGCTGCAAACAGAATGAAGTGACAGATCATCTGCCCCCAGTCTCC
This sequence comes from Ammospiza nelsoni, assembly GCF_027579445.1. Classification (NCBI taxonomy): domain Eukaryota; kingdom Metazoa; phylum Chordata; class Aves; order Passeriformes; family Passerellidae; genus Ammospiza; species Ammospiza nelsoni. The sequence continues at coordinate 3,035,799 of NC_080664.1, forward strand.
ACTCATTGTCTTACCTCAGGGAAATCACTCTGTTCTACCAGAGGGCAGCAGAAATGCTGAGGGTTTCTGATATCCAAGAATACCAGGAAGTACATGGAAGGAGCTTAAAAAGAAAACATCAGAACTCTGAAACACAAGAGCATGTCTGTGTGTGTTACAAAGAAGGGTGCATGGGAAATGGCTTTGATTTTGGTTACAGGGATCTCCTCTAACCCTTCACTGTCTTTTTCTCCATGAACAGGTCCCCACGTGCAGCCACAGCAAATGTCCAACAGCAGCTCCATCAGGCACTTCCTCCTGCTGGCATTGGCAGCCATGGGGCAGCTGCAGCTCCTGCACTTCTGCCTCTTGCTGGGCATCTCCCTGGCTGCCCTCCTGGGCAACGGCCTCATCATCAGTGCTGTAGCCTGTGGCCACCACCTGCACACGCCCATGTTCTTCTTCCTGCTCAACCTGGCCCTCAGCGACCTGGGCTCCATCTGCACCACTGTCCCCAAAGCCATGCGCAATTCCCTCTGGGACACCAGGATCATCTCCTACACAGGATGTGCTACACAGGTCTTTTTCTTTTTGTTCTTTATCACAGCAGAGCTCTCATTCCTGACCCTCATGTGCTCCGACAGCTACGTGTCCATCTACAAAACCCTGCACCACAGGACCCTCCTGGGCATCAGAGCTTGAGCCCACATGGCAGCAGCTGCCTGGGCCAGGGGCTTTCTCAATGCTCTGCTGCACATGGCCAATACATTTTCCCTGCCCCTGTGCCATGGCAATGCGCTGGGCCAGTTCTTCTGTGAAATCCCACAGATCCTCAAGCTCTCCTGCTCCAATTCCTACCTCAGGGAACTTGGGCTTCTCATAGTTTGTGCTTTTCTCTTATTTGGTTGTTTTGTGTACATTGTTTTCTCCTATGTGGAGATCTTCAGGGCCGTGCTGAGGATCCCCTCTGAGCGGGGACAGCACAAAGCCTTTTCCACCTGCCTCCTTGTCCTGGGTTGACTATATGATGCTTTTATCCCCAATCGTCTCATTCTGTTTATGTTGAATAATAAGTTTTGTACCTTTAAGAGTGCTCCAGAGAGTGAAGGGGGGGAGAGAAGAAGCGCGCAGTTTGTTTTCAGACACTGCACTCACTCCTCCACATTCCCGCTCCTGGACAGTGTTGTCTGTGGATGAACAGACAGCGGGACAGAGAGCTCTTCTTCTGCTTTTTTAGTTAGTTTTTAGCTAGCTTAGGCAAAGAAGTTCCCTGGACTGTTTTTTTCCTTTTCCTTTGGACCTCTTGAAACTGCTTTGGACTGAACACCCAGGAGAGCACCGGCAGCTGTAGCTGTGGACCACCGGACCGGGCCTGGCCTGTGACAATTCCAGCACCGGAGGGACTGATCAGAGACTGAATGAGCTGAGCTTCAATGTCATCTCTTATAGAGTGGCAAGGGGTCTCATTGTTTGATATTGTTTTGGTTTTATTGTTTAATAAACAGGATTTTTTCACCTTTCTCCAAGGAGGTATTTTTTCCCTCCCGGACCAGTTGGGGGGAGGGGCCGATTGGATCTGCTTTTCCCACCGGAGCTCCTTTGGGGGATTTTTCCCCATATTTGCTCTAAACCTGGACACTCACCTGGCCGTGGTCTCCTTGTTTATCAGCACTGCAGTATTTGCCTACCTGAAGACCCCTCTATCTCCTCCCCATCCCTGGATCTGGCACTGTCAGTTCTGTACTCGGTGGTGCTTCCAGCCCTGAACCATCTCATCTACAGCCTGAGGAACCAGGAGTCAAGGATGCCCTGAGAACAAAGATGACTGGGTACTTTTCAGAAGCAAAAAAGCGTTTGTTTTCTGCTGCTTAGTTTTCAGAATCGAACTCATGACTGGCCCAGTCTCTGCCTTCTCAGGTCTTTGGTGATGCCTATGGGTTGTTCTTGCCATAATGTGCTCAATTAAATGTTTCTATTCACCCCTGTCCTGGGGTGACGTTATGATGCTTGTATCCCCATTCATCTGTTCTGTGCCTTTAAGACTGTCTCTGAGGAGTGAAAGTTTTGTTTGGGTTTCTCTTATCAGGGACACAGAGACGGGCAGTACATAGGGCTTCTTTCGTTTTTTGCTTCTTGCTTTTGGCTTGCTGCTTTGCTTGCTCTCTTTTTCTGCTCTCACTTCTGCTCTGCTTTGGCCTCTGCTTATTAGCTAGTTCTAGTTAAACAGTCCAAATTCCTTCCTGGACTGTTTCTCCTCTCCTGTTTCTGTGACCATCTTGAACCTGCTCTGGACTGGGACCTGGGAACACCAAGGGTTTGTACCGTTTGGCTGCAGCAGCTGCCCCAGCGCTGGAGGGACTGAGAACAGAGCAACCACTCCCGAAAGAAACTTTCTGATTTTGTCATCTTTCTCAGAGCGGTGTCATCTGGTATTGTTCATTTTGTGTGCTGGGGGTGCTGTGCCAGTCAAATAAACAGGCTCTTTCCACTTCTCTTTGAGGAATTTTTTCCCGAAGCGGTTGGGGGGAGGGGCTGTGTGGGTTCGCTTTCTGGATGGGCCCTCCTTTGCAGATTCTTTAACAAATTTGCCCTAAACCAGGACAACCCCTCACCTAATTCCCTGTCTGCCTCTTGAATTGGATCCAGAAGCTCTGTAATCCAGGATCTATACTATTGCTTTGTTTGAACAAAATAAACAACCTTGCAGTGCCTTGTATTTCTGGGATCCCAACTCTGGGACCTGCATGAAGTTATAGGGGGCAAAGGGAAAGGTCTCAGCACAGCAGCACTGCCAGGGAGCAGCAGCACTTGGTCCTTTCAGAGCTGCTCTTCCCAAGTCCACACTCTCTTTCCCAGCCCTTCCGTGGGTGCCAGGCCAGAGTGCTCTGGCAGCTTGGTCACTGTCCTGCTGCGTGTCCATGCTGTGACCACAGGCAGGGACAGGCCATGGGCACTGCTGGGACACAGCTGGGCTCCAGCACAGCAGCTCCATCAGCAAAGGGCATCTCCTGAGGGCATGGCAGGGAGGCTTTGCCCTCTCTCCATTTCCTGCTGTCAGCAATGTGCCCCAGGAATGCTCTGGCACAGCAAAGCCCAGTGCCTGGGGCAGGGGGGGAGTGTGCCAGGGGGGCTCACAGCAGTGTCCTGGCACAGCCAGAGCTCCCGGGATGGCCCTTAGGGAGCAGCAGAGAAGGGCCTGGGCTGTTTCTTTGTTCTGGGGACAGCCTGGGAAGGTGCCCCAGGGCAATTGTCCCACACCAGCCCCTGCAACCACCACTGCCAGCACTGGCCTCTGCCCTCACCTGCAGGAGGTTGTTTGTCCCTGCATGGAGGGACACCAAGTGACCATGCCAGTAGTCTGTGTTTGCTCTGTACTGAGGAGACTTCAAGAGTGCATCATGTGTGTGTGTGGGGAGATGAACCCCAGTGAGCACAAACACCATCAGCAGCACCCAGGGGTGGCACAATTCCAGTGGCACAAACAGCGCCTTGAGGCCACTTCACTCAAGAGGATTGTCCTCTGGGAAACCACCTGAATTCTTTGCCTGGCTGTGCTGAGGACTGCATGGAGAGAAACATCCAGGGCAGGGAGGCTCCAGGGAAAATGCTCAGGACCACCATGGACTGCACAGAGAGACATTGGAGTGGTGGCTCTGTGGGGAGCAATCACAGCTGCCTCCCTTCTGAACCACTCTGAGGACCTGGACAGGGCTCTACTGTGTCCTGGGCACTGAGCTGGCACTGAGGGATGTGGAAAAGGCCTTTGGTGTCAGGGATGTTGAGAAGGCTGGGCAGTGTCACTGTGAGACTTCTCTCAAAGCCCTTGGAAAGGCCAGAGCCATCCCAGAGGATCCTGGGCACCTGGGAAGGGCAAACTGGAAGCAGTCTGCAGACATGTGGCAGTAGCTCTCTGGCCACAGAGAGCAAGGCACAACTTTCCCAGGCATTGTCCTGGGGAAGGCTGTGAGAAGATCATACAAAAGAATGAGAAACAATTCTTATCTTCACTTGCTGCACCTGCTGTTGTGAACATGTGGAATGTGTTATGGAGATTTGTTTACCAAAGGGTAATTTCTTAATTGGCCACTGGTGATGGTGTTTGGATTCAAGGACCAAGTGAGTCCACCTGTATGGTGACTGTCTGTAAGGGCGATGGGTTTCTTAATAAGTAGAATATAATAAAGTGATTGATCAGCCTTCTGAGAATCATGGAGTCAATGCTAATTATTACCCCTTTGGGGACTGCTGGTCATGACAAGTGGTGAACCCTGATGTGACCCGGGGGGAGCTCGTGGTTGCGAAAAGGTGCCTGCAGAAATGAGTATCCACATTTCTACAGGGGAGAACATCAATACAAACTTGACCTGGAGCAACCCAGACAGGGGGGCCTCCAGGAGCCCAAAGTTGAGGGACCAGAGAGAGGAAACTCAGGGTTGGGTGTTTTTGCTGCATCTTGGTCATTTGTGTATTTTGGGGGCCTGAATCTTGGTGTTTTGGAGGCTTATATGGGTGGCAGATTCCTGGTGACTTCCAGGACTTGGGCTGTAGGAACTCCCTAACCCAATGTGCTCATACATTGTATTTTTCACCAAACCAGGATTTCTCTTTCCCAAACCTTGGCTGGATGGAGAAGGAGGCTGTTAGGAAGATGTCTGGGGACACATAGGCAGGTGAGGAGGAAGTCAGTGCCCCTTTCCCCCTCTCTTCTGCTCCATCTCCCAGCCCAGCACGGACCCTGGCTGCAGGACAATCCTGCTGCCGATGCCATCCTGCCAGGGATGCACAGGGGGGATCTCCTTCCCTCTGGCATGGAGGCAAATCCCACCTCTTTGTCCTTCCTCCCCCAGACAAGGAGTGAGGACGGAGACCAGGGAGGACAAATGCCCATGGCAGCAGAACCTCATGGAAGAGGCCGTTTTGAGCAACTCCACAGCACAGGAATTGAACAAGGAGGAAAATCCCTGGAGATCCTGCAGAAGGAGGGGCTGCAAACCCAGCCTGGGGTGCTCTGAGGAGGAAAGAGCCATCCTGTGCCAGGAAGGTGGACAGAGCTTCAGCCAGAGCTCAGAGCTGGTGATCTGTGGAGCAGCTTCATGATGGGGAGAAGCCCTGCAAGTGCTTGCAGTGTGGGAAGAGCTTCAGGCAGAGCAGCATCCTGATCTGCCACCAGCTGATCCCCACTGGGGAATGGCCCTGCGAGTCTGGGGAGTGTGGGAAGGGCTTCAGTTGCAGCTCAGAACTCATCAGGCACCAATGCATTCACACTGGGGAGAGGCCCTACAAGTGTCCCGAGTGCCAGTGGAGGTTTCAGACCAGCTCCCATCTCCTCCCTCACCAGCGGATTCACAGGGAGGAGAGACCCTTCCACTGCCCCAGCTGCAGGAAGGGATTCAAGCACAACTCCACCCTCGTCAGGCACTGGCGCTTCCACACCGGGGAGAGGCCCTGTGAGTGTCCCCAGTGTGGGAAAAGCTTCTCAGACAGCTCTAACTTCAGTAAACACCAGCAGAGTCACTGGTAAGGGAAGCCCTCCAAGTGCCCCAATTGCAGGAAGGGCTTCATGCGCTGCTCCAACTCCATACCCCATTGGAGGGTCCACGTTGGTCAGAGCCCTTCAGACCCACATTTCCAGGGACCTGAGTTGGGAAGACACTTGGCTAGCTATCCCTTTGTTAAGGCCCTAATTTTCTTTTGATTGATCTTCATCCCTTACAACAGTCAAAATTGGGGGGAAAATCAACAAATTCATTGAAGGCATCTAAAGCCTCACTTTTTACAAGTGCTTCAGGGGAATCTGGGATTCAGGGAGATACTTGGGAGGTTTTGGGAGTATTTGATGTGGTTATCTCCCTTTCTTGGCACTCAAAGAGATGAGAGGATTCAATCTGTCACCTCAATACCACTCAATGCCACTGAAAACTACTCAATCCCAGCCCAAAATTCCTCGATTCCACAGCCCCTCAGGGTGGAATGGGGTTGGAAGAGGATTGGGGGAAGTGTGCTGCAAATCAGGAGGGGTGAGATGGGCATTGGGTGGGGGGGGGATGGGTGGGATGGTGTTTGGGTGGTGTGAAATGGGGGAAATACGGCTTGGGAAGTGGGTCTTGATGTCCAGCAGGGGTGGGATGGGTTGGGGTTGGGACTGGGGAGCTGGGGTGTGAAACGAGACAGCCAAAGTTCAGGGATGATGAAGGGAGGGGGAACCCATTACTGAATGTGTTTTTGGATATGAAAACAATGACACCTCCCATGGCCCCAGAGCTCAGAGCAGCTGAGATGGTGCTGGATCCAAGGCCAACTGTGGATCTTTCTCTCCCTCTCACTCTTCTCCTGATTTCCTCTTCTCAAGATCCACACCTTCTCTGGGCAAACTGTTACAGGAGGGTCTTTTTTTCTGAATCCCTACCTAAACCTACTCTCTTTCCATTTGGATCCAGTCTCCCTTGTCCTGTCCTTGCCTGCCCTCGTACAAAGTTCCTGTCCAGCTTTCTTGTAGGTTGCCCTCAGGTACTGGAAGGCCACAGCTCGATCAAGTCTGAGTTTCTTTGCCAGGCTGAAGAAGCCAAGCTGTGTCAGCCTTTCCTTGCAGGAGAGGAGCTGCAGCCCTGGTACCATCTGGGTGTCCCTGCTGGGCCCCCGCTGCAGCATGGCCACGTCCCTGCCGTCCATGCCGGGGAGCCCGGCAGAGCCGGCGGCAGCGCTGCAGGTGCAGGGTCAGCGGTGGGGAGGAGACACGGCCCTGGCGGCGGCTCTGGGAGCAGCGGTTGGCGCTGGGCCGCCCGCACTGCAGAGAGCCGGGGCCCTTGTGCCTGCCCTTGCCTCCAGGGCGCCTTTCCCCGCCGCTCACCCGCCCGCCCGCCCGCTCGGGGAAACACCCCCTGTGCCGCCCTCAGGGCCGCCCCTCGCCGCTGCCCCGGGGGCTCCCGGCGCCAGCTGGAGGGCCCCAGGCCTCGGCCTCACCCTGCTCAGCCCAAGGCCTGGAAAAGCAGATTCAAACACCCACGCAAAAAGTGCCCCAGGATTCCAATCTTTTCTCTACAGCACTGCTTTGCTATCAGAGTCTGCATGGGATTATAAAATCACCAGGAGAAAAGAGCATGAACAAGTTCTGCTTTGGCAGTACCTCAAGGCATTGAGGGAGAGGGTGTGGCGCTTACTTGCTCACAGGGATGCACAGAAAGTGTTGAAATGGTAAAAATAGTCCAAACCTCTTAGAACTTGGAAGGAAAACCTGAGGCACTGGCAGCTAGCACCTCAGAAACACCTGGCTTTTGCTTCTCTCTTGCACCTGAGAGCTTCCTGGGCAGGGGCAATTCTTCCAATGGCCATGGCTAGAAAGGGCAGCGAGCAGATGGATTTAGCTTCTCCTGCCAGCCCTGAAATGCCAGTTGTCATTTGTGTGCACGGAGGATTCCGTTTCAGACTCTGAACTGGCGCAGCTGCTCCTCGGGCGCTGCTTGCAGGCAGGCGCAGCGATGCTGCTGCAGCTTTCCTGCACACAGGGAGGGCTCTGGAGCCTCCCCGGGGCAACCAAGGAGCACAGGAAGGAACGTACCCAGGATCTGGTGGGGTTGGGGGGGATCCTTCGGTCTCTTTGATGGGAGAGGGAGCAGGGCAGATGGAATGAAGATGAGACAGGGATCAGACAACCCCACACCAGGCAGCGTTTTCTCCTCTGAGGCCTCCTCTGAGCTGAGCGAGATGGTGAAGCCTGTGGAGCAAATGAGACCCAGGAGTGAGGGAAAGGGTGGCTGGGAAGGAGTCAGATAAAGCCTGTGTGGGCATTTTTCTTTCCAAGGGGCTCCTGGGGAACAAAGGAGACAAGAAGGATGTCCCATCCCACGACATTTCCTGGGATATGCTTTGGTGGTGGCCTTGGCAGTGTTAGTGGTCTCAGGTTATTGGGAGGACTCTATGATCTTAAAGGTCTTTTCCAATGGAAACAGTTCTGCAATTCTAAACCTCCATTCCTGCTTTTGAAGGATGCAGTCCCAAATAGACCCACATTTGTGTTTTTAAGGAATTTAGCATCTACCGTTCCTTGAAAGTCATAGAAATCAGGCTTTTAATGCTCTCAGAACACTTGAATTCCTTGATCTTAAGCTGTGTGTTTGAACTGAGGTGCTTTTATTCAGAAAGGTTTGACCATGGGATAAATGCAGGCAATTCAGCCACAATGGCACTTGCTTCATCTGCTTTTCTTCTTCCTTTCCCCATGGGTGGCTGATTTGGGACTATTTGTCTTGTACTTTGAGTTCTGGCTCAGACTTGCTCATGCATGTGCTGTAAAATCCTATGTACTCCTTTGTAGTGAAGAATGCTTGCAAACTGCTGGGAATTGCTAGAGACAAGGCTTACAAACCAGGGCCCAGTATGATTTGCCCAGTACCCCTGCTTAAATCTCTGCTTGTATTAAAAAGGAATGAGCTATTCTAACTCACTTGTCCCCTCCCTCACCCCATTTTTTTTGCAGCTCTTGGAGCAGTCCTGTATGCCGTTCCTGCTCTTTGTTATCAAATGTGTGAAGCCATGATGCTGCTGTAGCTGCAGCCTGAGTTCAGTGGGAACATGTCCAAAGCACTGGATACCACACCAGTGGGCACAGTGAGAGACTTGCCTCTGCTGCCATGGCCATCCAGCCTGGGGAGAGCAGCTGCTGGAGCTTCCCCCATTCTGCCAACAGCAGTCTGCCTCCAGCACGTGGCCTGTATGGCCATGATTTTGCCAGAGTGTGGAAAATGCATTGTTTGAATGTATTTTGATGGTGTCTGACATCACCTGACTGGAGCAGTTTGGTGGGCAGGACGCCCTGTGGGCAGGGCCATGGCAGGGATGGGTGGCTGGCACTGGCACTGGCAGTGTTATTTTCCCAGACAGGCTCCTGGTACAGCTGTGGAGGAGGTCACCAGCAGCTATGTCAGCCTAGTGAGCAGCAGCACATGGAGGAGACCCTCATCTGCAAAGAGCCCCTAACCCCTTTGCTCCCCCATGGCAGTGCAAGATGATTCCGCCGCAGGTGAAGGGCTGCTGCAGGCTGGAGACTCCTGCAGCCAGGCTTTGTTGCAATCTCCTTGCTGCAGCTGTGCCTGGGGGATGTTGGCCTGCAGCAGCACTGCTGATGCCTGGGAATGCTGCTGGGCTCAGAGAGGCAGGGCGTGTACAAAAGCTGCATTCAAAGCGCTGATGGCGAGACCCCGGAGGCGCTGGCAAGGGCAGCAGCTCTTCTTCATTCTGTGCAGGTGAGAGCCCAGCCTTGGAGCCTGTCCCTGGGGACAGGGAAACGCCCTGAGCATAAGTTTGAATTTTCAGGGACAGTCCAAATGAGAATTGCTTTGTGTTGCAATGTTGGGTTTGGGTGTGTCTGCAGGAAAGAAAGTAGGAATAAACCCCTTGAACAACAAGGAGAACTCTGCATGGCCAATTTACACCCTACAGATACACTGATCATATCGGCCCACTGAACATTGGGGGCATCTAATGCAGAGTGCAAAGCTTCTTTGAATAGATAGGAGAGATGAGACTTGAAGAAATAATTTTGCAGATTGAGAAAAAGGGATCAGCCCCAGGGGTCCCATAGACTGGACTTAGTTCTGCCAAATCAAGGATGTCAAGGATGAGTTGTTTTTACCTGCTCTGTTGGAGAGTATTTCAGAATGACTGCCCCTTGCCATTTCCATTAAGAAAATCTGGAATTTTCAGGAACTGCCAGGATCAGAAATGTTTTGAGGCAGATCATGTTTATGTTGGGTTCGGGTGTCTGTGCAATAAAGAACACAGAGAAAGAAACCCCAGGGAACAATGAAGCAAAGCAAAAGAGGAACGTTTGAAAGGTCAGTTTGTTCCCTACAGCTCTCAGCCAACTGATTTTTGGGTCATCTACTGGGGAGTGCAAAGCTGCTTTTACTTCCACTGCCTGGTGTCAGAACCCAGGAAATTTCTCCAGCTGCCCTTGAGGACTGGAGCCCCTGCCCAGGGGTCTCAGAGACCTTGGCACAGAGCCCAAGACCCCTGTGCCTTTGATCTAGCCCTTGGAAAAAAGGATTACCAACCTTATATGAAGAATTAAAAGCCATGAAATTTTCAGGAGAATAATAGTTAGCTTGTCACGGGGTGAAAAATAGGTTTTTGAAGCTTTTAGAATGAGGGCTTGGGGTCCCAAGATGGAGGAATTTGGGTGTGCCTTGTCCTTTTCCTTCTTCCTAGCCTCAATCTTCAGCTGCGATGTTGGCACTTTTAGACTGGTTTAGAGTAAAAAATTGTCTAACATAGATGATAGGTATTGGAAAGTAATTGTAAACATTGTACATGTAGTTTTTAGTAAAAAAAGATAACACCGCCTCAGAGGCAGGTAGAGTGCCTCTGACATTCTTGCTGAGCGGACCTCAGCAGGTCAGGAGAAAGAAGTTTATAGATAAGATACAAAAAACAATCTTGAGACTGAGAAATGAAGAGCTCTGACTCCTTCTTTAACTGCCTGTCTGGGAAAAGAGACTTTCTAACTTATCTTGGGGTCTTCTGACCAGCTAGAGTCCTGAGAGCCCGGTGCCATTGTTTGTGTCCCACCACTTTGTTTGATGTGAAGAGAATTAAACAAAATCCCACACCAACAAGCTGCAACCTAGAACTGAGTAGGAATTACAGAAATAAAGGCCCTGAAAAGTAGCTTTGGAAAGGGTCTCCTTCCTATGTTATAGGTAAAAGTTAAGTTAAATAAGGGTATAGTTCAATTATATTGTATTAATTATGTTATATTAATTGTATTATGTTAAAAGGAGGGGTTTATTAGAATGTGCTAGGAGAAGGGTCCAGGGTTTGGTGGAACAGTGGTCCGGTGGGGCAAGGCGAGGTCAAAGATGGATTGGATGGAAGATCTGACCAATCATTTGAAGCCCTGCAGAAATGACTGGTCCAGAATGAATGGTGTTTAAGACCAATGAGAAGCCTGGAAATGGACCAATCGTCATGTGGATCTAAAATGGACCAATCCTGGACTCAAAAGGGGCTATAAATAGGGGGGAGTTCTGTTCGGTCATGGTTCTTCTTTTTGGCTGCTTGTTTTTTTCTGGGGACAACCCAGTGCACTTGGGGTTAGCGCACTGTTCTGTTTTTGGCTTGCTGTGTGGGTGCCTGGGCTTATCCTGGGTACTCTGTCCTTGTAGCTATTTTGATAAACAAGAACCTCTTTTTCTGGAGGAAGTTTGGTCTCGTTCATATTCATAACACCTAGACAGTGTGAAACGCTCAGGCCTGGCCCGGCTGGGCTTAGGGCTGGCTGCCCTTGGCAAGGGAATGGAAGGGGATGGAGTTGGGGTGGGGTTTTGCAGCCATGGAAATGAGAGAACCATGGTGAGCGTGTCACAAAGGGGCAGCCCCACGCTGGGCTGGTGCAGGTTGTGCTGGACACAGCCCCAGTGGCAGCAGACACGTCTGGCTCTGCCACTTTGTGCCGAGTGACAGTGATTGGAGTAACCTGGCCTTTGCTCAAAGGCCGCTCAAAGCTCACGGCGCTGACTGCTCTGAGAGTGTTCCTAAACTCAAACCCAGACAATTCTGCCAGGCAGAAGCACGAGTTCAAACATGGATTTTAATGGAAAAGGAAAGACAACGGAAGGAAAAGGTGAGGATAGAAGGGAGGTGGAAGGCCAGAGCCAAATGGAAAAAAGTCCCCCCAGATTTCAAAGAAAACTGGTCCATGGTGGTCAGTGCTGACTCTGTGTCAGAGTAGGTGGCTGACAGCTACAGAGGAAGCTGCAAGGATGCCCTGAGGCATCACAACATTCTACCATTAGTTTACGCTGTCTTCTCATTTTTGACAGTAGCCAAATCATTCCTACTGTCAGCCAGGAGAGGGACTGTGGCCATAACTGACCACAGGTTGAACATGGTCGTGAGATGCAAATTCTGTTGTTTTCTTTGCCATCAATTTTGGGTCTCATTGCAGATAAATTTCCCATTCTTCCTCTGCTTGCTGATAGGGTCTGAGCGTGAGGGTGGGATTACAGTGCTACAGATACGCCAAAAAGGCCTGCCTGCTTGATTGGAGATCTTTGTGGTTTCCAGAAATAACATCACAACTCTGAGAGTTTTCCTGTGGATTCACAGGCCAGCCTCAAGAAGGAATCTTTTTCCCCTTTTTATAATTGGAGCCTTCTACCTTTCCCTTCAAACTTGCTACCTCAATACTGCTAAGAGGAATTAAATGCAGGCTAGTTCCATGAGAAATAAAACCGAATAAATTTTCTCAATAATTAAAAATTATTCCCCTTGAGCACCACACCCATTAGATGTGTTGATGATAAAGGTGGGAGTTCACCTAAGAGACTTCTCCCCTTACGAGCATGGCTCAACCTCACACATAGGTGAGTGGGGAGCTGGGCCAGTCTCTGCTGGGAGGAAGGGTCTTGTGGCAGCCCAGAGAGGCTGTGCACATTGCCAGGGAACAGCTGTGCCCTGCATGTGCCCCTGCAATGAGCTGTGCTGCTGCCAGTGCCCCTGGAGCTGTAGGGCTGCTGAGCTGTGGGGCAGCAGAGGAGCAGGAGGGTGCATGTGCAGCTGAGCCATTCCTGGAGGGCACAGGACTCTGGACTCCCTGCTGTCCCAGGGCAGCCCAGAGGCCAGGCTGTGCCTGTGCTAGCTCTGGGCAAGTGGCTCAGGGTTGTGCCCTGGCCTGCCTCAAGTGTCTGCCAGCAGGAGCATGTTTCCCTGTGCAGCTGTATAGACATTTCCAGGAAATGTGTCCCAGGAAATATGGAGCTTCAGATGCTTTAGGTTTGCATTGTGGCCTCTGTTACATTTTGTGTCTCCACTTTGCAGGCCTGACCAGCTACCCTCTTGCCAAGAGGTTTTCCCTGGCAAGTTCCTCCATGCTCCTTCCCTCCAAGCCGTTGCCTCCCATCCAGAAGAGCTCTCCTCGTACCAAGCCAAGCCCAACATGCAGCAGAGAGCAGGAGAATGGGGAAAATGGCACCGGCTGGGATGAGGAGAGGAGAAAAAAACAGGAGCTGAGTCCAGAGGGAAAAGGATGTAAGGTAAGGAGACCAAGCAAAGTCCTGTGTGGCAAATGTTCAGTTTATGTGCTGTTGGCAGAGCTCGGAGAACTTCTCCCTGACAGGAACTGACCCTTTCAGTGAAGTTTGAACAGGTTCTGGTTTGTCTCTTTAGCTGGGCCAGAAATGATGGGATACTGAGGATGAGTGTGCACCTGCCCCTGCTGTCTCCAGCCCCATTCCTGGCCATGGCATGGGGGCCCTGGAGCACCTTGGGCAGACAGAGAGCTTGCAGAGAGCAGCAGGGCAGGGGAGCTCTGCTGAACTTCCTCAGTGCCAGGGAGCCTGAGATGATGGATGTGTGGGAGCAGGAGAGCAGCCAGCATGCTGAAAGCTCAGCAGCACCTGGGCTTAAAGGCTACTGGGGAAGTGTAGAAGGGACGGGCAGCAGCAGAAGAAATGAGGGGCATGAGAAAAGCAGGTTTTGACATCCTGCAGAATGGCTTTGTGAGGTCTTGGCTGGAGATCAGCACTGGCTGTGAGACACCTTAGGGGCAGGGAGAGAACAGTGATCTAAAGCCACTGCCATGCCATCCAAAAGGGCAGTGGAGGCAGTGGCACACCAGAACATCCTGATGTCAAACATGCGAATGCCAGCTGGGAATGCAGCCACACTTGCAGAGGGTGAGCATGAGGGCAGAGGTGGCAAATGTGTGACATGGTCTCTCCCTCACCACTTCGTGTTCCCTTCCCCATCCTGGGCCAAGCTGGATGATCAGTTTGACATTTCCTGGCAGGTCCCAGTTAGATGCATGGCTAAATGTCTTGAGGCATGAATGGGGGCAAGGCTGGATGCTTGATCTGATCACTATGTTCTACTCTTTCCAGACTTCCTTGCTGTATTCCAGTGGAGGGGATATGAAGAAGGGGTCACTGGGACCACCTCTGATCCCCCCCATACGCAGGGCAGTGAGTCCCCCTCTTGGCAGTGCTGCAGGGTCCCTGCCAAGCTCTCCTCAGCTGGAATTCCAGGAGTCCCATGAGATGAGGTAAGTCAAGGTGTCTGCTGCTGCAGTGTGCTGTTCAGCTCTCTCTTCGCATCTCGTGGGGTCATTTTGCCCAGTCAGGTGTCCCATGTATTTAGGCAAACCTCTGTGTATTCTCCATTTTGGCCATCTATGATGATCCAGCACAATGTCAAAGGCAACACCAATGCCCTAAGAGCAGAGGTGGTGGTGGGGAAGAAGAGGCAGGGCTTCAAAGCATCTCAAGATGGGTCATCTGCTGGACCTTTGCCATTGTTTCATACAGAGCTTGGCCAGCTCTCTGTGACTCCAGCAACTGAAAACTTAAGGACAATGAATTAGCTTTGCATCCTGTTGGGTTTATGGGTTACATATGCTCCTTTATAATAGTGACCATCCTAAAAAGTTTTGCCTCCTTTCATGGTACGCCCATTCTCTCCATTCTCTTTCTAACTCCTCACATGTTCTTTTGTCCTCCATTTTCTCCAGGCCAGAATCCAGCAGCATAAACAAGGGAAAGAACTCTGAACATGCAGGTCGGTACAGGGCATGTCTGTCTTAAAATGACCATTGTAGTCTTGACTCAGGGGTGACATTTGGAAAGTTTGGTGAAAACCCATTAAATTTAAAAATTTCTTTAAATTCATTTCAATTTCTTGATGGTCTCAGTGGACTCTCTGAGAGCACAGTTACTGGGCCTGTGCTCCAGTAGTGCAATGAAAATTCCTCCAGTGTGAAGTGTTGAGTGGCAGGTGCTGGAGTGGTACCTTGGGGCCATAGGGATGCAGTGCAAGGCAAGAAAACATTCCTCTCCATCCTGCACATGGCTTTTATCTCCCTGCAGCCTTTCTAGTGTCACAATTAGTAGGATAAAGAAGGCATTTAGCATGAAATGAGAAATGTTCCCACTCCTTCCTCTGCTTATGAAGCAGAAAACCTTTCATTGAGGCAGTTTCTGAGCGGAACCCTTTGAGATATGAAGGAGATTCATGGACATTGTCTGGTATTGTATTGGCAGAAATAGGGAAACCACCTCTGACAGCATGTCCTTATAAATTTTCCAGTTAGGGAGAAAGAGCCTTCCAAAGGGATGCATCCTACGCAGGGTGTGAGTTTGTCATCCTGTGACAGCACAAGCCCAAAGCCACCTATGGCAGGTTCACAGTGACAAATCTCTTCCCTGGCTCTCTCTGCCTGTGTCAGTGTTGCAGGCTGAGGCTGGGGCAGGAGATGCCTTCTGCCTTGTCCCTGTCCCTGCCCTGCCTGATCCCTGACAAGTGGAATTGTGCCAGACAAAATGCAGTCTCTGGTGCATCTGGGTCAGGCAATGCTTTCAAGTTGAAAGCCTCAATGACACTGCTGTTGTTCCTTTGGCATCTCTGGGTGTGTAATGATAGGAGAGATGAGACTTGGAGAAATAATTCTGCTGATGCAGAACAAGGGATCAGATCCCCTGGTCCTGTTGGGGGTCAGGGTTAGTTCTGCCAAATCCTGGCTATGGCCCCTTTGGAATGACTCCTTAATTACTGATATGAAGCTGGAATGCTAAATGCAGCTAGGGAATAGTACTGCTCAGTAAGTAAGGTGTCATTTTTTCTGGACTAATTCTGTACTAGAAATTACTTAACTCATTAAACCTTATCAGTTGCAATTTTAAAAATGATCTAGCCATTCTTCAGGGATAAAAAAAATACATATTTAAGAATGGGTTTCATTTTATGATCTGCCCTATGTAATTTCCACTAAAATTTTTTGAATTGTTATAAACTGCCATGAACAGAAATGTTTTGAAGCAGGCATGTTTATGTTGGGTTTGGGTCTCTGCAGGGAAGACAGCACGGAATAAAGCCAAGGAGCAATGAAGCTGAGCAAAACCGAAATATTTGAAAGCTAATTTGTTCCCTGCATATTTGGGTCCTTGAATACTGGGGACTTGTAATGGGGAGTGCAAAGCTTCTTTTACTTCTAACATGGGGTGCCGTTGTTCATGTACCAGCACTTCCTTTCTTGTGAAGAGAAATGGAATGAGTTTGGAACTAAACAAACCTAACCCAGAACTGAGTGGGAGCAAAGGCCATGAAAACTAGCTTTGGAAAGCAATTACTTCCTAGGGGTAATTGTCAAATTCTGGAGACCACTGTGGGTTGCCAACTGTTTGGAAGGAAAGGGATTTCAAAGTAGTGGATGGGAAATGAGCAGCACCTAAGCAAAGCAGTAGAGGCTTTCTGTCTTGCCTTGCCAGCTCCATACAGTTAAGAGGAATTCTAGTAATGCTAATATAATGAAAAAAAAAAAAAAAACAGTGATCTTCTGAATAGTAAAAAACACTTGGATAAATAATTGATCCTTGGAGAGATTGATTGTAAGGCTGGGAGTTCACCTAACAGACTTTTCCCCTTTCGAGCATGGCTCAGCCTCACACAGAGGTAAGGGGGGAGCTGGGCCAATCTCTGCTGGGAGGAAGGGTCTTGTGGCAGCCCAGAGAGGCTGTGCACATTGCCAGGGAGCAGCTGTGCCCTGCATGTGCCCCTGCAATGAGCTGTGCTGCTGCCAGTGCCCCTGGAGCTGTAGGGCTGCTGAGCTGTAGGGCAGCAGAGGAGCAGGAGGGTGCATGTGCAGCTGAACCGTTCCTGGAGGGCACAGGACTCTGGACTCCCTGCTGTCCCAGGGCAGCCCAGAGGCCAGGCTGTGCCTGTGCCAGCTCTGGGCAAGTGGCTCAGGGTTGTGCCCTGGCCTGCCTCAAGTGTCTGCCAGCAGGAGCATGTTTCCCTGTGCAGCTGTATAGACATTTCCAGGAAATGTGTCCCAGGAAATATGGAGCTTCAGATGCTTTAGGTTTGCATTGTGGCCTCTGTTACATTTTGTGTCTCCACTTTGCAGGCCTGACCAGCTACCGTCTTGCCAAGAGGTTTTCCCTGGCAAGTTCCTCCATGCTCCTTCCCTCCAAGCCGTTGCCTCCCATCCAGAAGAGCTCTCCTCGTACCAAGCCAAGCCCAACATGCAGCAGAGAGCAGGAGAATGGGGAAAATGGCACCGGCTGGGATGAGGAGAGGAGAAAAAAACAGGAGCTGAGTCCAGAGGGAAAAGGATGTAAGGTAAGGAGACCAAGCAAAGTCCTGTGTGGCAAATGTTCAGTTTATGTGCTGTTGGCAGAGCTCGGAGAACTTCTCCCTGACAGGAACTGACCCTTTCAGTGAAGTTTGAACAGGTTCTGGTTTGTCTCTTTAGCTGGGCCAGAAATGATGGGATACTGAGGATGAGTGTGCACCTGCCCCTGCTGTCTCCAGCCCCATTCCTGGCCATGGCATGGGGGCCCTGGAGCACCTTGGGCAGACAGAGAGCTTGCAGAGAGCAGCAGGGCAGGGGAGCTCTGCTGAACTTCCTCAGTGCCAGGGAGCCTGAGATGATGGATGTGTGGGAGCAGGAGAGCAGCCAGCATGCTGAAAGCTCAGCAGCACCTGGGCTTAAAGGCTACTGGGGAAGTGTAGAAGGGACGGGCAGCAGCAGAAGAAATGAGGGGCATGAGAAAAGCAGGTTTTGACATCCTGCAGAATGGCTTTGTGAGGTCTTGGCTGGAGATCAGCACTGGCTGTGAGACACCTTAGGGGCAGGGAGAGAACAGTGATCTAAAGCCACTGCCATGCCATCCAAAAGGGCAGTGGAGGCAGTGGCACACCAGAACATCCTGATGTCAAACATGCGAATGCCAGCTGGGAATGCAGCCACACTTGCAGAGGGTGAGCATGAGGGCAGAGGTGGCAAATGTGTGACATGGTCTCTCCCTCACCACTTCGTGTTCCCTTCCCCATCCTGGGCCAAGCTGGATGATCAGTTTGACATTTCCTGGCAGGTCCCAGTTAGATGCATGGCTAAATGTCTTGAGGCATGAATGGGGGCAAGGCTGGATGCTTGATCTGATCACTATGTTCTACTCTTTCCAGACTTCCTTGCTGTATTCCAGTGGAGGGGATATGAAGAAGGGGTCACTGGGACCACCTCTGATCCCCCCCATACGCAGGGCAGTGAGTCCCCCTCTTGGCAGTGCTGCAGGGTCCCTGCCAAGCTCTCCTCAGCTGGAATTCCAGGAGTCCCATGAGATGAGGTAAGTCAAGGTGTCTGCTGCTGCAGTGTGCTGTTCAGCTCTCTCTTCGCATCTCGTGGGGTCATTTTGCCCAGTCAGGTGTCCCATGTATTTAGGCAAACCTCTGTGTATTCTCCATTTTGGCCATCTATGATGATCCAGCACAATGTCAAAGGCAACACCAATGCCCTAAGAGCAGAGGTGGTGGTGGGGAAGAAGAGGCAGGGCTTCAAAGCATCTCAAGATGGGTCATCTGCTGGACCTTTGCCATTGAATTCCTCTGTAATTGTGGTGACATTTGGGGACTGTACTGCATGGGATAGGTGTGTGTGTGCCTGTGCCTGTGGCTCCACAGTGAAATAAGATGCCAGATAAATTTTGCAGTATAGATGTAAAATCTGATGTATAATCTGATTGGTATTTAATATTTTGATCTGGGCTTTAGATCAAAGAGGGAAAAGTGCTATAGAAGAGGCATAGGACTGTACCTGATGGAAAAATATTGGCTTGGATATGCAAAAGAAAATGTAGCTATTACCCTTATGCAAGAGCTAACAATAAAGAGGGAGTCACAGAAGTATCATGCCAATTGCGAATCTTCAGTGGGACTTTTAAGGTGTGATCTGAACATCCTTCCCTAGCAGCTGAGTTGGAAACCAGCCTTTGTTTTCTTGAAAGAGCCAGCAGGTGTAATATCATTCTCAGGAGACAGCAGTGCTCTGACCACATGTAGCAGGAGGCTGTCACCAGGGTAAGGCACAAGCAGGCAAAGTCAAGCTTTGGCAGCTGTACAAAAGTAGCTGCCCTCCATTCAGAGTCATGATTCAGCTCAGCAGCTCTTGCTGCTTCAGAGAGGCTTCAGGAGCCACTTGGCTCCAAGAGGAGAGGCAGCAGAACTGGGGAGTTCTGATGCAGGTAGAAGAATTACTGCTGTGTTTTAGCTGGAGCTTGGCCATCTCTGTGTGACTCCAGCAATGGCAAACTTAAGGACAATGAATCAGCTTTGCATCCTGTTGGGTTTGTGTGTTTCATTTCCCCCTTCATCACAGTGACCATGTTTAAAAGTTTTGCCTCCTTTCATGGTACACCCTTTCCCTCCCATCTCTTTCTACCTCCTCACATGTTCTTTTGTCCTCCATTTTCTCCAGGCCAAGACCCAGCTGCAGAAGCAAAGAGAACTCTGAACATACAGGTAGGTACAGGGCATGTCTGTCCTAAAATGACCATTGCATTCTTGACTCAGAGGTGACATTTGGAAAGCTGGGTTAAAACCAATTCTTTTCAAAATTTCTTCAAATTAATTTCAGTTCTTTGGTGGGCTCAGTGGACTCTCCCAGAGCCCAGTCTCTGGGAATGTTCTCTGGTGGCACAGTGAAAGTTCCTCCAGTGTGAAGTGTTTAGTGGTACCTGGGGGCCCCTGAAATGCAGCGCTGGAAGAGGATACCTTCCTCTCCATCCTGCTCATTCTTTTTATCTCCCTGCAGCCTTTCTAGTGTCACAATTAGTAGGATAAAGAAGGCATTTAGCATGAAATGAGAGATGCTCGCACTCCTTCCTCTGCTTATGAAGCAGAAAATCTTTCACTGGGGCAGTTTCTGAGCGGAACCCTTTGAGATATGAAGGAGATTCATGGACATTGCCTGGTATTGTATTGGCAGAAATAGGGAAACCACCTCTGACAGCATGTCCTTATAAATTTTCCAGTTAGGGAGAAAGAGCCTTCCAAAGGGATGCATCCTACGCAGGGTGTGAGTTTGTCATCCTGTGACAGCACAAGCCCAAAGCCACCTATGGCAGGTTCACAGTGACAAATCTCTTCCCTGGCTCTCTCTGCCTGTGTTAGTGTTGCAGGCTGATGCTGGGGTAGGAGATGCCTTCTGCCTTGTCCCTGTCCCTGCCTTGCCTGATCCCTGACAAGTGGAATTGTGCCAGACAAAATGCAGTCTCTGGTGCATCTGGGTCAGGCAATGCTTTCAAGTTGAAAGCCTCAATGACACTGCTGTTGTTCCTTTGGCATCTCTGGGTGTGTAATGATAGGAGAGATGAGACTTGGAGAAATAATTCTGCTGATGCAGAACAAGGGATCAGATCCCCTGGTCCCTTTGGGGGTCAGGGTTAGTTCTGCCAAATCCTGGCTATGGCCCCTTTGGAATGACTCCTTAATTACT
Source organism: Ammospiza nelsoni (assembly GCF_027579445.1). Taxonomy (NCBI): domain Eukaryota; kingdom Metazoa; phylum Chordata; class Aves; order Passeriformes; family Passerellidae; genus Ammospiza; species Ammospiza nelsoni. The sequence goes on from NC_080664.1 coordinate 3,056,038, forward strand.
GATATGAAGCTGGAATGCTAAATGCAGCTAGGGAATAGTACTGCTCAGTAAGTAAGGTGTCATTTTTTCTGGACTAATTCTGTACTAGAAATTACTTAACCCATTAAACCTTACCTGTCTCACTTTTATTACTGACTACAGCATTCTACAGGATGAAGAAATCCAGGTTTAAGACACTCATCCTGCTTGGCTGCCATATGATTTTATTCTCTGTGCAGCCATGTAAAGAACTAGTTCTCTTAATTCTATCTGCTTTGTTGGAGAATATTTCAAAATTACCTACCCTCTGCTATTTCCATTAGGAATATTTTGAATTGACAGTATTAGCCAAGATCAGAAATGTTTTGAGGCAGGTCATGTTTATGTTGTGTTTGGGTATCTCTGCTGAAAAGACAGCAGGGAATAAACCCTTGGAACAAGTAAGTAGAGCAAAATTGGAACTTTGGGATGAGCACTTTGCTCCCTACCAATACAGGCTCACAGAATACTGGGTACATCTAATGAAGAAAGCAAATCTTCTTTTTTATCTAAAACGTGGTGCCATTGTTTATGTCCCAGCACTTCTTTTGTTGTAAAGAGTAATGTAAAAATCCCAAAAATGCAAAACCCGACCTGGAATTGAGTGGGACCTACAGAAACAAAGGCCTTGAAAATTACTTTTGAAAACAATTACTTCCTTGCCAGTGTCAGATTCTAGAGAGCACTGTGAGTTTCCAATTTATTTGGAAGGAAAGGGATCCTGTAGTAGTGGGGAGGCAACGGGCACCACATGAACTAGTAGAACCCTTCTCTCTTGGCTTGCCAGCTCCATATTGTCCAGAGAAATTAAACTGATGCTCGTTTAATGAAAAATGAAAAACCAAGCAATCTTCTCAGTAACTAAAATACGCTTTGAATTCCTCACCCCTTAGATGGATTGATTGTAAAGGCATGAGTTCAATTAACTCACTTCTTCTCTTGTACCTGAATGTGAGCTTCTTCTGAGCCTACAGCAAAAAGTCAGAGGAAGAAGGGAAAGAGCTCTTGGTACAAGACAGGAGCTGGGATGCCTCTGTTCCCAAGGAAACCGGCTGAGCTGTTGGGCTTGGAGCCTCCTGTGCTGGAGCCCGGCCTTGGGAATGGAGGTCTGGGCTCGCAGGCGGCTCAGGGGCCTTGGCCCAGGAGCCCCGGCAGAGCCGCGGGGCAGCGCCGGCCCAGGGGCACTGCAGGGAGGACAAGCACAGAGGGCAGGGGGAGCTGGGCTGCTGGCTGACAGGAGCAAGGGTCTTGTGGCAGCCCAGAGAGGCTGTGCACATTGCCAGGGAGCAGCTGTGCCCTGCATGTGCCCCTGCACTGAGCTGTGCTGCCTCCAGTGCCCCTGGAGCTGTAGGGCTGCTGAGCTGTGGGGCAGGGACAGGAGCAGGAGGGTGCATGTGCAGCTGAGCCATTCCTGGAGAGCACAGGGCTCTGGGCTCCCTGCTGTCCCGGGGCAGCCCAGAGGCCATGCTGTGCCTGTGCTAGCTCTGGGCAAGTGGCTCAGGGTTGTGCCCTGGCCTGCCTCAAGTGTCTGCCAGCAGGAGCATGTTTCCCTGTGCAGCTGTATAGACATTTCCAGGAAATGTGTCCCGGGAAGTATGGAGCTTCAGATGCTTTAGATTGCATCTCCGCCTCTGTTACATTTTGTGTGTCCATTTTGCTGGTCTGACTGACAGCAGTGGTCCCAAGGAGGTTACCTCGGGATCCGTAGTTTCCCTGCCAACATCCCAAATTCTTTTACCTTTCAAGGCCCTCCTTTCATAGAGCTGCTATCTAAGTCTCCTTTTTTATTATTATGCTGATCATTCTGCAGGGGCAAAAAATCCTGATTTTAGACATTGCTTTTTTTCTACTGCATTGCCACCTAATTTATCCTCTTTGAAGCTGTTGTATAGAATTGCAACTAGAAAATGAGCCTTTAGTCAGCCTGGCCTGAAAGTGGCCCAATCTCATACAGTTTAAAATAAAGATCCCTGGGGAAAATGAAATATCTAGTGTCAAGAACACAGTTCACACTTGGGTAACACTCCTGCAATGCTCAGATTTTCTTTGAATGTCCTCTGAAATATTCCAACCAAGAGAAGACAATGTTGGTCTAAATGCATCCAGGTATTAGAACCTGGGGCTTCTTTCAGGAACCGGAAAGATGATGTTTACTGCAATCAGCACGAATAAGGGCAGATAAGAATCTCTGTCAAGAGCAATCTCCATCTCTGCCCTTCTCTATCACACACAGAGGCTCTCCAGCATGCAGGGGCTGGGGCCTTCATCAAGCAGCATGTTTCAGTCTGCTGGCCAACAGAGTCATGTCATGTTTGCTGCCAGTAGCCCATCCCTTGGGAGAGGGTCTAGGCATTGTACCTTGCTGCTCTCAATCCCAATCTCTGTGTCTTGAGAGCTCTGCACTCTGGAACCTGCCTTGCCTGTTGCCCAGCATTGTGTTTTTGGGGGATTGAAGTCTGTCAGAGGTATCCAGGAACCTTTGCTTCCATTCCCAGGCCTCCCACTGAGCCAGGCCAAGGAGACAGATCATCCCACCAGTCCTGGTCTTACGAGGGACAAAGAGCTGAGGGATGCCTTTGGAAAGGTAAGGGATAAGGACAGGGATGAGCAAACTTCCTTTCCAGTGGCTGTTTAGTGCTTGGCCCAAAATGTCACTGAAAATCATCATCTTCCACTCTTGGGCAATGGGGATTCCCTTGGGAATATATTGGACAGCTACAGAACCATTGCTTGGCTATTTCCAGTGGTGCTAAGGTCCCTGATTTGGAGATGGTGCTAAGGTCATGCCAGAAGCATTCTTTGTGTGCAGAGGCTGTTTTAGAGAAGTTCTGAATGACAGAGCAAGCTACACATCAGTGAATGTGGGCAAAGTGCATCCTTGGAAGCAGAGAGGCAAAGATTCTAATGTTGGGTGCAAGCAAGGCTGCAAAAGAAAATGGGAGAGGTTGATTTTTCCTGGTTACCTTTGTGGCTGTATCTCACAGCCCTCTCATTCTCAAGTTTTCTGCTCATGAACATCAATGCTTCTGCCACTTGTTTTCACATGACTTCTCCTTTTGGTCTCCTGGTCTCAGAGACCAAGTCCTTCAGAGTCCTTCAGAGCTGAAGGACTTTTCAGAAGGCTTTTCAGAAGCCAGGAAGTGAGAAACAGCTGCAATTCCTGGCCATGAGTGTTAAGCAACAGCTCATTAGTCCTCCTTGCTGGGTATTGCACATGGTTTTTATTCTCCTGCCATGGCCTGTAGGAACTGAACTGCCTGCTCCCTGGCCATGTCAGCTCTTCCTCTGCCTTGGAGCACTCCTATGACTTTCATGCTTCAAGCAGGGCTTCCTGACATTGGTTGCAGTTGCAGCAGTGTAAGGTTGTGGCACTGAAGTGTTCCACCTCACTGTGTGTAATTGCCAAGGTGAGGACAGGAGACATTCCTCTGAAACTGTTGGAATGTGGATGGAGCTGCATTGAAGCCTAGGGCACTCTGTGGACTCTGTGCTCCTGATGAGATGTTGTGTGTGGTTTGTGTATCTCTGCTTACAGTCTATGATGTATTTCCATTGCACCCAGATCCGTGCTGCTTTGTGCATGTTGGCTCAAAAGAACTTGGGGCGGAAGGACGCAGAGCTTTTGGAGAGAGAGATGAAAAAAAGGAGACAAAGGAAAACATCATTGCCACCTATTCCTGAGACAGTCAAGCGTGGGCATGCAGCTGAAGCAAGTAAGTAGTGGCTACACTTGTGGTGGTCCTTTTTGACCACTTGCTTGCCCTTTGCGCAGTGTTGCAATCAGACTGGGGAGCTGTTCAGCTTGCATCTGAGTGGAAGCTTGCTTGGGATTTAATTCTGTTTCCCAAAGAAAAATACAGAGGCATGAAGTGTCTTGCCCACAGCCTCGCTGAGTCAGTAACAGAATATCAGCTTCCCTCCTTCACCTCTAAAGTCTTTCAGAGTAGAAAATTCTGTCTTGCAAAGTACACTGGGGCTTCAGACTCTCTCCTGGAGAGCAGCCTCCAGGGAAGGGTAGTCCAAAAGAGTGCTTTTTAACCAGGCTGCAGCCTGGAAGAAACAAAATTCAGCTCCTTGTAATGAAAACACCAGAGATCCTTCTCCTGCCACTCCCTGCTGAGGAGCTGGCACTGTAGGGCTGTGCTGAAGCCCCAGCCAGGGCTTCTGTTGCAGCCCCAGGAGCAGCAGCATTCCTAACTGGATCCTGGCTGAGGGGCTCTGCCTGCAGGGCTGTGAGCACTGCCCGAGGGTCGCAGCGGGGCCCTGAGGAGGCAGCACTCAGCCCGAGGGCAGCACGCAGAGTTATCTGCACTTTCCTTTGGCAACTGCCCCTGCCAGCCTCTGGAACAGGAGAACAAAGGCAAAGCAATGCTGGGTTTCCTTGTTTCTTAGAGGAAGCATCACTGCAATTTGGTTTTAAGCTAGAATAAGGTAGATTTAGATTAGACATAAGGGAGAATTTTTTTTATAACGAAGGGGATGAAAAGCTGGAAGGTTTTCCCAGAGAAACTGTTGTTGGTCCATCCTTGAAGGTGTTCAAGGCCAGCTTACATGGGGCTCTGAAGAACCTGATAAGGATGAAGATGTCCCTTTTCAAAGGGGTTGGACTAGATGATGTTTAAAGGTGCCTTCCTACCCAAACTCTTCTAAGATTCTATGATCATTGTCCCATGTTAGTGTTATACTTGGTATAAAGTGGTATTTCATTGTTATACTTGAAGTTCTTTGGGGTAACAAGCAGATGTTGCCCAGCTCCAGCAAGTTTTCTGGTCCTTTCCATTGTCACCCTGTCCAGCACTCTCCCCTTACAAGCTCCTCTTTGGTCCCTGCAGCCTTTAGCCTACCACCTGTTGATGGCACAGCTTCTAGAGGGCATAGAAAACACCCTGGTAGTGCCTTGAAGGAGAAGGTCTTGAGGAAGCAGAACAACATGCCCTTACTGCCCAATACACCCGTCATCCATGGGGATGGCAGCTTCCCATGCAGCTCCTCAGGTAAGCCTGCTCCATGCCAGCTTTTCCCACTTGGGTTTTTCCTTGCACAAGGAGCACAAACTGCCTCCTGCTTCAGCCAGCACTGCTGGGATCTTGGCTCCATAGTCTGTCCTGAGAGAGAACAGCAAATCTACTTTTGAGTTACTCCAGCTTGGAAGTACTGGAGCAGTTGGTTCTTAGAGATCCATTGGAAAGTTGAACTGAATAAAGTCGTGCTAAAGGCCTAAGCTCTGGCTTTTGCCCATCCTAAGAGTCCAAACTACAGCACTGGTGCCAGGAGGCAGCTGTAACTGCAGGGATGAGCTGCAGGGCAGTCTGCTGCTGTGCTCACTGTGCTCCTACGAGAAACCACCATGATCAGTTGTTCAGTCACCATCTGGGCCCTCTGCCTGTGCTGCTGTCCAGTTCTGCAGCCAGCTGTTCTGCTCTCCAGCAAGGGCTGTGTCTGCAGGGCAGTCAGTGGCTTGGTGCAGTCGTGCTGCTGCTGCTCCCAGAAGTGCCCGATGGCTCCTCACTGCTGCCATCCCAGAGCCTGCAGTGCCAAGAGGGAACAAGCAGTGCCTCCTGTGTCAGCCAGCAAATGCCACACCCCTGTGCAGCAGATGGCAGCCAGGAGGGGCCGCCTGCTTCTCCCAGGCTGTTTGCTGCCTGCAGCAAATAGACAGCAGAGAGTCCCTAGTGGCTCTTGTCCCTCCTTTGTGGGTAGCCCTTGCCTGTGCTGTGATCCCAAGTAGGGTGAGATAAGAAGAAGGGAGCTAGGAGTGATACTTGAATGCTCTTCTCTAGTGATGCTACTTCCATGTTCAGAATTGACCAGAACTAGCCTGACGTGGCTCTCCATTCACAGTGAATCTAGATGTGTGTGTCTACATCACTGGTGTCAGTGGCTGGGGTACCTCAGTGAAATCCAGATTAGCTCCCCTCTGAATATTTTTGAAGTTGTCATTCCTCCATACTTTGTGAGAACATGCAAGATAGCACAAAAACCCTACAGAGTCCATAGCAGTTCATCTAGATTCTGTGCAATATTTATACTCCATCCTTTTAAACATCTCAAATGTTTTAATCTAAGCATTAGAAAATGAGCTTTTGAGTGCACAACATGAAATTTTTGATTGACAGTGCTTTTGATGACAAATGGGTTTCATAAGGAATGCATTTATCATCAGATTTTTCTCATACCTTGTAAAATTTTTTTCCTTACAAAAAAATTCAATTAAGGCAAACCCAGGTCAACTGATTAACAAGAGAGTGCATCTGCCAAATATGTGGATTTGTATATGCATATTTTTATCCTCAGAGTACATTTGGAAGGCTTTTTTATCAACTGTCTAGTCTGGAAATTGCATTTTTACACAAGAGAAAGCTTAGAAACTGCTGAGTTTACAAACATGTCCATTAGATGGCAAATAAATTTCACCTCAGCATCCTTGAAATACAGGCAGTATGTACCTCTGAAAAAGGTTAATGATGCTTGGAAAGAGCAAAATCCATAAAGTACTCCCTTCCCCATAGCAGGCTAAAATATGTGTGCACTCGGCTGCCTCTGTCTGGAGTATTTGCAGTCAATGGGAACAGAGGCGCTGTCAGGTGGGAAGGGTCAGGTGTGGCTGTTCCCTGGCAGCTGCTCCGGGGGGATTGAGCCGGGCCCAGCAGGGCTGGGTTGTTCAGGCTTGGCTTGGTGCTGTCTCCAGGCAACTGCATGGCTCTCCCCAGGGAGTTGCAGAGTGCCCCTGTCCTCAGGCTGGGGGCAATCAGGGCGCTGAGACAAGAGGGGCACCTGAGGGGTTCCCTCGTGGGTAGCCAGTGCTGCTGGTCAGTGCTGCCTCGCAGGGAGCGGGAGCTCTGCAGCCCAGGAGCTGCCGCTGGCTGTGGCACCTGTGGCACTGGGGAGCTGGCGCTGCGAGGCAATTGTCAGCTTCAGCCTGGAGCTGGGCCCAGCTGGGGGAGGCTGGGAGCAAGCAAGGAGCCCTAGGAGCCAGAGAGCACGGAAGCCTCTGAGCCTGTGCCAGTTTGTAGCACACGGAGCCCTGGCTGGGAGATGCGGCTGAGGCCGCTCCATGGCGGGGCCTTGCCCGGGGCTGCAGCGCCCATGGCCGACCCTCTCCTCACAGTGACCTTGCAGAGGGCCCCTGGTGCCAAGCGCCGAGAGGAGCTGCTCCGTGGGCATGGGCGGAAGGACAGAGCCTCTGCAGACCCACAGCAGTCCTTGCAGGAGGCACTCTCCTTGCTGGGCAGCGATGACTGGTAAGAAAGGCCCCATTCCCTCTGCGTCCCTCTCAGTGTTAAGGTCAGTCAGAAGCGTGTCTTGCTTGTGCCTCGGAGCCCCGAGAGCCCAGAGGGCCAAAGGGCACTGGTGAAACCACTCCAGAGTAGAGAGAGGATGAAGATTGGAGAGCAGCCTTTTCTTGGCCTTGCTCTGCAGCAGTGCTGCAGCTGCAGCAGCTCTGTGCTGTTTCCTTGCTTTGCCTGCTGCTCCATGGAGCTGCAAAGGAAACCTTGAGGGAAGAGAGAAAGCTCTGGAAGGAGATGATTTGCTGGCTGAAGGCAAATCAGGCAGAAGGCAAATCAGGCAGAAGCAGGATGGCAGAAGTTTTGAGTGTAGAGATTTGGGTTCCTTGGGCCACTGGCCCAGTGGGACTGAGTAAGATCCTCTCTGCTCCCACTGCTGACAGCAATGGCAGGTGACAGGGTCTCCCCATGACCTCCTGCATGGCAGTCCCAGAAGCAGCTCCAGGGAGCTCCTTTTTCTGAGAAATGGACTGAGTTGTGCTTTCAAGTCCCTCAGCCTGCCATTACTCCTGAAGGGCTCATGGCAGAAGAGAAGGAAGAAGAAAGAAAATCCTCTAGGTATCTTGCACTCTTGGAATTCAACTTCTTCCTACTCACTGCTTCATATGGACCTGAGATGTTTTGTCAATACTCACCATGTGTCCCAAATTATACACAGGCAGAAGGAGGCCCAGAGGTGATTACCCTACAAATGTTAGCTGATACTGGTTTTCTTTTTGACAGCTTTTTGGTCACTCTCTGCTGGATGCTTCATTCACACAGGGGCAAGGAATCCATTCCCACTGGGATAAGCATGAAAAATCTGCCACGATGCATCTCCTTGTGCAGTCACCTTTGCTTTGCCCTTTCTCTTCTGCTTTCTCTTCCCCATTTCTCTTTGGTGTCTTGTGAGGTGCAGAGAGCTTCTGCAGGTGTGGGGGGTCCGGATGACACTCAGGGTGCCCGTGGGATCGGTCACCAGCCCTGGGCTGCAGCCCTGATGCCTCACAGACCTTCCTCTAGCTGAGGGCCTGCACAAAGCAAGTGCTCAGAGACAGAGTTGTTTGCACCTTTTAAATATCCTGTTGCTGTTGTGGGGGTTGTTTTAGGTAGGGGTTTTTGGGAAAAGCCAGAGTTTCAACAGCTGTTTCCCAGGAGTGGAATCTCCTAGGACATCCTGCTGCTTTATTGGGGAATGTGTGATGTGGAGTGGAGGGGGTGACAGAGAGGCCGAGGTCATAGAGTGGAAACTCAGCTCCAGAGTGGCAGTGCAGACTCTCCCTGCTGAATGCCTGCTGGGGCTGACAAAGAAGGAAAATGCCCCAATAGCAGCCTGGTGGCACTGTGTCTCAGGGACAGGTACAGGGAGGTGACAACAAACAGCAGCATGGCCTGGTCTCACAACTTCTAGGAAGCAGTGACAGAGGGGCCTCATGTGCCAGAGATTTCAGAAAGGCTGTCCTCTTAAATGGCCACTCTGAAACCCCTCTCTTTGCCTCTTGGATTTGTGTATGCTTTTGACAGCCAAAACATCCTGGGGCAATGCATTCCCCGATTTCATTAAGCACTCCTTGAAAAGCACCTCCCATTGTTCAACAGAGCTGCCAGCCTGGTCATTTCAGAGGGTGCTGCCTTGGTGGAGAGAAAAATCAATCTTCTGCCTTTCAGGGAGCTGAAGGAGAAGGGACTCTTCACCATTCAACACCTGGCTGGGTCCCATTCAGAGGTCCTGCTTTGTCGACTTCGTGAGGTTTGCTTGGCAGTTACCAGTGAGGTGAGAACATTGTTCTGAATTGCCCCCATACTTCATACATGGTGTGTAGAGTAGGTATGTGCTTGTTCATCTCCATGTGTGCTCATGGTCTGCCTTCATTTCTGGTTTTAGACCTGATATTTCTAATGTCTATCAGCTATCTGTAGGATCTGTGGGTACATGCAGCTGTATTTACTGGCAGGTCGGGGATCTGACACTAATCTTTGAGTGTGGTGCCTTTATAATCCAATGTACAAATGCAGAAACTGAGACACTAGTGGTGTTATTTGCCAGAGTCCCAGTCTCTGCCCAAGTTGTAATTCAACACTGTAAATTATTCTGTAGACCTCAGCCTATGTTTTCTGTTTCCTGGCTGAGTGCTTCAGCTGCTGGTGTTGCTTTTTTGAACAGGAGAACCTGACTATTTTATCTTTATGACTTTTGCCTTTATGATTTGAAAGCAGCCCTTGATTTAATTTTCTAGTAAAGGGGCCTAAAATCAAAGGTGTGGACATTTTAGAAGGGTTAAGCACCCAATGAAATTTTTATTTTAGGCCTGCAGTAAGCAGGTCTGAGGCCAGAAATTGGTGCCAGATTAAGTGCCTTTCTGTGCTTGTGCTCTCCTGCTCTTCTTGTACTTGTATGTTCCTCTGGACACAGTGGGATGTGTTGTCATTTCCTGGGACTTCTGTTGAAGGCAACTGGTTTTCTTTTCAAGGTGATTCCTATGTTTCCCCTCATGGCTTCCCCAGGTGACCAACCTCCGGTCCAAGGTGTCCTACTCTGCCATTGTCACTCTGGGAGAGCTCTTTGTGACCTTGAAGAAGGACATGGACTCTGAGGTGGATGAGGTTGCTCGGATCCTTCTCCAGATGGTGTCCAACTCCCCAGAATTTGTTCAGAAAGCAGGCAGTCAGACCCTGGGGATCATGGTGGAGAATGTGACTCCTGCACGAGCAATGACTGCTCTCATGGACACGGGAGTCAAGTAGGTTCTTTACTTTTAGTGATATTCTTCACTTTTGTGTGTGTGAGAGGGAGAAGGGGTGAGACAGAGAATGGGAATGCTGGGATGGAAGGGTCCTGTATCCTGCATCTTCTGTGAACTCAGTGACTTGATTCTCCAACCAACCTCACTTCTTTCCTCTTGTCACCTATTTCTGCCCTCCTGCAGCCCGTTAGTTCTCAGAATCACAGAAGTGTAGAATATGGGGAGTTGGAAGGGGACCATCAGGACCATCGAGTCCAGCTCTTGGCCTTGCCCAGAACAGCCCAAGGGTCACACCAAGTTCCTGAGATTGTTGTCCAGATGCTCCTTCGACCCTGTCAGGCTTGGTGCTGTGACCACTGCCCTGGGAGCCTGTTCCAGTGCCCAACCACCCTCTGGGTGAAAAACCCTTTTTCCTGATATCCAAACTAAAGCTCCTCTGACTCAGCTTCCTGCTGCTTCCTGGAGTTCTCCCAGTCTGTCAGAGTTTCCTAGATGTGGTGATCAGTGGGGAAGGGAAAGTGTCTGCAAAGGCCAAGGATAGAGCCTTGTGCTTTTGTGGGGAGAGGGACAATTGCAATTGCAGCTGTGAGCAGTGTTTGGTATTTCACAGAGGCCCTGGGAAAACCATGTGTCATCATGATGCCATTAACTTGAGAAATGAGGAGGGTCCTTGCTGGGGCGTGGAGCATATGGGGGACAATCTGCTGGGTGTGGCACAGCCTGCACTGCAGGTGCAGCTCCTGCCAAAGGACTCATGTATGACTGTCCTGGCCTTAGAGCTCTACTTTCTATTCAAACTGATGTTTCATATTAGCCTTGAGATGATGAATCACTTTACAGGCACCTTCACAGGCTGACTGCTATGCGACAGTTGGAGCAAATGTTGCCTTAAATGTTGGTGCTGGGCCTGATAGTTCCCAAGAGACACTATCTAGAACAGGACAGCCTGGCTAAACTACCTGGCACCCTTTCCTCAGCTTTGCAATAGGGTAAAACGTTCAGATGGATCCATTGCCAAGCCCCACAGAAGAAACAAGCTGCATTGCTGGATATTCTGCAACTTCATGGCCCACAATATGTTTTCCCTGCATTTGTTGTTTTCCAAAGGTCTGCAGATTTGGGGATAAATGGGTGGAAAGAGCCTCAATCCTGCTGCAGCACTGTACTGGGTGCTCTCTGATGGGTCAGCATCAATTGTCTCTAATTTCTAAATTATTCATATGTCATCTATTTCTTTAATCTTTCTCAGAGTAAATACTGTGAAAGAAATTGAGTATCAGACAGTGCAGGGAGACAGAATTCCTCCCTCTTCCATGCAGGCAGGCCTTCTGTACAGTGCTAAATTTGTGTTTAGCTGAGGACAGAACCTTCTGCAGGTATCTGAAGGTGCAGGGAGAGCCCAGGCTCCTTCCCCCAGCAAGGGCAGGGAGCAGGCTCTGGCCAAGGCCGGCGCTGCTGCTGCTCCTTGTCCCTGTGCCCAGGGTTTGCTCTCTCCTCCCCAGCAACCGCCACGCCCCGGTGCGCGAGCGTGCGGCCCAACTCCTCCTGTCCCTGGTGGAGAGAATTGGAGTCACCCAGCTCGCAGGCACACCCAGGGCTGAGAGGCTGCCACACGTGGCAGGGAAGCTTGCTCAGGACTGTCACAAGGACACAAGGTAATGATCTTCATTTCACCTCCCAAAACAGGAAAACCATTTTGTGTCTGGCTATAAAGGTGAAACCACACAAGGGTGGAAACTAAAGGGAATATGAAGTTACCTAACAGTGTGAATAAGGGTTACAGAAGCATGGAATGTGCTGAGTTGGAAGGGACCCATCAGGGTCATTGAGTCCATCTCCTGGCCATGTGCAGTGACCCCAAGAGTCACTCCATGTGCTTGAGAGCATTGTCCAAACTCTTCTTGAGCTCTGTCAGCCTTGGCACTGTGACCACTGCTTGGTCTGGGTTGCCTGGGCAAATGGCTGTACCGGGTAATCTGAGGTTGGCCAGCAAAAAGGAGCATTGCCAACTTTTTGCTGTGGCTTGAAGGATTCTTTACTGAGATCAAAAGAGCTCAGATCAGCCAGTCCAACAGTTTTGATTTGCCTTAGGTGCACAACACAAAGCCAAAGTGTTGGCTAACGTTCATCACTGAAAGATCCCAAACATCCAGTTCTCATCAACTTCAGACTATCCTAGAAATATGTCAGGGGTCTTTAGCCAACATATTCAGTCTTTCTAAATCTGTTCTGTAGATTTCTAGAATGATGTTATCTGTGGCTCAGTGAGCTCCACATTTCTTCTTGAAGAAAACTGTGGTTTCCTAGTGGCAAAATCAACCCAAACCACCAAAATCCCCTTCCTTGATGACGAAATTGCCATGAATAGCTGCCAAGAACATCAGAGCAACTAGCTGTCCCTGTGCATACACATAGTATAGAATAATCAAGAGGATGCATGAGGTGTTTTCTCCTGGCTTCCCTGCCAGTTAAAGAAAGGCAAATTATTGTGCAATTGCAGCAAGACATAGCTAATAGGCTCTGACAACAAAGCAGATGTGTTTTGCTTTGTCCCTGGGATCCTTTGATGCCACAGAAGCACACCCTCAGTTTCAGAGTGAAATGATATTTTTCTGTTGCCCCACATTCTCCTCTTGCCTCTTGTGTTCAGCTCTGTACCTCACTGTGCAGTGTCAAGTGAGGTAAATCTCCCTCTTTGCTGAGTAGGTAATGCCTTCTCATGCAGGGATTGCACCTGATGTGTTTAAGGTATCAACCTCTTCTGTTAACACTCTTCCTGTGTTTGTTGACTTTTGTTTTGTTTCCTTCCTGCCTTTCTTCCTTCCTTCCTTAGGCATTATGGACAGGAGATGGTGAAGATGTTGCTCAGTCATCAACAATTTAAAATGCTTTTGGAACAATCTCTTTCCCCCCGTGACCTGGAAGATATTCTGAAAAGAATTAAGAAGAAAGTAAGTGCTTGGCAGGAGAAATGTCTCCTTTGTGCAAGTATTGCCACTGCTAATATGAGATCAAACATACCCAATCTGTCTTTAGCTCATTCCTCTTCTGCTGAATCATTTTGCTCCTGGGAATGAGCTGTTAATCCTCAGCCTGTTCATCTGCAGACCACAAAGGAACTGATATTATTAGGGAAAAGGTGGGGTTTTGAATATTTTCAATATTGGTCACAAAGAGGAAAGGGAAAGAGGAGAAAATGGGTTTACATTTAAGCATAGGCCCCCACCATGCTCTCCCTACTCTGCGTCCTGTAAAGAAATTAAGTGAGAATAGTGCTTCTGAAGATAACAGAGTCTTTGCAAAGGACACTGGAAGTAGTAGTGCCAAGAAAATTCCCAAATTTACAAAAGATGTCCAAGTCAATCCTAGTTCCTACAATGACTGTCTGTCTTTTGTGAATACTGCTCTGCTGTCCAGCCCTGTGGAGCTGGAAGAAGCTTGGTGAATTCAGCAGCATCCACTGGAAAATCCTTTGCTTGTTTGATGGGGAGGATTTTATTTTTTCTATTGACATTACAGAAGGGAGCCTGCCTTTGTACAGGCACAGGGAGAGTGAGTGTTGAACCAAATTGACTTCCAACACAGAGGGCCAAGCCCCAGAGAGTCCAGTGATTTCTGCTGCTTCCTTCACGAACACTCGTTTGCCTGCCAGTTTGCATTCCTCCCACTTATGCTCAAGACTGCGGAATTTGGGATTTTAGATTGCTGCTCAGTCTGGTAACACCCATAACCTGCCTTGGGCTATTGAAAACAAAGAGTTGGCATCACTGAATCTCTGGTCTGTTTCCATCTATAAGTTAGGAAATGTTTCCCTAAGCCTTGGTAGCAGTGATCCAGGTTCTAACTTGTGTTTTCAACAGGGAATTTCCTGGTTTATATTCTAAAGATTGATGGGGTTTCTCTATGTCTTTGTAGGGGATGGAAAACCAGAAGGCTGAAGGCCCATCTGTCAAGGAGCCGGTGAAGGAGAGGAACGATGGCTCAAAGGAGCCCCAGGCCACATTGTCTTCGAGCAAACGGTACTGATCACTTTTGTCAGATGTGACAAAGCACGTGACAAGCTTTACATGTCTCTTCTTGCTCAGGAAAATCTTTCTGGCAGAGATGACCAATGCCACAGTTTGTTTCCTTTCCCTACAAATGCTCTAGGATAAAAAATGTCTGCTTCTGCATTGTGCTGACCACAACTTCTCTGGAGGGGTTTCCACAAAAATGGAGAGACAAACAGACACCCATTGATTGCAGCTCAGACGATCCAGTGCAGTGGCAAGGGCAGTGTTGTGGAGGTTGTGAGAGGGTCAAGTCTCTGCTGCCTGACTTGGGACAAGTAAATTCAACCAGGGCTTTTTTTTCATCTGAGTGGAGTCTTTTTCAGATGGGTGTTGTGATGAGAAATCTCAGTCTGGAAGCAAGATGCTATTCCACAAAGATGCAGTTCTCATCCATGTGCTTTGGCCTGGGTGAATCATGGTTTTCTTACCCTCACACAGTACCAAGTTTGAGTAGCAAGGAGCAAGGCAATTCCTGAACAACTTCAGTCAACAGGTGTCTGAATGTGGACTTTTTGTCTTGATATTCCTGTCCTTCATGTAATTTGCTTGATGGACAGCATGTTTGGTTTATTTCCCCCTGTGCTGCAACCAGCATTTAAGACAGGAATTGCTCCTTGCTGCAGAGCAGCTTGTATCTGTTCTCCTCTGATAGCAGAGGGGATTTATTTAGCTCTGAACTGCTGAGCAGTGGCAGGAAAGTGACCACATGCCTCAGTAGCACAGCTAGCATCTTCCCGTGCTCATGGAAGAGACAGGTTGATCAGGAGAATTGTTCCCAGTGGGGTTGTTAAGCTGTGCATCTAGTCTCTAGGGAAACAAATGAAATGTGAGTGTAGTTCTGGGATGTCTGACTTCTGTTTTTATCTCTCTTACTGATTTTTTGAATCCTTCAAATATGGCCCTGTTCATCTGTTCAGGTGCATCTGAGCTACTTTTTCAGATTGTCATGCCTAGTTGCAGAGACACTTCTCCAGAGTGATGAGTTTCCTTATTCTAAGACACATACGTCCCATATGAGGAGGCATTTAAACTTGGCAGTAGTGTCTTTCTTTCTCCACAAAGCAATGTGACCTGTGAGCCTTGACAGCCATCTGAAGATAGACCAGATGCATCTCATCCTTGGTTTTCCTAAGTGAGCACTGGTGAGAATGTCACTTGCAGTTTGTCTCCAGTAATGATTGCCATGAGGTCCACGTTGTTCTTCAGAGCCTCATGATTTTCCAGCTTGAAATCACATAATTAGGAAAGCTGCTCAAGATGTTTTGCTCACAATTAACTGAAAGTATTGTCTGTGGCTGCAGCTCTCTCCATAGACAGCAGCAGGCACAACTTTGCCAGGCATTGTCCTGGGGAAGGCTGTGAGAAGATCAGAGAAAAGAGTGAGAAATAATTCTTATCTTCACTTGCTGCACCTGCTGTTGTGAACATGTGGAATGTGTCATGGAGACTTGTTTACCAAAAGGTGATTTCTTAACTGGCCACTGATGATGGTGTTTTGGATTCAATTGACCAATCTGGTCTGTATGTATCAGACTGTCTGTAAGGGCGATGAGTTTCAGTATAGAATAGTATAGTATGGTATGGTATGGTATGGTATGGTATGGTATGGTATGGTATGGTATGGTATGGTATGGTATAGTACAGTACAGTATAGTACAGTATAGTACAGTAAAATAAAGTGATTGATCAGCCTTCTGGAATCAATGCTAATTATTTCCACTATGGGGATGCCATGCTACGATAATTATCACCACCAGGTCCTCATTTAGTTTTATTTTCCAGGGTGAAATCTCCCTCTGAGGGACACCTCCTACACCATGCAAAAGCCCAGGTCACGTCACCTCCAGCTGTGGAAGAAACGGAGCTGCTCCAGAAGCTTTACAATCTCCTGGAAGCCAAGGGGTTTCAGAAAAGGATGGAAGGAGTGGAACTCCTCCGAGACCTGTGCAAAACCAGCCCCCAGCTCATCTCCACTAACATTGCCCAAGTATGTAGGGTATCTTCACTGCTCCTTTCCTTTAGCTCCTTTCCTAAGCCTGTAGCAGCAAAGTTAATTCAGTGTGTCTTGGCACTCTGTCCTGGCTGTTTGGGACACGCTGATCCCTCTTACCCAGACAAATGTAATTCAGGTCCAGACTTCAGGACAAGTTATTTCAGTCCAGCTGTTTTATGTCTGGCAGGTGCCTATTGCTGCTGTTCATCAGATGATGGCAGAATTTTCAGCTGGTGTAACTGCTGCTCTCTCCTACTGCCAGTTGGGTTAAGTGAAGGGAATCCAGCCCCTGAAAGCATGGCAATTATTTTCTAGACAAAAATGGGTTTGCATAGGGAAGAGAAGTATCAGGCTGGGTTGGTTTAGACCCAGTTGTTTTTTCAAAAACAACACTCCTATATACTCCATCTTGTCTTACACAGGCACAGCTCTGCTACTCATTTCCATCCTTGTTTCTATTCCTCTTAGTAAAGACAGTGCTCACCCTTCTTGGGGGTCTTTTTTTCTCTTTGGAAAAGGAGGAAACCAGCTAAGGACTCATCTCTGCCTTCTCTTCCCAGTAGCTGCTTTTTCCCTTTTTCCAGGGAAAGGCGCCTGATAATGTGGCTGTCAAGGGACTGAACCTGCTCTAATGAGCACTGAACAGCACATTGCATTTCAGAAGTCCACCTGTTACTTAGAGAAATGCTCTGGATCCTGGAAGAGTTGATCAGAGCCCTGCACTTCTCCAGACACTGGCTCTGAGACAAACAAAAGAAAACTTAGATCTCCTCCAGCCATAATTTTGGCAAAATCATAACTGCCCTCAGCACTTGAGGCAACTGTATAGAAAACCAGGCATTGTAAACATCTGCTTGCATTCAAAGCAAAGGTACTCTTTAGCATTAATAAATGGAATTGATTTAATGATTTATAGATGGAGAGAAATACCATAGGAACTATTCTGTCCCCAGCCAAACCTCCAGAAAACAGAAGAAAATCTTTCAACCAGCATGAGGTTGTGCCACCATTCCAGTGAGTGGCCCACAGGAAAACAGTGAAATTGTGCAAGCAAGGGCTGACCTGACAGAAAGGATCACTTTCATCTTTGACATTGCTGACTGCTACATCCACTCTTCAAACAAGGACATTTGAATCCAGCTTTCACATTGCTTGTTCTCTTCACAGATTTTTGATTATTTTGTCCTGAGAATATCTGACAGCCACAAGAAAGTGAAGCAGAGGGCGCTGGACGTGCTGGCTGAAATCACAGGAGCCCTGAAAGATGCCTTGAACCCGGTGATCATTGGTTTAGTGGAAGGAATAACAAAGAACCTGAACTCAAAGGATCCCAGGGTTCGTGGGGCAGCTGTGAAAGCACTGGAAGAATCCATTGCTCATTTGGGTAAGGCTGAGCCCTGGCAGGGACTCTCCTCAACTTCTTCTCTGTCTCTCCTGCACAAGAGAGCGCTGAGTGCTTTGAAAGCTGCTTTTGTCTGTGGAACCCTCCAGCTGACACCCACCAGTAGCTGTGCAGGTGCAGCCCTTATGCACCATTCCCAACAGGCTGGAATGGGATCAGCATTTCCCAACAGTCTCAGGAGCCCTTGGCTCTGTGATGCTTGTCTGAAGAGCAAGTCCTGGGCTGCAGCTCTGCTACAGTTCAGAGGCAAAGGGGGTTTGGAGTTTGCTTGGGCCCCGTCTGACTTCCCAAATGAACAGCTTTGCTGTTGGCATGAAGGGACACTCACCCATCAGAGCTTCTGCAGGGCAGCCACCTGCAAGGCTCTACATTAGAGGCATTAGCTGCCTATTTTCCACTTTTCTCTTTGTCTTCTATTTTCAAAGTGGAACTTATGATTCACCAAGTTCATTTCTTTAGAACAAACAGGTAAAAACCCAGCTGTCAATGATGCCTTGTTCCACATGTTGTTTTGCATGGGGCAAAATGGCTACAGCAATTAACTACATAGGCAAGGGCTGCTCTAAATTCCTTTGCCACACAGATTTATGTCAGCTCTGAGAATGCTGCACTGGGGAAATATGCCTGAAAAAAGGAGTGTTGAAGAGGCAGGTCTTCAAGAGGAGTTTCCATTTTTCCTCCCCAGCTGCTCTGTGAGCTCAGGAACTGCCTGACTCAGTGCCTTTCTGTGTCCCAAGTATGGGGCTCTTCCTTTGTGCTCTGGAAGGCAGAACCTTTTCACTGCTTCCATGTGACTGAACTCTTGAGGTCCCTGATGTGAAATATTTTAACACAGCTCCTGCTAAAGCAGAAATGTTTGGATTTACAAATGTGAAAGGAGAGCTTTGCTTTTGGAATTTAAAATTCTGCCAAGTAGGCTGGAAGGAAAGAAGAAAACTATTCAAAAATCAGCAGAAATGTACATGATTTTATAAAATGGGGTTGGCCCTGCCCTTTCCCTCCCCACTGTCCTTTCTCCTATGACCTGAGAAAAGTGAGCAGAAACGTGTGTTTCCCTTGTAGATAAAGTGTCACTGCTGAAAGAGTTCAGCTACCAATGGAATCACCTGAGTGGCCAAGCTTTGCTGGATGTCACCGAGTGTATCACAGGTATGGCCTCCCCTTCTGAGCCAAGAGCTCTTCCCAGGGAGTATTTACAGGGAATGCCTGTGAGCAGACAGCAGAGCAGCTCCTCCAAATCAGGAGGTGCTGAGCTTGTCCCTGCTGCCCCATAGCCAAGGCAGGTGGGTTTGGCAGGTTTTCCCTGGCTGCTGCAGAGCTGGGCAGCATCTGAGATGGGGGCAGCGCTCGGCCTGGGGCTGAGCTCTCACTGGGGCATCTCAGAACCACCTCCAGCAAAGGGAGGGCTAAAATACCCCAGCTGGCTCCTCTCTGGGAAGCTCAGGGACATCTGTGACCTTGAGGGGAAATGGTGGCAAATGCTGTCTCAGGGCATCAGTTGGTTTTGTCCTCACAGAATTCTTGTTTTTCTCTTGGAAAGTTTTGAGGCTGAACCGTGCAGAGCCTGGGGGTCACAGCTTAGGCCAGAACTCAACAGAGGTATCAGAGGCATGGGTTTAGTGCAAGGCAGCCTCTGGGGGCACAGGGACAGAAGCAGAGGTCTGAAGCTCCCTGCCTGTGCTGTCACAGTGGCATTGGACTGAGCCTTTCAGGGTGTGCAAAAAGTGTCTGCCTGTGTCAGCACTGTCCAAAATGCTACAAATGCAGCTGATAATTGATTCCTCAGAGGAGCTTGGTATGCCAGCAAGAGCCAAGGAATGGAAAAATTATAATCTCTATATATAGTAGAAAAGATGATTGATAGCCTTGCTTTAACTGGGGCTAAATACACTTCTAACTATGCCAACGTCTTTGAATGCAAGGTGTAATACACTTTGTGTCTTCATTAGGAATCTCAAAAGGGCATGTTCAGAGATTGGGAATGTCAAAGGCCCTTTAAAGAGCATTTGAATAAAGTAGATCTCCAGCAATAGGGAATTTAGTTTAACAGTTCTTTTGATCTCTTTTTCAATTAAAGGAATTAACCATAAATTAGGACTACTTTAGAAAGAGCAGATGTTCTCTCTGAGATTTAATAGGAACAGACAGCTGTTCCTCACATTCAATAGTCACCGATGTCTTTAATTGCATTTAAACTCAAATGAATTCCCATTTTAAAATGGGTACCATAACCCTTTCCTGCTTAGCAGAATTAGTTTTGGGTACTTGCAGGAGCTTTTTCAATGTTGATGACTGCTGGTGGATTAACAGCATAGAGAAAATGAAGTCTCTTCCACCACAGAATATTAAATGGCTGCTAGACAACATATTGTCTGATCAGAAAATAAGAATGGTCTCCAGAGCATTTCAGGTTTTCATATCTCTCAGCCAAATCTGCCATGCAAGAAGCCTGTTGGTAGTAACTTTTTGTCTGTGTTTGATACAGTTCAGTTCAAAAAATGGGCAGAGAGATTCCAGAGACAGTTTGAGAAAACACTCGTGTTTTGGTTACATTTCAGTCCCCTGTGTAGCATTTTTCTTTCTCTATGCCCCTATTTCAGTGGACATTATAAGAGAAAATGCCATTAACATTGAGAGGAAAAATGGCATTAAAATGTGGAGATGCTCAAATGCCACAGCAATGGGCTCTGGGTAATTCTCTAAGACACCCTGAGGTTTGAAACAGCTCTTTGTTGGAAGCCCCAAAAGCATTCTGCCAAAGACACCAGCTGGTCACTGATGTTTCTCATCCAACTGTCAGGCAGCAGCCATCTCTGGTGGGCTGGAGTTTTGAGGTGTGTTCTAATCCTGCCCTTTGCTGTGTGCCACTGAGCAAAGAGAAGAGCCAGATTAGACATTTGGCACTTGACATCAAAGTTACAAAAATGGAATCATCCCTTTTATTAGAAATCTCTCCATTTCCTCTCTACGGTGCATTTCCAAATATTCAAGTGTGGGTTTAGACAACTTCTTAATGGAAATCAAAGGCAATTGGACATTTCATTCATTGTTCATGCAGAAAGAGATTGTGAAATAATTTAGTAAAGGTAGGAAGTCGGCCACAGGGACAAGGCTGTGGTTGGAGCAATTAGTCCTGAGGGGTTGGTGGTTCTGTTCCCAGGTTGATCAGCTGCTTTGCCCTTTTCTGGATCAAAGGGCTCTGGGTGCTATTTTGCTGATCTTGGCCAGAGAGGCTGGCAAGAAGCAGAAGCAGAGGTAGATCCTTGTTTGCAGTGAGGCTGGTGGGTAAGGAGCTGTGTCTCTGTCCCGGCAGTGCTTGTGCAGTGGGTTCATGCCAGGAGCTCTGAAGTTGTCCAGCGCGACGCCCTGCCCGTGCTCTGGGCCTTCCTGGGGAACAAGGCGCTGCCTGTGCGGAGCGCCAACGTCCGCACCGTGGCCACCAAGCTCGCCTCTGCCCTCTACAAGGTGATGGGCACCCAGCTGAAGAAATGTGCTGCCAGCAAGCCTCCACATCTACGGGAAAACCTCTCCAAAATGTTGGGCTGGTGAAGGCGAGATGTTCACCATAAAGCTGAGGAAGCACTGAGTTGGACATGTCTGGATTTTCCTTTTGAGCTGTTCCAAAAATGACTAAATTCTAAGGAAGGGTGTGCATCTGCTCCCACTCTCTCCATTGCCCTTCCTAGTCATGGCATGGCAGGCCTGAAGCAACTCCAGATGGAGGACAAGGTGAAGGCAATCATGGCTCAGCCTCACACAGAGGTGAGGGGGGAGCTGGGCCAATCTCTGCTGGGAGGAAGGGTCTTGTGGCAGCCCAGAGAGGCTGTGCACATTACCAGGGAACAGCTGTGCCCTGCATGTGCCTCTGCAATGAGCTGTGCTGCTGCCAGTGCCCCTGGAGCTGTAGGGCTGCTGAGCTGTGGGGCAGGCAGAGGAACAGGAGGGTGCATGTGCAGCTGAGCCATTCCTGGAGAGCACAGGGCTCTGGGCTCCCTGCTGTCCCAGGGCACCCCAGAGGCCAGGCTGTGCCTGTGCTAGCCCTGGGCGAGGGGCTCAGGGTTATGCCCCGGCCTGCCTCAAGTGTCTGCCAGCAGGAGCATGTTTCCCTGTGCAGCTGTTTAGACATTTCCAGGAAATGTGTCCCGTGAAATATGGAGCTTCAGATGCTTTAGGTTTGCATGGTGGCCTCTGTTAAACTTTGTGTCTCCACTTTGCAGATCTGACTGGTTACAGTCTTACCCAGAAGTTTTCTCTGGACACTTCTGATGTTCCCTCACCCACAAAGTCCTCGCCTCCCGTCCAGAAGAGCTCTCTGTCCTCTAAGCTCAGGAAGAAGCTGCCACCTGTATGAAGAGTGTGTGAAGAATAGGATTGATGCATTAGGCTTCATAATTACAGCTGTACATATGTTCTGATCTTTAGATGTAGTTATGAATTAATGTGTTTTGATTGTATCTTTAAAATTTGATGACATATTTCTAATTGTATATATATTTTAAGATGAAAAATAAATAAATAAATAAATAAATAAATAAATAAATAAATAATATTTAAATAATATTTAAATAAACCAAGAGAAGAATGTGAGACCAGGACCTGCTAGCCTAGTGATTATGGGAGTAGAGCTCACTCGATGTGCCAGTGTCTCACCACATCCTTTCCTCATTGGGCCTCTCCTCTTCCTCTTTGGCCATGTTTTTTTTGTGTCATTTGTGCTGCTCTTTGTTACTTGGCATTACAACGGGGTCACCTGTTGACCTGTTTGGGGGACAGTGGATCCAAAAGATCCTGTATAGTCAAAGGTTTTTGTCTTGGTTTGGAAAGACAGGGGGCTGCTAAGGAAAGCAGGAGCCTCCCCAGAAATGGAGAATGTAAACCCTCCCACCCCTCCAAATTGCTATAAATTTTAAATTAAGGGGCTCTCAGGCAAAAATATGGGAGCAGGAAATAACAGTTCTTTAATAGGTAAGGAAAAAAAAAAAGGATAAAATAAACAATGCATTACACTAGAACAACACTGACAGAGTCAGAACCCAACCTGACACCCTGTGGGGTATTGGTGGCAATCCAATTGAAAATGTGGCTGCAGCCCTCCTGAAGTGTCAGGTGTGGTTCTGTTGGAGCAAGGGGATCTGTAGAGAAGGATGTATTCTTCCTCTGAAGATCCAGTAGAAGAAGAGAGAGCTGCTGTTCCTCTGGGGAATCCAGTGGAGAAAGCCGCACTGGTGTCTCAAAAACCTCTGGATTATATCTGGGTAGCAATGCTTGGCTCCTCCCTCTGGGCAGAACATCTCACAATGAGATGTTATAATTCTTATCAGTCATGCAGTGACATTCAATAGCCTGTTATCAGCAGATGTCTCCTCTCGGGGGAGGAGTGGGAGTGAGCGCTCAGAAAGAGAGATAAAGCAAACTGCCCACTTGACAAAAGGCAGCTGCCATACAGATGGTAATAGAATGCATCTTGCCTTGCAATCTGGAACATTATCCACCTCTTATTCTATTTCCATCTGCATCACAATGAAACCTTACACACAGTTCTCACTTAAGACTAAGTTTCCCTGTGGTACACAATGGCTTTCTCCATCTTTCTGCATTACCCACCAAGTGTAAACAGGTCCTTGAGCAAAAACAATTCCATGCATGGTTTTGTCTTTGCCTGAAGTGGGAGTAATCCAAACAGTTTTTCCTAAAATACCTTTCACGTGTACAACAGGGACTTTATCTCCACCCACTGTGTGCAGGGGTTCAGACTGGGCAGGACCAGCTCTATTTATGGACCCTCTGGTGTTGACCAACCAGGTGGCTTTTGTTAGGTTCATTTCCCAATTTCTAAAAGTTCACCCCTGCCGAGTGCCTTCAGGGTTGTTTTAAGTAGTCCATTGCATCATTCAAATTCCCCGGCAGCTGGTGCCTGATAAGGAATATGATATATCCATTCAATACCATGTTCCCTGGCCCAGGTGTTGATAAGGGCATTCTTGAAATGGGTCTCATTGTCTGACTCAGTTCTCTCAGGGGTGCCATGTCTCCACAGGATTTGCTTTTCCAGGCCCAGGATGGTGTTCTGGGCAGTGGCGTGAGGCACAGGGTAGGTCTCCACCCATCCAGTGGTGGCTTCCACCATGGTCAGCACGTAGCGCTTGCCTTGGCGTGTCTAGGGCAGTGTGATGTAGTCAATCTGCCAGGTTTCCCCATACTTGTACTTGGACTACTGCCCACCATACCACAGGGGCTTTACTCACTTGCCCTACTTGATGGCCGCACACATCTCACAGTCATGGATGACCTGAGAAATACTGTCCATGGTTAAATCCACCCCTCGGTCTTGTGCCCACTTTTAGGTGGCATCTCTGGCCTGATGGCTGAAGCATCATGGGCCCATCAACCTAGGAACAACTCCCCCTTATGTTGCCAATCTAAGTCTATCTTTGACACCTCCATTTTTGCTGCCTGATCTACCTGCTCGTTGTTTCGGTGTTCCTCATTAGCCAACTCTTGGGGACATGAGCATCCACATGGTGGACTTTCACAGGTAGCTTCTCTAACTGAGTGGCAATGTCTTTCCACTCATGAGCAGCCCAGATTGGTTTTCCCCCACGCTGCCAGTTGGCCTTTTTCCACCTTTCCAGCCAACCCCAAAGAGCATTGGCTACCACTCATGAAACAGTATAAAGACAGAGCTTTGGCCATTTCTGTGCCTCAGTAATGTCCAGGGCCAGCTGAACAGCTTTGAGATCTGCAAGTTGACTTGATCCACCTTCTCCTTCAGTAGCTTGTCCAACCTGTTGTGTGGGGCTCTGTCGCAGACATGTCTCCACAGAAATCCTTTCTTTCGGATTTCTGCGTCTTCTGGAGGCCAGAGGCTTTAGAAGACAAGGTAAACAATTATTATCAGCTGCTGGGGAATGCAACAGGGACACCTTGATTGGCTCATTTCCTATGTTTATAATTAAGGGCCAATCACCAGTGCAAGCTAGGGGACTGAGTCCTTGGCCACAACTTTGTTATAGATTCTTTCTATCTATTCTTAGCCTAGCCTAGCTGCTCTGCAAACCTCTCTCTATATTCTATTTAGTATAGTCATAATGTATTATATATAATATCTTAATAAATCAGCCTTCTGATCAAGATACAAGATTCACCGTCTCTCTCTCACCAGCTGCGACCCACTCAGGCGCGGTAATAGGGCTCCGTATGGCTGCTTTCCACTTCTGGTTCATCCCTACGATGTGACAGGAACCGTCAGTGAAAAGAGCGTAGCGTGTTTCTTCTGGGGGCAGTTGGTTATAGGGAGGAGCCTTCTACGCACGTGTCACTGGTTCTTGTTCCTCTTCATCATTCAGACCAAAGTTCTCACCTTCTGGCCAGTTTGTAATTATCTCCAAAATCCCAGGGTGATTCAGTTTACCTATACGGGCACGCTGTGTGATAAGAGCAATCCATTTACTCCATGCAGCGTCAATGGCGTGATGGGTGGAAGGAACCTTGCCTTTGAACATCCACCCCAACACTGGTAGTCGGGGTGCAAGGAGGAGTTGTGCTTCCGTGCCAATCACCTCTGAGGCAGCCTGGACTCCTTCATAGGCAGCCAAGATTTCCTTCTCTGTGGGAGTGTAGTTGGCTTTGGACCCTTTGTATCTTCAACTCCAAAATCCCAGTGGTCAGCCTCGAGTCTCCCCAGGCACCTTCTGCCAAAGGCTCCAGGACAAGCCATGGTTCCCTGCTGCAGAGTAGAGCATATTCTTTACCTCTGGTCCTGTCCTGACCGGGCCAAGGGCTACTGCATGAGTGATCTCCTGCTTGATCTGGGCAAAGGCTTGTTGTTGTTCAGGGCCCCAGTGGAACTCATTCTTCTTGCAGGTAACCAGGTAGAGAGGGCTCATGATCTGACTGTATTCGGGAATGTGCATCCTCCAAAAACCTATGGCACCCAGGAAAGCTTACGTTTCCTTATTGCTAGTTGGTGGGGATGTAGCTGTGATCTTGTTGTTGCCCGATTGATAAATGACACAAAACTCGGATAAGTTTTGTGGGTGCTTTATTAAGGGCCCGGGGAACTGGGGGACTCACGTCCCAAAGTCCGAGCCCCCGAATTCGCGTATGGGTGCTTCCCTCTTATACATGCAATTCACAACAAAGTCTCCAAGGAACAGTTTCCCCGTTCCCCTTGCCTGGTCACAGACCCCTTGTGATACATTCCTTGGTTCACAAATAAGATCATTAATCCTCTGCTTATCTTATTCTAAGAGCATTGTATGCTGCCTCCAGACAGTTTAGCATTCTTACCTTCTTGCACTAGTTTAATTATTTATTAAATCTCTAAGACTACCTGCTAGGTAACACACAAAACCCAACACACACTTTCAACGGCTACAAAACTACTTTTTAACAAACCAGTTCACACACAACTCACTATAATTAAATATTTTGCTAAATTTCATTTCTTTTCCAACATTTCCCCCCTTTTGAGCATCCTTCAGTCCTGCTGCAAGGATGCTCAATCAACAGTATTGACAGTAACATCTTCATAACGAGGTGGGGAGTGTTCTTCATTCTGCCGCCCACGGGTCATCGCCTTCAGCAACCGGAGAGATCGCCTCCTTTCCTTTTCGATCACACCTAAGAGGCATCTATGTACAATCCATATAGTCACTAAAAATACTAAAAACATTAGTACATACTGTATAGCAGACGTAATCCAGCCAGACAGGTGAAGCCCCAAAGAATCAAATACTGCTCCTATCCAATTATGCTGTGCTTCCCTTTCAATTTCCTTGGTTTAATTCGAATCCTGAGTAGGGCCAAAGGCAAAGCTTGAGGCCAGTGCAGTTTAGCTTCCTGGCAAATCTTTTTGATTTGTCCTTTCAGGGTTTGATTCATCCTTTCCACCTGCCCACTAGACTGAGGTCTCCAGGGGGTATGCAAATTCCAGGTTATATCTAACATTCGTGCTAATTCCTTCACTACCCTGGCTATAAAATGCGGACCCCTATCTGATGACAATCCTAAAGGTACTCCAAATCTTGGTATTATTTCTTTTAACAAGGTTTTGACCACCTCCTTAGCCTGATTAGTTCTACATGGAAAAGCTTCCGGCCACCCTGAGAATGTACATACATACACTAACAAGTATCTGTATCCCTGTGCCCTAGGCAATTCAGAAAAATCAACTTGCCAGTAATCTCCTGGTTGTGGCCCGACTTGCAACTTTCCCATTTGTATTTGTCTCCTAACTACTGGATTATTTTTCAAACATACTGGGCACATTGCATTAACTCTTTTTGCCATTGTTAACATCTGATTAGAGATTATCTCATTCTTCAAAAATTTTACCAATACTTCTGCCCCCCAATGACATTTATTATGTTCTGATTCCAAAATAAATTTCATTATGCGGGTAGGTACCACTATTTGTCCCATTGGTGTAACGTACCACCCAAGTTGATTCTTCTGTGCCCCTAGCAAGTTTATTAGTTTTCCATCTTCTATTGAATATTTGGGCTCCTGATTCAGGTATGGGGTAGCCAGATTTGTTCTTACCGGTACCAATGCCATTTGAGTCCATACTTCCCGTGCCACTTGCCGAGCTGTAACATCAGCAAATCGATTTCCTCTGTAAACATCTCCTTCCGCAGTCTGATGTCCTCTAACATGCATTACTGCAACTGCTTTGGGACTGTGTACCGCATCCAGTAGCTGTAGCACTTCTTCCCAGTGCTTGATGTTGGTTCCCTGTGAATTCAAAAGCCCCCTTTCCTTCCATAACGCCCCATGTACATGAACCACACCAAAGGCATATTTAGAATCTGTCCAGATATTAACCCTTTTGTCCTTGCTCAAATACAGGGCTCTGGTGAGTCCAATCACCTCTGCCTTCTGGGCCGAAGTTCCAGGTAACAAAGCCTTTGCCTCTATTACCTGATCCAATGTTACCACTGCATACCCAGCATAGCGAATCCCATTCTCGACAAAACTGGATCCATCAGTGTATAGTTCCCATTCAGGTTCTTCCAATGGTTCATCCTTTAGGTCGGGTCTGCTGGCATATACTTGTTCAATTACCTCTACACAATCATGCACCAGTCCCCCAGCCTCCTGGTCACTGCGTAAAAACTCTGCTGGATTAACATGATTAGTAGTCCTTATTTCAATATCATCCTGTTCTCTCAGGATGGCCTGGTATTGCAACATTCGACTGGATGATAGCCAGTGACCCCCCTTTTGCTCCAAAACGGCCATGACCATATGGGGAACAAACACTTTCATTTTTGCCCCCAAAGTCAATTTCCGGGCCTCTTGAATAAGAATTATTGTTGCCGCCACGGCTTGTAAACACGAGGGCCACCCGGAACTTACCGAATCCAGTTGTTTAGAGAAGTATCCCACTGGCCTCTTCCAGGATCCCACCTTCTGGGTGAGGACCCCCAATGCCAGTTTTTGCCTCTCATTCATGTACAACTGGAATTCCTTGGTCACGTCAGGGAGTCCTAGGGCTGGGGCCTCCTTTAGTGCCTGCTTCAATTCCTGGAAGGCCTTCTTTTGCTGTGTCGTCCACTCCAACCGATGCTGCTTCAAGGCCTCATATAGTGGCTTGGCTAGGAGACCGAAATTCATGATCCACAGTCGACACCATCCCACCATTCCTAGAAAAGATCTCAATTCCTGATGGTTACGAGGCAAAGGAATAGCACATATTGCCTCTATTCGGTTTACTCCCAAACGTCTCTGCCCTTGTGTGATCTCACAACCGAGGTAAATAACGCTATTTTTGACCAATTGAGCTTTTTCCTTAGAAACCCGATACCCTGCTTGGCCAAGCATGTTGAGTAATTTAATTGTTAATTCCACGCACATTTCCCTTTCCTTAGTAGCCAGAAAAATGTCGTCCACGTACTGCAGGACTACATACAAGGATGGGGATATTGTTACCTGGGTTATCTTCCATTCCTCCAGCTCCTTGGCCAGTTGGTTTCCAAAAATAGTAGGGGAGCATTTAAATCCCTGTGGGAGTCTCGTCCACATAAGCTGCTTCTTTCTCCCAAAATCAGGACTCTCCCACTCGAAGGCAAAATATTTCCTACTCTCTATTGCCAGTGGGATGCAGAAGAAGGCATCTTTAAGGTCAATCACTGAGAACCATTTAAACTCCTCTGATACAGATGTTAACAAAGTATAAGGATTAGCAACAACTGGATGTATGTCTTTCACTATTTCATTAATAGCCCTTAAGTCCTGTACCAAACGGTACTTACCATTAGGTTTCTTTACTGGAAAAATTGGAGTATTATACTCCGATTCACATTCCTGTAATACTCCTTGAGCCAAAAATTGTTTAATTAACGGGGCTACTCCCCTCCTTGCCTCAAGCTTCAAGGGGTATTACTTTATCCTCACTGGTCGGGCCCCTTCCTTTAGTTCCACCTTTACTGGCTGCGCAGCTTTAGATTTTCCGGGGACCCCTGACTCCCATACCCAGGGTACTACAGCCTGCTCAATTTCTTCTGGAATAGGAGAGGCATCCACTTCCTTGATCACAAAAATGCCTGCTATTTGTTCCTCAGGTATTTCCAATTTCACCCTTCCCCCTTCAAATATTATTTTCACATTAAGTCGGGACAACAGGTCTCTGCCAAGAAGGGGTGTGGGGCAGTTTGGCATATACAAAAATTGGTGATCTAATTCCTTCCCCCCAAACCTAAGATTTAAAGGTTGTAAAAATGGTTGTTCCTCTAGCTTCCCTGTTGCCCCCACCACCTGTACCGTTGTGTCACTCAAAGGTCCCAATCGTCTATTGAGTACAGAATAAGTAGCTCCAGTGTCTACCATAAATTCTTGATCCTTTCCATCTATTTCTAAAACTACCCTTAAATCCTTTTCTAGTCAGCTTTGATTCTGATAGTTTCCCAAAACTAGTGCTTGAGCGACTTCTCCTGGTCCTCCCGTAAATCCTCCCACAGGGGCATTCCCCATTGGACCTGTCCTTAATCCCATGTTTCCCATGCCCATACCTCCTCTAACCGGGCATTCATTTTTCCAGTGTCCCAATTGTCGGCAAAAGGCACACTGGTTTGGATCCAACCTCCCCATGTTAGGTGCAAACCCAAATCCTCCCCGACCTCTTGGCAACCCCCTCTGTCCGTGATTAGCTCCTCCCCGACCTCGACCCCTAATGGGTCTTCCTCCTGCCCCTGCCTGCTGCATTACAGCCAGAATACTAGCTTGTTGTCTTTTTGCAGTTTCTTTTTCCCTGTTGTTGTATACCTTCCACGCTACCTCCAGCATTTTATCCAAACTTCTAGTATCCTCTCCTTCCAGCTTTTGTAACTTTTTCCTAATATCCTCTTGTGATTGCCCCATAAACAACAATGCCAATTGAAGTTTTCCTGATTGATCCTCTACATCTAAATTAGTAAACTTCCGAGCCATGTCTTTTAATCGTTCTAAAAAGGCAGACGGAGACTCATTCTTGTCCTGCTTGACTGAATACAACTTAGACCAGTTCATAGTCTTAGGTATTCCTGTCCTAATTCCTTCCACCAACAATTCCTGATATCGTTTTACAGCCCTTATTCCTCCCGTAGAGTTTGGGTCCCACTTAGGTTCCTCACTTGGTACCAATTCATCAACTGTCTCATTTAGTTGTCTCAACCGAATTTCCTCACGAGCCTTTTCTCTAGTGGCTCTAATAACCATTTCCTTTTCCGTGGAATCCATTATAGTATCTAATAATACCTGTAAATCATTCCAGTCTGGATTCTGAGTCTTTATTACCATTTTAACCACCCTTGCCACCCTTTCAGGATCCTCCCGATAACTCCCCGCTGATTGCTTCCATATTACCAAATCTCCGGGGGAGAAAGGCACCTTTATAAGTATCCTTTCTCCCTGTGGTCCCACAGCTTCCCTCAATGGCGCAATTAACTGTGGCCCCTTCTGCCCCTTCCTTCCCTTGCGAGTCCGCCCTGCTAACGGAGTTCTTTTAACACTCTCATTCTTTTCACCATCACCACCATCACTATCACTCTCACTAGATCCCGTTTTTATAGCTATATCCGCAGGGGGAGCAGGGGGCACATTAGGAGCAACCGGAACCCTTGGAAGTGCTCTACAATAAGACAAATCTTCCTCGACTGAAGGATACAAATTACGCTCCTTTCTTTCTTTACATCCCACACACTCCCTTTCATCATTCACTTCTAAAACCAAGATACCACATTCCTTTTGCCATTCCTCTTTCCGATATAAAACGAAAAACAAATCCAAATATGGTATTTCATCCCATTTCTCATTCCTCCTTAAAAATTGCATCAAAGATTCCATTATCCCCAATTCCAGTGTACCATTCACCGGCCATCCCGCTTCCCCAATCTCATATTCAGGCCACCAATGGTTACAATAATCTATCATTTTACTTTTATCCAATTCTTGATAATACCCTTCACTTTTCCACCGTTTCAATATACAACCTAATGGTGTATTTCCAGGTATTTTACCATTGGCTTGCACTAAGGTTTTAAAAGTTTTAAAAGACATCATATTACAACCTTTAATTCTACTATTAATCCCAATAAACCAATATACCTTAAACCAATATACCTTCTCGCCGTCCTTCCCTAAAACAAACAGGAGGCGAGTTCCGCTCCTGCGTCCTTAGACGTCTTATGGCCGGAGCCTAGGCTTTTTTTACCAACCACCAAATCCAAATCCAATTATCACCTTTTTCCAATATAAAGCACCTTCGGGCTTACCTTGGCAGTTGTCCAACAGGCGCGGGGTGTCGGTCACGACCGATGACTCCCCAAGAAGTGCTCGGTGCCGGCTTGGAGTGGATCGGGACGCGAACCGCCCCAGCAGCCCTTGGAGTCCTGCCGCGGTCGCCAGAAAACTGTTGCCCGATTGATAAATGACACAAAACTCGGATAAATTTTGTGGGTGCTTTATTAAGGGCCCGGGGAACTGGGGGACTCACGTCCCAAAGTCCGAGCCCCCGAATTCGCGTATGGGTGCTTCCCTCTTATACATGCAATTCACAACAAAGTCTCCAAGGAACAGTTTCCCCGTTCCCCTTGCCTGGTCACAGACCCCTTGTGATACATTCCTTGGTTCACAAATAAGATCATTAATCCTCTGCTTATCTTATTCTAAGAGCATTGTATGCTGCCTCTAGACAGTTTAGCATTCTTACCTTCTTGCACTAGTTTAATTATTTATTAAATCTCTAAGACTACCTGCTAGGTAACACACAAAACCCAACACACACTTTCAACGGCTACAAAACTACTTTTTAACAAACCAGTTCACACACAACTCACTATAATTAAATATTTTGCTAAATTTCATTTCTTTTCCAACATTGTTGATGACCTCAGTGGGAATCTGACTCCGTCTCTCTTGGCACTTCACTCCCAGGAACTGGATTTCTTGAGCAGATCCCTTGACTTTTCTCTTCTTGATGTCAAAGCTGGCTTCTAGCAGAATCGTGATGATCCTCTCTCCTTTCTCAAATACTTCCATTGCTGTGTTCCCCCACACAATGATGTCATCCATGTACTGCAGGTGTTCTGGAGCCTCACCCTTTTCCAGTGCAGCCTGGATCAGTCCAATTGCAGATGGTGGGGCTGTGCTTCCACCCCTGGGGCAGTTGGTTCCAGGTGCACTGCACGCCCCTCCAGGTGAAAGCAAACTGAGGCCTGCATTCTGCTGCCAGAGGAATGGAGACAAACGCGTTAGCAATGTCAGCAGTGGAGTACCACTTTGCTGCCTTGGACTCCAGCTCGTACTGGAGTTCCAGCATGTCCAGCACAGCAGCCAGCAGCGCTCAGCGGTGGAGTCACTTCATTCAAGCCACGAGAGTCCACAGTCAATCTCCATTCTCTGTCAGACTTGTGCACAGGCCAAGTGGGGCTGTTGAAGGGTGAGTGAGTCTTGCTGACCACCCCTTGGCTCTCCAGCTCTTGGATCATCTTATGGATGGGCATCACAGCATCTCGAGTGGTTCTTGTACTGTCGTCGATGCACTATGGAAGTGGCAATTGGCACCTATTGCTCTTCTCCCATCAGGACTCCTACTGCAGATGGATTCTCAGACAGTCCAGGCAAGGTGTTCATTTGCTGGATGCCCTCTGTCACTACAGCTGCTATCCCAAATGCCCACTTGAGTCCTTTTGTGTCTTTGAAATACCCAGTTTGGAGGAAGTCTATGCCCAAAATACATGGGGCCTCTGGGCCAGTCACAATAGGATGTTTCTTCCACTCATTCCCAGTCAGGCTCACATCAGCTTCCACCACAGTGAAATCCTGGGATCCCCCTGTCACACCAGCAATAGAAACAGACTCTGTCTCCACATGTCTCGATGGGATTAATGTGCATTGCACACCAGTATCTACCAAAGCTTTATACTCTTGTGGTTCCGATGTGCCAGGCCAACGAATCCACACAGACCAGAAAACACAGTTTTCCCTAGCCTCTACCTGGCTAGAGGCGGGGCCCCTCTAAGCCTGCTTATCTTTCTTTCCCTGGGCATATGTCTTGGATGTTCCTTCTTGGATGTTCCTTGGATGTCATCATCATCATCATCATACCTGGCAGTTCGGCTGTGGGCAACTGGAGCTGCTTTCCTTCTGGTGGCTTCCTTCAGTTCATGCACCCCTTGTGCCAGAGCAGCAGTAGATTTTCCATCCCATCTCCTCATGTTTTCTCCACTATCACACAGGTAGAACCACAGCTCAGCTCATGGGGTGTACCTTCTCTTGCCATCTGGGTAACATCTGTGTTGGCTACCAGAACCTCTGATCTGTACTGCTGAGATTTGGAGAAGGTCTTCTTTAATCTCCTCTCTGAATTTCTTATGATTCTCCTCTATCTTGTCCTCTAATTTCTGCAGACATGTTTCTACTGCTGCGATTCTGGCATGTGTTGGGCCATGCACAGCATCTGCATATGCTCGGAGCTTCTTTGCCATATCCAGCACAGTCTCATCCCTCTCATCCCACTTCATGATGGCTGAGGCAGAAGCATATTCGTGTGGCACAAGTCGTACAAGTTTCCGCCACATCACAGACCTGCATGGTATCAAGTCTGGGTTCCTAGTTGTTACATCATCTAAGAAGATAATCTCTGCCACTGCCATTTCTCTCAGGTGTTGGATCACTTGCTTTATGGTCTTCCACTGGGTTTGTTGCATATAGAGATCATCTGCACATAGGTATCTTTGTGCTACATTTTCCAAGACCCGTGCCCAGAGGCTGTGTGGAGTAGTCCCCCTCACCATTCCTTGGTCAATGACAGGATCCTGTGACAGGGATCCCAAATGCCTGGCTTCAGTGCTGTCCAGAATTGTAGCCTCACCTGCAGCATCCCAGAGATGGACTAACCAACTAATTATGGATTCATCAGGTCATTGGGTGTAATCCTTCTGTAGGCCACAAAGGTCCTTCAGAGAAAAGGACTCAATATTGGCTTCTGATCTTGCACCTGCTGGTTTGACTCCTGATTTTATGTCAGGAGGCATTGAGGGTCCTTCTCCTGCTGCATCATCATCATCATCATCATCATCATCATCATCATCATCATCATCATCATCATCATCCTCCACTGGTCGATCGGTCTTGTCCGTGCCTCCACTGGTCGATCGGTCTTGTCCGTGCATTTCCCACTTCTAGTGCTGGTAGCAACAGCCATTGGTTGAGGCTTATTGTCTGGTTTAGCTGCTGGCTTAGGCTCACTATCTGGTTTAGCTGCTGGCTTTGAGCCTGGGCTGTTAGCTGTAGCCTGACTGGGATAGCTGCTGATTTATCTCCCTGCCCCCCTGCCTCTGTCTGCTGCCCGACAGTATCTAACAGAGTGGGATAAGCATAGGCCAGGACCCAGCTTATTGCAATGAGCCTTTTCTCTTTAGAATGATCATGGCACTTTGTTTTTAGGTATTTCCCCACCTCAGCTGGGTTCTGAATTTGTTCCCGTGGAAAATCCCAGTCTACAGGATGAGAAAATTCCTTCAGGGTTTAGCCTGTATTTTCCTATTCTCCACACCACTTAGGATTTTTCATGCCTGCATCTGCTTCTGGGTCAATGGTCTCACCAACTCCTCTGGATATCTCAGCCCTCATTCTAGAGAAGCTGCAGACCATATAGAGGAAGTTTGATTAAATACCAGATTAAATACCAGAAAGATGGTCTCTTTAACATTCAGGGGAAACTGAACATTCTCAAAAAGTGACATAACAGATTCAAAGGAGAAGAAGGAAAGGAAAGGCTGGAAAGCCTCATTCCCTGCTCCTCCTCTAACAAACTGGGTGCAATTACTAATAAATTCCCAAAACATACTACTGGAACTGGGATGCAGGGTAGGACAAAGAAACCGTAAACCATAAATATCATAAACTGACTCCAGTATCTTTGTAAATGCTCTATAAATCATTATCACCAAGGCCAGCACAACAGCTATTCCAATTCGTGCCGCACTACCATAAAAATTACGGGTTATGGACAACAATCCTAGTGACCAGAAAGGTATTGAAACCTCAAAAAGCTCTAGAGACCAGAACCACGTGAAGGCCTCCACCCCAAGAGACATTAGGAATTCAAGCAACATGGCTACTGACTGCTTTAACTCACTAGAGAGTGAGCACAACCAACATACAATCAATAGAGCTTTTCTCCACCTTCTTGAGCCACGCATTGGGCACCAATAGATATATTTGTCCTGGTTCAAATTTGGAAGAGAATCCCAAAGGGGCTCCAGTAGGAAAGCAGATTAAATCAGCCCCTTCCCCTAATCGGTCCTGGAGAAAATACCTCCTTGGAGAAAGGTGGAAAAACCTGTTCATTAAACAATAAAACCTAAACAATATTAAACAATAAAACCCCTTCCTGCTCCAAAAGAGATGACAAACTGAGAAAGTCCCCTCCCTGGGTTGCAGCTCAGCTCACTCAGTCTCTGATCAGTCCCTCTGGTGCTGGAAGTGTCGCAGGCCAGGCCTGGCTCAGTGGCCATACGTGTAGCTGCCGGTGCTCTTCTGGTGTTCAGTCCAGAGCAGGTTTGAACAGCTCCAAAGAAAAGGGAAAAAACCCCACAGTCCAGGGAACTTCTTTGTCTCCTTTGCCTCAGCTAGCTAACTAACTAAAAGCAAAAGAGAGCTCTGTCCTGCTGTCTGTACATCCACAGACAACAGAGTCCAGAGCAGGAATGTGGAGGAGTGAGTGCAGTGTCTGAAAAAACCTGCCACTTCTTCTCTCCCCCCCTTCACTCTCTGGAACAAGTCTTAAAGGTGTAAAACTTATTATTCAGCATAAACAGAATGAGACAATTGGGGATAAAAGCATCATTTAGTCAACCCAGGACACCCACCCATTATTTACTTTTTTCTTACTTTCCCAAGCTTGCTGACAAACTTGCTGAGTCCTGATGACTCTTCTTCCTGTATCTCTTTCAAGGATATACCAACCCCATTTCTGAATATGTCCATTATTCATTGTTTGTGCATGTGTCCATTGTCCATTAGTACAAGCAGGCTGGATTGTGCTTCGGCTGAATATGGCCATTGTCTAACAAAAACTCCTCAATCTGCAAAAACTCTCAATATGTAACCATACTGAAATGACTGGAACCACACAGGAACAACCAGGACCATGCTGAGGAGAACTGGGACCACACTGGGGGTAACTGGGAGTGAGTGACACCATGCTGGGAGGAACTGGGATCATATGGGGAGTGACTGGGACTATACCAGGGACAACTGAGTTCAATTGGGACCATACTGGCAGTGTCTGTAACCATACGGGAGTGATGGAAGCACACTGGAAACAGCTGGGCCCATGCTGGGACCAACTGGGATCACTCTGAGAGGGACTGGAATCATGGAGGGATTGACTGGGAGCAACTGGAATGATGCTGAAAGCAACTGGGAAGAAGTGGGAGTGACTGGGAACAAGCTGGAAGCAACTGGGATAAATTAGGAGAGACAGGGAGACACTGGGATCATACTGGAGGCTACTGGGGTCATGCTGGCATTGACAGGGAGCAACTGGGATAACACTGGGGGCACTGAAATCTTACTGGGAGTGTCTGAGAGCAACTGGGATTAGACTGCAAGTGACTGGGATCATACTGGGAGTGGCTACAATCATACTGGGATCAGAGTGGGTGTGATTGGACCCTGACTGGGGGTTACTGGGAGCTACCAGGCCCATGCTGGGGGACATAATTAGAGGAACTGGGAGCAACTGGGATAAAACAGGGGGCAAGGGAACCACCCTAAGGTAACTGGGAGTGCCTGGCAATGACTATGAGAATGTCCAGGGCAACTGGGATATACTGGGAGTGTCTGAGGCCATATGGGTGTTGACTGGGACCGGACTAGGAGCCACTGGGAATGTGCTGAGGGAACTGGGAACACGCTGGAGGCAAGTGGGAAGGACTAGGGACCTGGTGGGAGAGACTGGGATCATATTGGGAGTGCCTAGGGCTATGCTAGGGACACTGGGAGAACTGGGAACACACTGGATGAAATTGGGAAGAAC
Source organism: Ammospiza nelsoni (assembly GCF_027579445.1). Taxonomy (NCBI): domain Eukaryota; kingdom Metazoa; phylum Chordata; class Aves; order Passeriformes; family Passerellidae; genus Ammospiza; species Ammospiza nelsoni. The sequence goes on from NC_080664.1 coordinate 3,093,037, forward strand.
TGGGACTGTGCTGGGATCAAATTGTATCATCATAGGGAATGACTGGGAGGGACTGGGCTCATACTGGGAGCAGCCACTGCTGGCCCTGGGACCCTCCAAAAACACCTCCTGGGGACCCCGGATGTCCCCCCGAGGGCCATCCGTGGCTCGGCTTTGGAGCCCTGCCAGCTCCAAACTTCCCCTGAATAAAACCCCAAACCCAGGCACCCCCCAGCAGGTTTGGGCCGAGCTCCCCCTTCTCCGGGCACCTGTGGGATGGGGGGGGGTGATGCTCCCGGGGCTGCGGCGACTCCAGGGTTCCCTCTCCCCTTCTCCAGCTGCTTCTGCTGCCGCTTAGCCTCTTCCTCCCTCCCTCCTCCTCCCTCCCTCCCTCCTCCTCCCTCCCTGTTCCCGAAGGTCGAACCATGAGGGCAAAGGGGGCAGGGAAAGGGTGGGAACCATGAGGGGAAAGGGGGCAGGGAAAGGGCAGAACCGTGAGGGGAAAGAGGGCAAGGAAAGGGCGGGAACCGTGAGGGGAAAGGGGCAGGCTCAGGCCAAGGGCAGCAACTGCGAGGGGGCACTCTGGGAGGCGGCACTCTGAAAACAGAACTGCAATGGACTGAACATGAACGGGAGAGAAAGCAATAAGTCTGAGAGTTTTATTTGCTATCAAATACATCCCACACACCCAGCCCCACACAACCCCCATCCAATCGCTCCTACGCTCCCATCCTATCCTATCGCTCCCAAATTGGGATCCCATTTCTCCCATCTCCTTCCAACCCCATCTCACCCCGGTACCTGTGGAATGGAGTGAGTTTGGCATAGGATTGAGATTTTGAGGTGGGAACAAGCAATTTGAGGTAGGATTGAGCCCTTTTGTGTTAAGATTGAGCTGTTTTCAGTATGATTTGAGTGGTTTTGAGGTGAAAGATCGATCCCTCTTCACTTTTGGACTGCAAAGAGATGGAAAAGACAAGAAAATTAAGGCCAAACCAAAAGAATAAGAAGCCAGGTGTGTTCCCAACATGGATCACAGGGAATGTGGGTCACCAGGGCTGTGCCCAAAGTGCCTCCTCCAGTGGGGGATGGAGCTGGAGCAGAGCACGAAGCTCTTCCTGCACTCGGGGGACTCGCAGGGCTTCCCTTACCTGTGGCTGTATTGGTGTCGGGTCAAATGAGAGCTCTGTGAGAAGCTCTTCCCACATGCCCCACACTTGTAGGGTCTCTCCCCTGTGTGGATGCGCCGGTGGGTGATGAGTTGGCAGTTGTACTTAAATCCCTTCCCACACTCAGGGCAGAAGAAGGGCCTCTCCTCTGTGTGACTCAGACTGTGCAGGAGGAGATGGGAGTTGAACTGAAATCTGTTCCCACACTCAGAACACTCATAAGGCCTCTCCCTAGTGTGAATCTTTTGGTGCCTGATCAGGGTGTCATGGTCCCTAAAGCTCTTCACACATTCCTCACACTCGTAGGGTCATTCCCCAGTGTGGATCCTCTGGTGCTTGATCAGGTCAGAGCTCCCCCTGAAGCTCTTCCCACACTCCCCACATTTGTAGGGCCGTTCTCCAGTGTGGATTCCCCAGTGCTTGATCAGGTCACAGCTCCACTTGAAGCTCTTCCCACACTCCCCACACTCATGGGGCCATTCTCCAGTGTGGGTTCTCTGGTGGCTGATCAGGCTGGAGCTCTGCCTGAAGCTCTGCCAAACTCCCCACATTCGTAGGGCCTCTCCCCAGTATGGGTCCTCTGGTGGCTGGTCAGGTGGGAGCTCTGGCTGAAGCTCATCCCACACTCCCCACACTCCCCACACTCGTAGGGCCGTTCCCCAGTGTGGGTCCTCTGGTGCTCGATGAGCTTGTAGTTCCACCTGAAGCTCTTCCCACACTCCACACATGTGTGGGGCTTCTCCCCATCCTGGAGCTGCTCATGGAGCACCAGCTCCGAGCTCTAGCTTGATCTCTGGCCACCTTCCCAGCCCAGGCTGGCTCTTTCCTCCTCAGATTCCTGCCATCTGCATTTGCAGCCCCTCCTCGTGCAGCATCTCCAGGGCTTTTCCTCCCCGTCGGCTTCCTGCGCCATGGAGCCACTCAAAACGGCCTCTTCCACCAGGTTCTGCTGCGGGCATTTGTCCTCCCTGCTCTCCATGCTCAGCTCCTGCTCTGGGGGAGGAAGGACAAGGACAGGATGGGATTTGCCTCCGTGCCACAGGCAAGGGCAAGGAGATCCCCCCAGGGTTGTGCTGCAGCCAGGGCCATACTGGGCTGGGCTATGGAGCAGCACAGAGGGGAAAGGGGCACTGACCTCCTCCTCATCTGCCTCAGTGCCCCAGGGCATCTTCCTCAAAGACTCCCAGGGGTTGGCAATGGGAAATCCTGGTTTGGGGAAAACAAGGGATGAGCATGTTGAGTTTGAAGGTCCCTCTGCCCAAGTCCATCTCTACAAGTCACCGGCCATCTGTGCTTCATGAAAACCTCCCAAACACCAAGATTCAGCCCTGGAAAAGCCTCCCAGGAGTTCCCTGTCCCTGGTCCCTCCCCTCGGGTGTTCAGAGGTTCCCCCCTGTCCCAGCTGCATGGGGTCACGCTTGGATTGGGGGTCCCCCTTCTCCTCGGTGCCCGCCCTGCCCAGGCTGCCGGCAGTCCCAGCAATCCCAAAAGCTTCCCCCTCTTCGCTCTCCCCATTTTGGGATGCCAGGGCTCTTTGGGCTCCAGGGCTCCCTTCTCCCCTCGTTCTCTGCTCTGGGCTGCAGCAGCTCCAAGGAGTCCCCCCTGCTCCCTCCAGGCTCTTGAGGCTCCTGCCAATGGCAGCGCTCCCCCCTCTCTGGGCTCCCCACTTTGGGCTCCTGGGGGACACAGGGCTCTGCTCCTCCAGGCTGCCTCTGCCGGCAGCCGCCATCAGCACCCCCCGATGTTCCCCCAAGGGGCCTTTTCCGCTCAGCCTTGGACTGCTTCATTCTCCAAACATCCCCCCAAAAACCCAACTGGGAGCAACTGGGAGTGACTGGGAACATGCTGGAGGGAACTGGGCTATACTGGGACATACTGGGAGGGACTGGAACAAATGAGGGTGAAAGAGAGCAACTGGAACTATGTGGAGCACAACTAGTTCTTACTGGCAGGGACTGGGAGCACAGTGGAGCTATCTTTGGATCATACTGGGAGGGACTGGACTAATACAAGAAAACCCTCAAAAACCCCAGAGAATCACCAAAAATCCCAGTGGAACTCACCAAAATTTTAAAAAACTCCCAAAAATTTCAATAAATACCCCCCAAAAACCCCCACAACCCCAACAAATCACCCCAAATCCAAAACCCCCCAAATCAACAAAACCCCCCAAAATCACATAAGCATCTCTAAACAAATAATTCTCCCAAAAACCCCCAATAATTCCCCCCCAAACTCCCAACAAAATCCCCAAAAGCCCAAAAAAGCCACCCTGAAATTCCCAAACAGCCTCGCAAAACCCCAAAATCCCCACAAATCCCCCCAGAACCCCCAGACTCTGTGGGGCTGTCCTGGATCAGGGGGCACTGGCCGGTGGAACAGGAGCCACTTCAGGGGGCCCTCAGAGCTTTTTGGGGAGGGGGCACCATGGGAGATCCCCCCAAAATCCGGGGGGGGGGAAGGGAAGGAACCTCTGCTGTGCCCCTGCCCCCCAAAACCCCCAGACCTCGGTTCAGGGTGGGCCTGGGACTCCCCCGGGACCCCCAATTCTCCCCCGAGACCTCTCCAGGAACCCCAAACCCCCCAGAGCCCCCCAGGGTTGGCCTAGAATCACCCTGGACCCCCAAACCCTCCCCAAGACCTCCAAAACACCCCAGGACTCTCAGACCCCCCCATTTCTCTCCAAAATTCACCCCAGAGCTACCTGAAATCCCCTTTGAAAACTGCATGTATTTTACGATTGGCTTTTTGCAAATATTAAAATGAATATTATATGTGTTGTGTTAGAAAGAAATGCTGTATCAATTCTCTTAAGTACTGTGTTAAATATAGTTTTAGGTTATAAAAATTGTTAAAATAGAAACGATGCTATGTAAGGTGCTTTGTTTAACAGAAAGGGCTTGCAGCGAGATAGCAGCCACAGGACACCTAAATCTTTCAGGGAAAAGGAATTTATTGCCTTCTTATCAGAAGAAAGGAACTTCTTCCCGCCTTGGAGGCGCTGTTAGGATTAGAAGGAAGAAGTTGACAATGACCAGACAGAATCCTGTGTTTGAATGGAATTTATGCATCAGGTATGAAGTGAATGAATATGCAATGGGCTATTGTTCCTAATGGTTAATCCTTTGTTAGCAGGGGTTCTTTTTCGGGCTCATCATGCCCAGAAAAGGTACCCAGACATCTGTAATTCTTTGTTTTTATTATCTCATATTGTCTTAATTCAATTTGTCCAAATTGTTATTACTCTAATTGTGTTACTATTTTTATAACCATCTTATTACTATTAAACTTTTAAAATTTTTAAAAACAAGTGATTGGCGTTTTTCACACACACATAACTATAAATCTACAAAACTTCTCTTAGCATATATTTAATATTCACTCTTTAATTGTGAGACCCAACCATCTATCTCATTATTCATCTACAGCATCATTTTCTAATGTTGTTGACTTTCTCAGCTTCTGTTAATACTTGTGATTTTATAACAGAATGTTCTTGTATGGGATTTTGCAAGATTCTGTCATCAGATTTCTGTTTTCTTCTTGGATTTCTTAGTGCTGGGTCAGAACTGAATGCAGCATTTTGGGAGGGAAGCTGTCAGCCTCACTGGGGCCAGGACCCGTGGGGCTCTGAGGGGCTCCTGGTGTGAGAATCCCCAATCACTTGTGTTCAAATTTTAAAAGTTTAATAGTAATAAAATGGTTATAAAATAGTAATAAAAATTACAGCAATAAGAATTTGGACAGAGTTAAGACAATAAAGAAAATAAAAAGCAAAGAATTACTGACATTTAGATGCTTTCCTCTGGAAAGCATGGCATGCTAACAAAGCATTAACCCTTAAAAGCCACAGCCTGTTGCACATTAAAATATCTCACACATGATGCAAACATTCCTTTCAAACTAAGGATTTTTCTGTTTATTGTCAACTTCTCCCCCTTCATCTTGTAAATCACGGTTTGGCTCCACGGAGTCTGAAAGGAGGTAGAAAAGCCTGGTTCTTCCTGATAAGGAAGCAATAATTCTTCTCTTTGGGATTTTGGGTGTCTTGTTGCTGTTATTTCAGTGCAAAGAATTTCTTTATTATCTTATCCATTCTTTGAGCCAGTTAAAAGTATCTTACATGGCATGGTTTCTATTTTAATAATATGTTGTAGCCTAAAACTATATTTACCACACTACTTAAAAAATACAGTACTACTAATTAATACAATATAACACGTATATTATTCCTTCTAATATATGTGAAGAGCCAACCATGTAATATGTATTTTTCAGGCAGGGAGCTATTCTTGTTGCTATTACTTTTAATATATTTTTTAAAAATTAAAATAATTTATTTTTAAATAATTAGCAGCAACCCTTTCATGCCTGTTCACAGCCAGGTCTAGGGTGAAAGGAGGTGGAAGTTGGTGCAAAGCAGCTGTAACAGGATCCAGTGGGCAAGTGTCATGTCACAGACAGTGAGGCAGGGCCCAGGTGGCCACTGAGACAAAGGGCTGGGGCTGGAGGGGATGGCCAGAATTGTCCATCCCATGTTGAGGAGCTGTTTTTCCACTGGGCATGGTCTCCTTAGCATACCCTGGATCAGTGCCAGCTGCACAGTGCTGTTATCACCTCTTCAGAGTGGGCACTGCAGCCTTCATCTCCAGCCCTCAACCCTCTCTAATGAGCTGTACAACAGCTGAGGACTTGACAAAGGGGAAGGTTGTAAGAGCCTAAATGAGAGATGTGGGACTCCAGGCGGCTCTCCAAAATGCAGTTTATTGTATACAAACTGCAGTTTATTCCATCCCAGAGGTTACAGCAGTCCAGGGTCATGGGTGACAGAGCCTGTGCCTACAGCTGTCAGCTCCAGCTGCACACAAGCCTGGACACCCTTTAATTTTGGTTACAATGCATTATATACTTTTCTTTGCTGAGCATAAAGATTTCTTTCACTAACTGGAGAGCTTAATTGGATAATCCTTAAATGATGAAATACATAACAGACTGAAAGAGCGCTATGAAGCCAAATGTCATTATTTTATCCTGTGATATGGTGTGAGTATTGAAATTTCAGATTTTAGGGTGCAGGTAAAATTACAGGACTCTCCCAGGGAGCCTGTATTCCTTTATTTGCAGTATACAAATAATTTAATACAGCACAACCAATCTATACCTTAACTTTTACCTATAGCCTAACTACTATGTCGTATCATATGATATTATAACTACTGTATCAATCATATCATATCATATCATATCATATCATATCATATCATAATGATACCTATATCATAACTACTATAATTACCATATTCATGTTGTTGGAAAAGAAATGAAATTTAGCAAAATATTTAATTATAGTGAGTTGTGTGTGAACTGGTTTGTTAAAAAGTAGTTTTGTAGCTGTTGAAAAGTGTGTTGAGTTTTGTGTGTAACCTAGGAGGTAGTTTTAGGGATTTAATAAATAATTAAACTAGTGCAGGAAAGTAAGAATGCTAACCTGTCTGGAGGCAGCATACAATGCTCTTAGAATAAGATAAGCAGAGGATTAATGATCTTGTTTATGAACCAAGGAATGTATCATAAGGGGTCTGTGACCAGGCAAGGGGAACGGGGAACTGTTTCTTAGAGACTAGGCAAGGGGAACGGGAAACTGTTTCTTGGAGACTTTGTTGTGAATCGCATGTATAAGAGGGAAGCACCCACACGTGAATTTGGGGGCTCGGACTTTGGGACGTGAGTCCCCCAAGCTCCCCGGGCCCTTAATAAAGCACCCACAAAACTTATCCGAGTTTTGTGTCATCTATCAATCGGGCAACAATGTTACTATTCTCCAATCACTAAAAGTAAGTACATTACAGTTAAAGCTAGAAGTTGTTTTTCAGTTTCCTTGTAGTGGAAAATTCTGAGACCTTTTTTCTACTTGCTACATGTCTTGTTTGCCTGTGGTATCCTTCTGCTTGGTAAAAACATCTTCTTGTTTGAGGTGGGTTTATCCTTTGCTCTAAGCCATAAAAACCCCTTTTAACTAACACATCCTTTGCCTCCTTGGTTATCCAGTGAGACTAGCTCAGCAATTCTTTTCTTCTCTATCAAAACTTGCTTCCATCTCTATTCCATTCTCAGGTTCTACATTCAGAGATCTTTCTGCCAAGCACACATATCTGTGAGACTTGATCAATGCTCCCAGCCTGGGCAGTGGCAGTAGCCCAGGGCCCCTTGCCAAGGAACTGTTGTGCTGTTAAACTATACAGAGGATCACCCTGCACTCTAGGTCTTGCTGCTTCTTGAGCACACTTTTCCTCCCAGCTTTTATGACACATCACCTGCTAATGGGGTGGCATTCTAAGTCTTATTAGGGTATGCACATCAGCTGGAATTAACGTGTTAGATGGAAAAATATACTGCAGAAGTGACAGTGCACGTTGAGATTTTCAACCAAATTGTGAAATTGCAGCTCTCAACTTTCCTAAAATCTTCCAATCAAAAGGTTTTCAAACTCTACTTGCAGCATTAGTTACTACAGGAAAAGCTTCTACATCATTTGGGAGAAAAGTCCCTTCTACAAAAACTTCTACAATAACTGTTTTCTACTTTCATTTCTCTTTTGTGGAGATAAAGCTTGGCCTGCAATTCCTCGGAAAGCATTAGGAGGACCATGCTATTTTGGGAAATTGACACTGTTTGCCCCTAGCATTCAACAGATGCTTGACATCAGGCACAAATTCCAATGTCCAAAACGTAGTGTGCATCCATTAGGCTCAGACTGCAGCAATAATGTAGAATTGTGGAATTGGCCTTCGGTTAAATTGGCATCACTTTTTACACCAGGATTAGCTTCATCAAAGGCCCTTACATAATTCAAATGATTGGCCTGTTGGACAGGAAAACAAATTAACATTAGATCTGCAATACTGAATGAGCTTACCACTGATTTAGGCAGCATACACCACGCTGTGTTACAGGATAGGGCTGCTATAGATTTTTTGTTGCTAGCACAAGGAGGTGGGTCTGAAGATTTTGAAGGGATTTGTTGCATGAATCTCTCTGACCACTCTGAATCTATTCACAAGAAACTGTCATTGCTTAAGGAGAATGTGAAAAAGCTGACAGTTGTTTAGAATTCTTTTGATGAGTGGCTAAAATCCTGGGGAATAACAAGGACTTTGTATGCTTTGGCATTATGTATTATTGTCTGTATTAGGTATTCTTGGCTATGTAATTAATAAATAATTCTACATATTATTGTCTTGGTATTCTTTTTTCAATTCTGCTTATTGTGCCTTGCTTACTGTGCTGTGTGCAAAAAGTAATTGACCATGCTTTTAAATCAGTCTGGCTTGAGCAAAAAAAAAGCGGGGAACTGTTGAAGATATTTTGCAGGTTGAGGAGTTCTGGTAAGACAAGGGCCATATTTAGCCAATGCACTGAATCCAGCCTGCTTGTAATAATGGACAATGAACACATTCACAAAGAATGAATTATGGACATAACCAGAAATGGGGTCGGTATATCCTTGAAAAAGATACAAGAAGAAGAGTCATCAGGACTCAGCAAGTTTGTCAGCAAGCTTGGGAAAGTGAGCCATGGGTGGCCAGACAACCCCAGAGAGATGCGTGAAAAATTAGGTAATCCAATCAGCATTCTATTTTAGTCGTGTGAACAGCTAGGATTAACCAATCATGTATTAGCTAGAGACGTGTGGACAGTAGAGATTTATTATAAATAGAGTCTTTTTAGGAATAATAAATTTAGCTTCACTGGATCATACTGGTCATGGTGTGATGTCCATGAACTTCCGCACCCCACACTTAAGAGTGTGTTGGTGCTGCCCAGGAAATGTACACATTTGGGGAAGTGCCCCTGGAAGAGAGGGGCTTGATTCCCAAGGAAACTGCTTTCCCAGGAGCCCCCAGTGAGACAGGTGCAAGTGTCTCCATTTGACTCCCTGTGTTTCCTTCAGTCCTTGAGGCCCCATGCACTTGGCAGAGGGGCAGGGCAAGGATGTGAAGAGAAGCTTGGGTATCTGCCTGGGCCTGCAGAGACCAAGCCAAGCACCTGTAGCAGGGTTTGTTGCCCACCTTTGAGCACAGGTCTGAGCCAGATCCTGTTTGTCCAGCCGAGTGCCCCAAAGCTCTCTTGGGGAGCTGTGAATTCAAAGGCCTTGATGCACACATTCATGCCACCTCCCCTATCTGCTGTGTTTTTAACTCTTGGCAAGATGTGTTTGCCCTGTGCTTGCTGGAGGCTGCTCTGTTCCAGAGCCAGCACCGAGCTAGGCTGTGCTGGCCTGACACTGTGGAGAGTCCTTCCCTGAGCATTTGGCTGGGCTTGGTGTGTCCAAGGCTGTCTTAGACACTTGGGGCAATGGATTTCTTCCAATCAGAGGCATTTTGGGTGGGGTGGGGGTGCCCCCAGGGCAGTTGGCAGCGTGTCCAAGGGTCCTTGCTGACATGGCACAGCACGGTTACCATGGAGCAGAATGGAACAGGACCCTTTGTGACACATGGTGACATGGGTGCTGGAGGTGACGAGGCAACGCCACAGTGCTCGGTGCACGTGACAGGACAGGAGGTGACAGAGCGGTGCGGTGAGGTGTCCCCGCACAGCTGGCTCACTGATTGCTGACCTGGAGTTTTTCCGAGGCATCTTCCATCCCTGCAGCCGGTGCCCTCGTGGCCAGGCTGTGGGAACCTCCATCGTTCATCAGGAGTCTCCTGTCATTGTGGCAGGAGACCTCGAGTGCAGGACTTGCTGTCCTGTAGCTTTCCTGAGGCTCCTCTGTTGGAGGTGCCTGCAAGGCACGACTGCAGCACTCGCTGACTCGGGCCTTTGCCGAGGCATCTGTCTCGAAGGTGCCCTTGAGGTCAGACAGCAGGATGGCAGGCAGACTGCTCAGCCTGTTCAAGAGGCTTCGGGGCAAGAAAAGCAAAGGCCCTGCAGCTGCCCCAGCGCAGCAGCCTGCACAGCTGCAGCAGTTGCAGCCACTGCAGGACGGTGAGTGGTGGAGCTGGGCTGCAGGGCCGGTGCCTGCAGCCATCCTGGCCCCATCCCATCCCATCCCATCCCATCCCATCCCATCCCATCCCATCCCATCCCATCCCATCCCATCCCATCCCATCCCATCCCATCCCATCCCATCCCATCCCTGCAGACACGCCCATGGATGGGATGGGACAGGGGCCGGGGCTGCCCCCACCAATGGCCATGCTCCGATCCCTGGGCTCCCGGGGGGCTGTCCCTGCCTGGGGAGCACAGGGCTGGGCTGTGTTCTCCGGCCTCTCCCGCAGCCCCTCAGCTCTGGCTGAGCTCTCTCTTTGCCAGATGCGGCCCAGGACCAGACTGAAGAGCAGGAGCCCATCCGTGGCTGCTTCCACCGAGCAGCGCAGGTACCTGTGGCCATCCCCACCTGGGCTGGGCCTGCTGGCACTGCCCAGCCGAGCCCCGCGCTTGGAGCAGACCATGGAACGTCCCTCTCTTCCCGCCTGTCCTTCTGCTGCAGACACTGCGGAGGTTCCTGTGCCTTCAGCACAAAAAGACCAGCGGCCCCACACCCGAGGGCACGGCCCAGCCTGAATCCAGGCCCAGTGAGCTGCGGGCAGAGGCTGCTGCCAGCACAGCATCCTCTGACCTGGCCGCCAGCTCTGACTCGGAAATGGATGAGGGCTGGGAGGAGGTTGACATGGCCCTGACAGAGGGCATGGCCACCACCAACATCATCCCACAGGGCATCCCAGAGACTGTGGCCATGCCCATGCTCACTGTGAGTCCTAGACCTACTCTGGAGTTTTTCCAGAAGGGTTTTAATTCTCTGCAGCAGCCTGGGGCCAGGGCTGAAGGCCTCCCAGGATCACGTGGCCCCTAAAGCCATGTCTGCTGGCCCCCCTCAGCCCCATCACAGTGGGCTGGGAAGGCAAGCACTTCTTGGGGGAAGCTGGGCAAGTTGCTCCCTTGGACAGCACTCCAAGTCTTCCCCATGCCGCTTCCTCCAGGTGCAAGCCGTGGTGAGTGCCATGCTGCAGAGACTCACGTCCTGTGAGTCTGTGGACGCCGGTCTGCAAATGGCCATTGTCAGCCTCGCTGAAGAACACCCTGCCCCCGTGGTGATGAGCCTCCTGCGCTGTGCCCCAACGTGTGACGGGTAAGGGGCACAACTGCCTTGAGAGCTCGGTGCTCACCAGCCTGTAGGGCCCCTTGCCCTGTACAGCCTGTCCAGTGGGCTCTGCCAGACAGGAGGAGAGCACCGGCACCCTCGGGCCCCTCTGTTTCCTGAGCCTGCTGCAGCTGCACGGGGCATGATACTGATGCACAGCTCTGGTCCCACAGAGCTGCCGCGCTGATGTGGAGAGCCATGGGCACCTGGGAATTAGCCCCATTAGAACATGCGGGACTTATCGGGGCAAGGCCACCTATACAATACATATATTTTACTATGACTCACATGCCACCTATACCCCTGCACCTCTGGTATTCACTTGTTTCCTTCCTATGGAGACCATTGTGACACTGGGGAGCATTGTGGAACCAATGGGCCATGGTGACACTGCAGGCCCTTGTGGAACCTGTTACACTGTAGGAACTTCTGGAACCAAGAAGAACATTGTGACACTGCAGGGTACCATGGATCCAAAGGGCCATTGTGACACTGTGACACTGTGGGGCCTCGTGGAACCAAGGACATCTTTGTGGTTCTGTTGGGCTGCATGGTCCCAATGTGAAGCAGTGGAGCTTTGTGGAGCCAAGAGGCCATTGCTGCATTTCAGGGCCTTGTGGAGCAAAAGGGCCATTGTGATCCTGCAAGGCACCGTGGATCCATGGAGAGCATTGTGGCATTGCAAGGCCCCTTGGAATCATGGAGACCCTTGTGACACTGTGGGGCCTCATGGAAGGAAAGGGCCATTGTGACACTATGGGAATTTGTGGAACCATTGGGGAGGGCATAGGAAACAGCAAGGCTTCATGGAACAAAAAGACCATTGTGACACTGTGGGGCCTTGTGGAACCATGGAGACCATTAAGATCCCTAAGGACTTGTGTAATCAAGGAGCCATTATGACACCTGAGGGCATCATGGAAGCAAGAGAACCATTGTGGCTCTGCAAGGCCTCATGGAAGCAAGGAGATATTGTGACACTGCAGGGCCCTGTGGAATCAAGGGAACATGAAATAGGTGTGGCTGCCTTGGCCTCCCAGGGGTCACCTGACAGGTCTGGCTGATCTTGGAATCTGGAAGGCCACTCCCATCTGCCCCTGAAACACTGGAGCTCTAGGCTTTTCTTTTTATGGCAAAGAACTGTCCATTTTTTCCAGGCATCCATGGCTAAAATTAGGATTCCACCTCCAAATTTCTGTGTATTAAAGGATTGTTCCCAGACAAAAGTTTGGCTGGACAAACAAGTCTGGTTGGTCTTTGACTCCTGAGGGGCAGAACTCACCTATTTTCCAAACACTGGAAAAGACTTTGTGCTTTTCTTCTTATGGAAAAAACCCCATTCCTCTTCTCCAGGCACAAATGTCTGAAGTTAGGACTCTGCATTCATAATTTCAAATATTCAAGGGTTGCTCCAAGCAAACCTGCCAGGACAGACAGGTCAGGCTTGCCTTGGTGGTTACCGTTCATCAGCTCCTGAAACATGGGGGCTCTGTGCTTTCCTTCCTATGGAGACCAGTGTGACATTTGGGAGCCTTGTGAAATGAAGGGGCCATTGTGGCACTGCAGAGCACCATGGATCCAAGGGACCAATGTGACACTGTGGAACATTGTGGAACCAAGGACATCATTGTAGCTCTGTTGGGCCACATGGCCCCAAGGGACCAGAGCAAAGCAGTGGTGTGGTAGTTAGCCCAGCTGTAACTCAGAGTCAGCCAGATTTTATCCCAGAAGAATGGGCATGAGTTTCAAGCCCTGGGAATCATTAGTTTAACTTAGGGTAAGTTTGAGAGTTCCCCCATATGCCTTTAGTGTTGTTATGCTAAGTTGTCCAAGTTCTCCTCCCCTATTGGTTACTTGTTTCCCCTCTGTGGTTATTGTTCTAGAGTATTCTACCCTCAACTGTGTATATTGTTGCTTCACCTTTATCTCAGGTCTTTGGATCCTGCCCCTTGTACTGTGCTCGACTTCTCCATGTTTATTGTTTTTCACCCTGTTACTAAAGTTCTTTTTGGGCAAGTCCATTGATCCTGCTTGTAGGAGCATCAGGGGCTAGGACAATTGGGATGGACAGAGACAAGAGATGTCTCAAGCCAGGTCTTGGAATTTGTGGTTTATTGCAAAGGGTGTGGGTGCAGAGGCCTTGTTTGGAGCTGCCAGCCACAGCTCGGAGCAGGCCAAAAGAGGACCTCAAAAGAGGCACCCAAAATGGATGCCCAAAAGAGGAGAGGAGTTCCCATTACTATGCAATAAATCTTCTTCTGTGCTGCATATTCTAATTTTCACTAACCAATCTATTACAAGATACAAATCTTACAGCATTTACATACGGCCTATAGGAATAATTACATTACCATACTGTGTTACATTTTAAACCCTAAAAACTACTCTTTGGACCCCTTCTGCCAAGCTAGTAGGGTCTGCTCTGACCCGTGGACCTGTCTGCAAGCAGGGGGTATTGTTTCATCAAAAGGGGATTACCTTCAGCCAGCCATACCATAAGTTTTCCAGTTGTTCAGTAACTAACGGTATCTTAAAGCTTGCTTTCATTTCAATCTCACTTATAGTTTCCATATTTTAAAAATGTATTGCCAGGCAATCATATTAATAAGGCTTTCCTGTTTCATCTTCCCAGCATCTGCTTCTTTTCATTTTTACCACCCTTGCCCTGAAGTTGGGGAACCAGAAAGGTTTGTCATAGCCACTCTCATTGCGACATTTGGCACCCAAATTTGGACTCTTTGGACGAGAGAACTGGAGGCCCGGATGGCACAAAAACCTCTCAGAGAATCAGTGTGGGAAGGAAAATCCTTAAAGATTGGATTTTTGGTATTTAAGAATACCTAAAAGTATTCTTAAATCCATAAAGTACCTTAAAATCCTTGAGTATCTCAAAGCATTAATGAGCCCCACTGAGTGTTGTTACTGACAGAGCCTCTCCAGGGACTAATTACAGCAGATAAGTGGAGGGCATTATTTCAGAAAGCTCTCAGAGACTCCGAGGCAAAAGGTAAACCCAAGTCCTTTGGAAAACCTGCAGTCCCTGGGAGCATCCAGGAGCCCCCAGGGCCATTCCTGAACAAGGGTCCCCAGGGACTCCTTCCAGCAGATCTTTGAGGCCACTGGGATGTGGGCTAGGGGGGATGCTGAGGGCAGGACAAGGGGCTGACAGTGCCCAGCCTGGCTGGGGCTGTGCCAGGAGACCCCAGTGCCTCAGGACAAGGTGTCTCCTCCCAGCCCTTGGTGGCACAGACCCTGCTGCTGTGCCCCAGGGCACCAAGACTTGGCTTCTCTTTGTCCCCACCTGTCATCACTGCCTCTGCTCTGCCTGGGACCTGGGGACACTTCCCCAGTCATGTCCCTCAGTGGGACCCATTAAAAGTCCAGGAAACTTTGGAGTTGGACTCTGACTTATAGTTCTGGAGAAGTTTCTTCAGCTCCCTCTCAGGGACTGATGTTCAGGGCCTGAGCACAAAGCCCCAGAGGCTCATTAAAGTCCCTGTGCTTGTCTGTGCTGCTGAGCTGGGCTGGGTTCCTGGCACAGAGGCAGCTCCTGGTAACCAAGAAGAGCTTCAAAAGCACATTTCTCTTGATAAGCAGCTCTTCTGCCAGCCCAGCAGGGCTGGGGCACTGCCTGCAGCCACCCTAGGCACAGCACAGAGGCACAGAGATCTTCAATCAGCCTGGGCTGGGAAGGTGCTGAGAAGTACCTGGGGCACAATCAATGCCAGCCCTTGGCACAGGAACCTCTGGCTGCAGGACAATGCAGCTGCAGCTCCTGGAGACATCTCCTAAAGATGGAACATCCCACTGCCTACAGACCCTGTGAGTACATTCTCTGATTGTGTCTTGTGCAGAGCAGCCAGGGGTGCCCAGGGCTGTCCTGCAGAGCAGGGTCCTGCAGCCCAGGGCGCTGTGCTGGGCAGGGACTCTGCTGCCTTCCAGGGACAGCTCTCAGCCAGCCCTGGCAGCTGCTCCCAGCACTGGGGGACAAGATCTGGGTGCGAGGAGACAGGTGGTAAGGCTTGGAAGTGTTCTTATAGTGTGGGGAGGATGCTGCATTGATGAGCAGTTCTCTCAGCATGACATTTAACTGCAGAACATTTCCAAGTACATTATACAGGGAGCACAGCGAATCAAGGGCTGCACACAAGGGAAAATCCTGTTTTATTTAAGTACTACTCTGGGTTGCCTGGATGGGAAATTGTCTATAGATATTCATCTCTGGTTGAGGTTTAAAAAAATGAAAAAATGTTGTCTCAGATCTTAACAAACCAGGCAGTGACAGAAATCAGCAGAGGGTCTCTACGAGGCAGCCTCAGTGTCACTTCCCCAGCCTCCTCAGGGTTGCTTTGATGTTGCCATCAGAGCCTGCAGAGCCAGAGCTGCTCCTGGGCAGTGCCAGAGCTGGGAGGTCTCTGCAGGGCAGAGCTGAGCCCCCAGGGCTGGGCTGGGCTCTGGCAGCACTGGCAGGGCCCAGCCCTGGGCACAGGGAAGCAGCTGCTGGCAGGGACAGCTCCAGGCAGCAGAGCCCTGGGCAGGCAGTGGGGGGAAAGTGCCCCCAAGCTGTGCTGGGATATTTAAAGTCCCTCTCCAAACACAGCTATTGCATGATTATGTTTTTTACAGATCTCCATGCCAAGACATTGCAAATGTCCAACAGCAGCTCCATCAGGCAATTCCTCCTGCTGGCATTGGCAGACACGTGGCAGCTGCAGCTCCTGCACTTCTGCCTCTTGCTGGGCATCTCCCTGGCTGGCCTCCTGGGCAACGGCCTCATCATCAGCGCCGTAGCCTGTGGCCACCACCTGCACACACCCATATTCCTCTTCCTGCTCAACCTGGCCCTCAGCGACCTGGGCTCCATCTGCACCACTGTCCCTAAAGCCATGCGCAATTCCCTCTGGGACACCAGCACCATCTCCTACACTGGATGTGCTGCTCAGCTCTTTTTCTTTCTGTTCTTTATCACAGCAGGGTATTCACTCCTGACTGTCATGTGCTACAACCGCTACGTGTCCATCTGCAAACCCCTGCACTACGGGACACTCCTGGGCATCAGAGCTTGTGCCCACATGGCAGCAGCTGCCTGGGCCAGTGCCTTTCTCCATGCTCGGCTGCAAATGGCCAATACATTTTCCCTGCCCCTGTGCCATGGCAATACCCTGGGCCAGTTCTTCTGTGATGTCCCACAGATCCTCAAGCTCTCCTGCTCCAAATCCCACCTCAGGGAACTTGGGCTCATCGTAGTTATTGCCTGTTTAGGTTTTGGCTGTTTTGTGTTCATTGTTTTCTCCTATGTGCAGATCTTCAGGGCTGTGCTGAGGATCCCCTCTGAGCAGGGACGGCACAAAGCCTTTTCCACCTGCCTCCCTCACCTGGCTGTGGTCTCTTTGTTTGTCAGCACTGGCATATTTGCCTACGTGAAGCCCCCCTCCATGTCCTCCCCATCCCTGGATCTGGCACTGTCAGTTCTGTACTCGGTGGTGCCTCCAGCCCTGAACCATCTCATCTACAGCCTGAGGAACCAGGAGCTCAAGAAATCTCTTAGGGCTCTGATGTCTCGATCCTTTTCAGCTACCACACACTTCCAGCTTCCTTCTGTCATTGGCCCCTGGTGCACATCATGACAGGCCAAATTTCTAGTTTCTCCTTATTTATATTTCTTCCAATTCTGATGCTGTTGTCTTCAAAGCACAGATGGTATTCATTACCTCCAATTTAAAATTATCCCCCTTTTTGTGTCCCAGAAACTTCATGTAAATGAGGATTTTCACATTGTATTTATTTGAAATAAATGAACTTACAACAATATTTGTGTTCTTATTCTACTATCACCAGTAGAGGAGTAATGAGCAGAAATTTGTTCAGCTTTGTGGCTGCCCCTGCTTTGGGATGGGCCCTGGGCCTGGAGCAGCAGCAGCTCTTGAGGGTCCAAGACCGGGGCTCTTGTGCTGCTCTGGGCAGATGGGATGGCAGCAGGGGCTGCAGAGCTCTCAGCACCTCAGACAGAGGGGAGCAGGGCAGCCAGGGAGCCTCCTTCGGCCTTGGCCAAGCACCTTCCCCCATGGCTGGGGCTGAGTCCTGTGGCAGCTGCAGCTGCTGCTGTGCCCTTGCCAGGGCCTGAGGCCGTGGGGCCAGTGCCTAGAGCAGCCTGGCCTGAACACAGCTGTGGGGCCAGAGCCAGCTGGGCTGGGGAGAGGCCCTTGGTGCTGCCCAGAGCTCAAGGCAGCTGGCAGAGCTTGCAGGGAGCTGGGCTGGTCTCAGAGAGCCTGACCCAGAAACCATCAGTGTCCATCTCAGCCTGGCTGAGCGTACAGGGCCAGGACTCAGGCCAGGCCTTGTGGGGCAGGGCCAGTGCCTGTGCAAGGCATGGCAAACAGGCAAGTGGCCCAGAGAGGAGGCTGCTCTGTGCCCTTGGTGGCATGGACACAGCAGGGAGGGGGCCCAGGACATTTGTCAGCACCAGCCTCTATCCCAAGCCCTTGGCAGCCCTGGCTGCTGAGCCCAGCTTTGGCCTGGGCTGAGTTTGGCTGTGGCCCAGTTCCATCCTCCTGCGGGGCTCAGGGCCTGTTCCCAGCCATGGCCAGCCCTGGCGGCCTCTCTGCTGGCCCAGAAACCGGCAGAGCCTTGGGCAGGGCTGTCTGTGCAGCCCCACAGGTGCCACGGGCTCTGCAGGAGCTGGCAGAGGCTGCCCAGCAGGGAGGCCATGCCCAAGGCTGCTGTGGGCACCATGGCACAGAGGCCGTTCCCAGCCGCAATGCTCCTGGCCTGGGCTGGGCCTGCACAGGGGCTGGGCCACCATGGCTGGGCCAGCACAGGGCCACAAAGGGGCTACGTAGCCGCTGCCGGGGCTGACAGCAAGGCCAGGCACACACAAGAAATTGCTGAGCATGGCCTGTGCTGGCCAGGCTTGACTGAGCCAAAGGCAGAGCTCAGCTGCCCTTGGCGGCTGCAGCAACAGTCCAGAGCCCAAAGAGCCTCCATGGCTGTGCTGGAGACCAAGGCTGCAGGAGGGAAATGCAGGGCTGCTGTGGGATAGGGAGGGCATTGAATTCCAGCACACACCTCAGCTCTCTGATGATCCTGGCACCATGCTGGGCCCTGTTTCAGACTGGAGCAGAGCAGATGTTGATGGGACAGGGGCCGTGCAGGGCTGTCAGGGACCTGTAGCTTGCAAGGTGCTCTGCTCTCCCTCTGGTGCTTTCAGAGAGATCCAATCCCAGCGGGGCACCTCAGGGCAAAAGTGGCACCGCTGTTCATGGGCACACAATGGATGTTTGGCTGGAAAGGGACACAGATGTTTATACCTTTTTGGTTTTTTGTATACAAACAAATCTTTATTATCTGGGTCATTTGAGTACTTCTAAGAATTGGCAAAGTATTCCTGCCAAGAAAAGGAATTTCCTGGATTTCCTGGATCCCTCTACTGATGGCAGAAGAAGGAATACTGATCCTCTACTCTTGTCACTAACATTCAGTCTAATACGTCATGACCCTCTTCCTTCAGGTGTTTCCAGCTCTCCTGTTTAAATGGCCATGTCTAAGGACATGTCTTCATTTAGAGCAGCTGGATCTATGTCCTTCCCCTTTCTTCCAGTTTTCTTCCTGCAGCTGTTTTCTGGCCATTCCAATGAGTCTCCCTTGACTGGCTTCATGCTTTAACTCCTTAAGGGAGTTGCCTACTCTTTCAGAAGTTTAAATAACTCCTTAGTCAGCATCTTAGTTGTAGTTCTATCTATTCTATCACCTCTTCTTATGCCTTTATCTAAAATCCTTCCTTTATGGCTATCCCTTGTGGATGGTGGACATGTCAGATATTGCTGAGATGTCACAAGGAACTGAAGGAAGTGTTTTGATGTTTAATAAATTTTATCACGGTCACAATTTTTATGTTGGCCATGAAGATAAACCTTTCTGTGTCTCTGAGTCTCACCAGTTCCTGGTCCCTCAAAGGACACAAACCTGATGAGTTGTGGTTCCCACTCCGGGGGCTGCACTTGGACCTCCCTCCATAGCCAGAGCAGAGCTCCCTTGTCCCAGAAAGTCCCTGGCAAAGGAGGGATGAAGGAAACAGGACAGGCTGTGAGGATCAGGGGGACGGCAGACTCAGGGAGAAGAATGACTTTTGCATTTGATGGAGCTCTGCCTCCCCTTGGCTTTGTTGGATGACAAGAAATGAACATCCCTCTATGTCTCTGGCAGCTCCTTCTCCAAGGAAAGCAGGTGGGAGTTGGAGCCAAGGAGCTGAAAGCTGCAGATGCAGCCTGGGCTGGAGGGAGCTCAGATTTGCACAAGGCTGCTTTGAGTGCCAGGGCTTGGATGGGGGAAATGGTGGGGTGGGGGTAGGGACAGAGTGTGATTGATTGTCAGCCATGAAGGGTCTTGATTTTCATATCTACTCAAACTGCATGAGGAGGTACTTGGATTCAGTGTCAACTGGAGATTGCACATAGCAATAAAAAACCAGGAAAAAAAAAACGCATGTGACCTAAAAAAATCTCTTCTCGCTGTCTTTTTAAATATCATGCATTTACTTTGAATACGCTACTGAGATCTACCTAACCACAAATGATTTGAAAATTAAAATCCAATTATTCCCAGAGGCTTGGCTTGTTAAGGTGTTCTGAATGTTAATGAGCCCTGCCACACTGAATTCCTGCAAAGAAGAACTGAAGGCTGAACAAGCCTCTGCAGCAGGAAAATTCAGCAGCAGCCTCCAAGTTGCTGAGGATGTCAGCAGCCCCCCCTACCCAGAGACCATGGGGGAATGGGCAGACAAGGAGAGCATCCCTGGGGCTGGGGCAGCACAACTCAGAGGCACCAGTGGCTCCAGCTGGGAAATGGAGTGTGGAATGTGGCTGGGAAAGCCCTGCCTGGGCTGTGCCAAGCAGGACAGACAAGCCCTGACTCCCATCCCCCAAACAATTCTCTCAAACAAGAAGACATTTAAAAGGGATTACAGTTGTTTGTGTATTCTGAGTTGGACTCCCTGGAGAAATACGAACAAGAGATTCTGAGGAACTCAAAAGAACAAAACAGCTTTTACTGGGTACTTTAGAAAATCAGAGAAACTTTGGCAAAATGTTTAATACAACCTTCAATCAACAGAAAATACTTCTCAAAGCATTATTTTGGCCCATTCAATTTCATAAACACTAAAGCTGTTCAATTTGAAATTAATCAAAATTTTGAAGAGGTTCGAAATAGAAGAAGACGACATAGAAAGAGAGAAAGGCAAAAATTATTTAGAGAAGCACACACACATCTACCACCTCCTGGATTTCAGTGGTGCACAAATGGGAATTCCAAGAGGATACAGGGTCGAGATGTGTGCTTGCCATATGGTCTTAAATACCACAAACCTTAAATACCCCTTGGTCTTGCTGGGCCCTTCCCCCAGGTGGGAGTTGGGCTCATTTCGTCCCTCAGGAGCTGGGCTGGGGCAGCAGAGGTGGCTGTGGAGCGTTGCCTGTGCTGTTCCAGGGACTGGCAGACACTGCTGGGCTGGGATAGAGGCTCTGGGGGGATTGGGGTCACAGGGCAGGGCAGGGCAGGGCAGGTCTGGGGTTACAGGGCAGGGCAAGGCTGGACCTGCCCCTTCCTCCCCCACACATGAAATGTTTTTAGCCAAAAGTCTCCTCCAGCCTGTCACAACAGGGAATGTTGGAAGTGGAGCCCAAAGTTCATGGGCACCTGGACAAGGGCAGTTCCTTTCCAGAGAAAGGAAAGCCCTAGTTCTCAGTTCATATTTTGTTTGATTGCCTTATTTTTGGAGTTTTGTTTTGTTTTGTTTTCTTTTGTTTTTTGTTTTGCTTTGTTTTGCTTTGTTTTGTTTTGTTTTGTTTTGTTTTGTTTCCTTGGTGCACCTGAAGTGTCCAGTCAGGAGCAGAGTGACTCTTGCCAAGGAACTTTGTGCTGCTGTCCCTTAATATTAAATCTGGTTTTTGCTGATCCCTTGCTGGGGATTTTTTCAGCACTCTCAAGCTCTCATTTGTGACAGAGTGAAGGAGCCCTGGCCCAGGCTGTGGCCCTGGAGGACATGGGGATGCTGCCGGGGGGTCCCTGTCCCCCTGTACCACCCCCAGGGCCCCAGATCCCGTCCCCGTGTCAGGCTCTGGGGTCGATCTTGTGGAACATTGTTGAAGTGAGGGGGAGAACGACCATCCTATAATGCATCGAACTCCAACTTTATTGATCGATCAGTCACCTTAAATAATAGTGTTAACGAACTTCATGCATATTCCAAAATACAGCTTTATGATAGGCTAACAGAGAAAACTCTAACCACTCCTTTTGTTTTACAATACCGTTGATTGTTTACATCAAACAAAATCAGTGTTCTCACTGTGATACGAACGGTTCCCAAAACTTCCATAACTGTTCCCAGGGTGCCATCTTTTCCCAGAGAGGATGTTACCTTTGTTATGGGAAGACTGCCTGAGAACTTTATTGTTTATACAAGGATGCCTGAGAGAGACTAATTGTTTATAGAAGTCAGGCTGGAAGCTGCTTTGAAACTGCTTCACAGCTACCTGTTACTTTTCTCTCAGCTGCATGGCTTCGTGGCCTTTTTCCTCAAGCCATGCCTGAACTAAACTCCCGACAGAACATCCTCTGGGGGAGGCTGCGGGGCCGGGGCCGGGGGGACCCAGGGGGACAGGAGACCCCGCTGTGCACAAGCAGGGTTGGACTGCTCTGGGGGAAGCTGTAAGGGGGGCTGGGGCAGAGTGACCTCCCCAGGGACCTCACACAGCACCTGTGATGTCACACAGCCATCTCTGTGATGTCACACAGCTCCTGTGATGTCACACAGCCATCTGTGATGTCACACAGCCATCTGTGATGTCACACAGGCATCTGTGATGTCACACAATCCCTGTGATGTCACAGCCCATGCTGGGATGTCACGAATCCCCCTTGTGATATCACAGAGCCAATGCTGGCATATCACTCTCTGATGTCATACAGCTGCCTCCTGGGATGTCACAGAAGACACTGTGATGTCACAAACTCACCCAGTGATGTCACTGCAAGTTCTCTCATGTCACAGACTGTTCTGTGATGTTACTCAGACACCCAGTGATACCACAACCCACTCTCTGATGCCACAGAGCCACCCTCCATGATGGCAGAGTCTGGTCTATGGTGTCACATCCTACCCTATCATGTCACAGCCGCCTCTGTGATGTCACAATCCCCTCAGTGATGTCACACAATCCTCTCTGTGATGTCATACTGACACTCTGTAATGTCACCGCACACATTTTGATCTCACAGCCTGCTCTATGATGTCATACAGCCATGCCATGATGTCACAACCTGCTCTGTGATGTCACACAATCCCCTTTATGATGCTGTAGCTGCTTAATGACCTCACACAACAAACTCTGTAGTATCAGAGCCCAATCTGTGACCTCACACAGCCCACTCTGTGCTGTCCCACAGCCCCTTGCTGACATCCTAGCTGCTCTGTGCCTCTATGACGCAGCCACAGAGGTGCTGCTGTGACACAGCCCCCTCTGGGACATGCCACAGCCCCTGCCAGTGCTGAGCCCCTGTGAGCTCTGTCTGTGCCCTGCTGGTGTCCCTGAGGGGCCCTGGCAGTGCCCCAGCGTGCTGGGCTGTGCACAGGAGCTGCTCCTGGCCAGAGCTGTCTCTCTGCAGCGCTGCCCTTGCCAGGAGCTGCCTCTGGGCCAGGAGCCTGGCCAAGCTCAGCAGCACAGACACAGCACAAGGACTTTAATGACCCTCTGGGGCTTTGGTGCTCTTTGCATCAGACTCAGTCCCTCAGAGTGTGCTGAAAAAACTTCTCAGGGACTCAAAAAGTGATTAAAACACAGAAGTTTCTCATACTTCAAAAAGATCCGTCTGAGGGACAAGACTGAGAAAGTGTCCCCAGGATCCAGGTAGAGCAGAACACTGGAGGCAGTCATGACAGGTGGGGACAAGCAAGGAAAAGATGTCTCTGCTGCTGAGCACACCTGCGCCTCTGTTCCTGCAGGCTGTCGGCATCCCCCGGCTGCCCCACCTGGCTGGCCCCTTCCTTTGCTGACAGCTCTGCCTCCTGCCTGCCTCTGCCTGTCCCCACAAAGCCTTGGGCTGCTCCAGGATCCTTCTGGGGGACGTGCTGCACCACATCCCTGCCCTGGCAGGGAAATTCCTTTCTCCTGGTGTCCACTCTGCACCTCTCCAGCTGCCTTTGGTGCCATTATTTCCTTCTAAATCTTATATCCTCTATAAAGAAAAGGTCCAGAATCTCTGAAACCACCCTTCAATCCCTCCCAGGGCTCTCGTCTGCTGTCCTCAGTCTCCACCCCACTGAGCACAGAGCTCCTGTGTCCCTATACAGTGGTCAAATGCCTGATGCCAGGAGCACCTGGACAAGAGCGACTTCTTTTTTATAGGAGGAAACCACGCAACCCCAGGGTTTTGAAGGCAGATGAGAAGCAGCCACCAGAGGCCAAGGCCAGCCAGACCTGTCTGTCCTTGCAACTTTTGGCTGAAAACAACCCTTGGATACATGGGGAGTTTTAGGGGTGGAATTCCCTTTCCGCCATGGGTTCCTGGACTGGAATGACAGTTCTCCATAGAAAGGAAATGGCAGAGCCCCAATGTTTCAAAGACTGATTAGAGGCCGCCCCAAGGAGGCCAAGGCAGTCAGACCTGTTTTCAGGGGAGAATCATTGGACAGACAGAATTGGCGAGGCCCAACCCCACTTTTGTCTAGGGCCAACTGGACGAGAAGGACAGTTCTTTTCCATAGGGAGGAAAATACAGAGCCCCAGTGTTTCAAAGGCAGATGAGAGCTCACTCTCAGAAAACCAAGGGAACCTAAATAGTCCTGGCAGCTTTAATCTGGGAGCTATCCTTGGATATAACAAATTTTGGAGGCAGATTCTCAACTTTTGCCATGGATGCCTGGACTTGAAAGAAGTTTTGCCCATGGGAAGAAAAGCACAGGCTCCCAGTGTTTTGAAGGCTGATGAGAGGTGGCCCCCAAGAAGCCAAGGCCAGCCAGAGCTGTCTGTCCTGGCAGGTTTCATATGGGAATAATCCTTGCATATAATTAAATTTGGAGGAGGAATCCCAATTTCAGCCATGACCCCCTGGAGGAGAAAGGCAGTCCTTTCCCACAGGAAGGAAAACACAGAACTCCAGGGTTTCAGGGGCTGATGAAAAATGACCCCCAACATACCAAGGTCAGCTGAACCTGTCAGGCAGCCCCCAGAAGGGCCAGCCAATCAGACCTGTTCCATTTTCTGGGATCCTTGGGGCTCTGAAAGATCACAATGGCCCCTTGGTTCCATGAGACCCTGCAGGATCACAACAGATCTTTGTTTTCATGAGGCCCAGTGATATAACAATAGTCTCCTTGGCTCCATGAGGCCTTACAGTGTCAAAATGGTTTCCTTGTTTCCATGGGACTCCGTAATGCCACAATGGCCCCTTGGTTCCACCAGGCCTGGATGTGTTACACTGGCCACTTGCTTCCATGGGGACCTGCAGTGACACAATGGCCCCTTGCTTCCATGAGATCTTGCAGTGTCACAGTGACTGTCTTGGTTATATAAGGCCCTGTGGTGACACAGTGGCCCCTTGGTTCCAGTGAATCCTGAAGTGTCATAATGATCTCCATAGTTCCATGAGGCCCCACAATGTCACAATGGACTTTTGGTTCCATGAGCTTTTGTACTGCCAAAAATTTGATGGTGTCACACTGGACCCTTGGCTCTACGGGGACTCACAATGTCAGAAGGGTCTCCTTGGTTCCATGAGGCCTTGCAGAGCCCCTTGATTCAACGAGGCCTCAAAGTGTCATAATGGCCTCCAGGATTCCATGGGGCCCTGCAATGTCACAATGGACCTTTCTTTCCATGTGTTCCAGCACTGTTCCATGAATCCTTAGTTCCATGGGGCTCTGTAGTGTCACAATGGACTCCTTGGTGCCACACAGTGCCACACAGTGTGACAACTGCCATTTGGCCTGCCAACACTCCATGGTGCCACAATGATTCCTTGCTTCCAAGAGGCATTCTAGTGTCACTATGGCCCCTTGGTTCAGTGAGGCTTTTGGTGTCAGAATAGTCTCCATGATCCCATAAGGCCTTGCAGTGTCACAATAGACCATTGGTTTAATGGAGCCCCACAGTGTCATTGTGGTCCCCTTGGCTCCACAAGGCTCTGAAATGCAACAATGGCCCTTTGGTTTCACAAGGCCTCAAAGTGTAAAAAAGGCTTCCATGGTTCCATGAGGCCCTGCTCATGGACCTTTGATTCCATGATGTCCCAGAGTGTCACAATGGTATCCTTGGTTCCATCGGACCCTTCATCCCATGGAGACCCACAGGAATCACTGTAGTCCCCTTGGTTCCATGAGACCCTGCCATGCTATAGTGGGTCTCAAAGTGTCAGACCAGTCTCCATTGTTCCATGAAGGCCCACAAAGTCACTGTCATCCCTGTGGTTCCCCTAGGCCCCACAGTGGAACAATGGACTCTTGGTTCCATGAGGTTCCTCAGTCCCAATGGTCTCCTTGGATCCACAGTGTCACAGCAGCCCCTTGGCTTCATGTGGCCACACCGTGTCACAATGGCTCATGGTTCCATGAGGCCAATGAGTTTAACAACGGATCCTTGGTTCCACAAGGCCTTGCTGTGTCACAATGGACCCTTGGTTCCATAAGCTTTCACACAGCCAACAGGAGTCTCCTTGGTTCCGCAGTGTCACCATGGTTCCTTTGTTCCATGAGTTCCATAGTAGAACATGGTCACCTTGGTTCTGTGAGGCTCTGCAGCGTCACAATGGACCCATAGTTCCACGAGGCCTTGCTGTGTCACAATGGTCCCTTGGTTCCAACAGGTTTTTCAGTGTCACAATGCTCTCCTTGGATCCGCAGTATCACAATGTGGTGTATCACAATTGGTTCAATGTGGCCCCAATGTTCGAAAATGGATTTTGGTTCCATGGGGTTCCACTGTGTCACAATGGACCCTTTGTTCAATGAGTTTCCTCAGTGTCACAGCTGACTCCTTGGTTCTGTGAGGCTCCACTGCCACCAAATCTCCTAAATATCAGAATAAGACTCGTTAACACTAATTTCCTATTTAAGTGGGTATCATTTATTCAGGCCTGAGGTCTAGTGAGGGATAACTCCTAACCTTATGTGGACATGTAATTCTACCAGTGTCACTAAATGTGTATTACAATTTACCGATGACCCTAGAACCAACTCCAAGTTCCCAGATTCAGACCTTTTTTTTGTCACTGCATTCTTGAGCCAGATGTCTTCATCTTCTCTTCCAACCATTCCTGCTGGGAAAGGAGCCCCTCAATGCCTTGTTTCTCGGCTGAAAGTTCACAGGCACAGTAAAAATTGAATTAAACCTTTTGATATCAAGCCCAAGGCTTTGTGTGGGCAGGAAGAGGCAGAGCTGTCAGCAAAGGAAGGACCCAGCCAGGTGGGGCAGCTGGGGGATGCCAACAGCCTGCAGGGACAGAGGCGCAGGGCAGGGACACCATAGGACAGCCTGGGCTGCACAGGGCACAGGGATGGGCAGCAGCTGCAAGACAGCCCTGCCAGAGCCAACTTGGGCAGCACTTTGGCCATAGCTGCTGGCCCTGGGCCTGAGGCCAGGAGGGGACAAGTGACCCTTGCAGGGCTGGGGCCTCATTGCCTCCTTGTCCCTGCTCAGCAGCCTGGCAGGGGCTGCCTCATGGTCCTGCCCTTGGCATTGCACATCCCCACATGCCAGTGCCCATCCCAGGAAGAGCCCTGAGCAAGGAGGGAGGGACAGGATCTGCCTGGCCAGGGGCTGGGGCTCAGGCCTTGGTCCTTGGCATTCCTGAAACACATTGAGGTTTGCTCAGCACCAGAGACACCTTTGCCTTGTTTGTCCCCACCTGTCATCACTGCTTCCAGTGTTCTGCTCTACCTGGAACCTGGGGACACTTTCTCAGTTGTGTCCCTGACAGAGATCTCTTCAAAGTCCAAGAGACTTCAATGTTTCAATGTAACTGAGTTCTTGAAGGTTCTGTGACATCACTGAGGGACTTGTGACATCACAGAGCTGGCTGTGACATCACATAGTAGGATGTGAGGCCATAGAGTGTGTCTCTGTGGTGTCAGAGAGAGGATTGTGACATCACCAGGTGGCTGTGTAACATCATAGAAGAGGCTGTGACATCACAGAATAGACTGTGAGATCACAGGGTCACTTTGTGACATCACAGTCTTTTATGACATCACAGCGCTGCTGTATGACATTACAGGGTAATATAATAGAGTTAGCTCTGTGACATCACAGGATCACAGGAACTGTGTTACATCACAGGTGGTGTATGACATCGCAGGGGCAGTGTGACATCATAGAGAAGGCTGTGTGACATCACAAGGAGGCTATGTGATATCAAAGGAGCTGTGTGAGGTCACTGAGGAGGTCAATCCTCCCCGCCCCACCCTCATAGTTTATGCCAGAGAAATCTAACCCTGCTCGTACACAGTGGGGTCCCCTGTCCCCCTGGGTCCCCCTGCCAGTGTCACAATGATCCCTACATTCCATGGAACCACACACCTCTATTCCATGTGTGGAATCCCAGCTCTGTGGCTCCATGGAGTGTAGGGATCATTGTGACACTGAGAGGTCCCACCAAACCAAGGGTCCATTATGACCCCGCTAGGCCTCATGGAGCTGTGGAGACCATTGTGACACTGCAAGGCTTCATGGAATCATTGGGACCATTGTGACACCGCTGGACCCCATGGAATGGGGTGCCCCTTGGTGCCAAGACCCTCAAGAACTCAGTTGTCTCTTCTGCTAATGAAACACTGGGGCTCTGTACTTTTCTTCTATAGAAAAAGAACTCTCCTTCTCCTCCAGGCATCCATGGCCAAAACTAGGATTTCACCTCCAAATTTCCTTATACCCAGGGATTGTTCCAATAGGAATATTGCCAGGATAAGTCTGGCTGGTAATGGTTTCACAAGGGTCAGCTCTCATCTGTCCCCAAAACACTAGGAAAGGCTCCGTGCTTTCCTTCCTGTGGACAAGAACTGTCCTGCTTCTCCAGGTGCCCATGGCTGAGATTGAGCTTCTACCTCCAAAATTCCTTAAATCCAAAGAGTGCTCCCAGACAAAATCTGCCATTCCTGACAAGTCTGGCTGGCCTTGGCCTAGTGAGGCTCTCACCTGCCTTCCAAACACTGGAGCTTTGTGCTTTCCTTCCTATGGATAAGAGCTGTCCTTCTAGTCCAGATGCCCATGGCCAGAATTGGGATTTCACCTCCAACATTCCCTGTTGTGACAGACTGGAGGAGATTGTTGGCTAAAAACATTTTATGTGCTTGGGAGGAAGGGCCTTGCCCTGCCCTGGAACCCCAATCCCCCCAGAGTCTCTATCCCAGCCCAGCAGTGGCTGCCAGTCCCTGGCACAGCACAGGCAATGCTCCACAGCCACCTCTGCAGCCCCCAGCCCAGCTCCTGAGTGACCAAATGAGCCCAAGCCCCACCTGGGGGAAGGGCTCAGGAAGACCAAGGGGTATTGAAGGCTGACCACAAGGCAAGCACACATCTTGAGCCTACCTCCTCTTGGAATTTCTGTCTGAACACTGATGGAATGCAGGAGTTGGTAGCTGTGTGTGCTTCTCTGCATCTTTTGTGTCTTTCTTTCCGTGTCTTCTTCTGTTTCTTTGCTCCTGCATATTTTGAATAACATTAAATTGAACAGGCTTAGAGTCTGTGAAGTTGAATGGGCCAAGTCAATGCTTTGAGAAGTGTTTTTTGTTGATTTAATGTCTGTCATAGGTTGACATGAGAAGAATTTTAAAAAGTAATACAAAACTTTTTGTGTAACTGACAATCTGTTAAACCACTAAGATACTGAACATGCCTCTGTGAAATACGTATGCTAAAGATTGAAAAACCAGGGAACCTCCTCTTTCTTTTCCAGTCAACAAAGAAGCAGCGGGCCCTGGCCCTAGCCCCCATCTCAACCAAACCAAACCAAACCAAACCAAACCAAACCAAACCAAACAAAACCAAACCAAACCAAACCAAGCAACCCTGCCATGGGCTGAGCTCCTTCACCCCTCCCCAGGCTGCCCTCCCCATCAGCCCCATTCTAACCAAACCAAACCTCAACAACTACCAAACAGGAAAACAAAAGAGGCTACAAAACCCCAGCTAGAACAAAGGTAGCCACAGCTGTTAAAATCTTACCATCAAATCCCCTCGTCAAGTCCCTCCCCGCAACACAACTCAAACCAGAAACCCCTACAACCTACAACCCATTCAAAATAATCCTTCAACTAAAATTAAACAAACCCCCCCCCCCCAAACCAACTATAAAACCAATCCTAACACAATCCAACCACAACTTCCACCCCAAGTTACCAGCGGGTCAGGTGTTAACCCTTTCAATGATTCAATCTTCCCTCAAGTAAAAGAAAAAAACAACATACAAACATATTTTAAAAATCCATAAAACCATCAAAGTCAGTAAAGAAGAAGCAAAATCCCAAATAAAAATGAAGAAAAAATTCCTTAGTCTT
Organism: Ammospiza nelsoni; assembly: GCF_027579445.1. Classification (NCBI taxonomy): domain Eukaryota; kingdom Metazoa; phylum Chordata; class Aves; order Passeriformes; family Passerellidae; genus Ammospiza; species Ammospiza nelsoni. The sequence goes on from NC_080664.1 coordinate 3,122,873, forward strand.
AAAATTAAAATCCTCTTAAAATCTTTTTCTTTAAAACGCATCAAACTATAAAAAAATTAAAATATTAAAAAATACTACCAAACAAAAACCTCCATCTTAAAATAAAGAAATTACTGTAATTGCATCAAATTTTTAGCAGAAAAATAAAAAGTAATCCAGTACCCCCAAGAGAAGATCTCTATTCCCAGAGATAAAAATTATTCAAAAACTAAATAATAAAAACTTTTACCTTTAAAGAACTCATTTTTAAAACAATACCCCATACATCAACATGGCCCATCAACAAGCTGTAAAAAAGCTTGTAGCAATAAAAACAACTTCACAATAACAAAGTTCCCCAGACAACTGTTATCCATGTCAAAATTAGGAACTACAAAAAAACATATTTTCCTCTTGTAAAATAATCTCCATAACCCTAACAAGATAAACTTGTCTCCCTAAGTAAACTAAAAAAAAGACTATTCTAGAAACAGCAAACTAACTACAAATTTTAAGTTTAGTTTCTTTACATTGCCAATAAAAAGAAAAAGGTGTAAAGGAAAAAAAATTGTTCCAAAGAGTTTATTTAAATTCTCCCTACCTTTTCTCTTTAGGCTGCTTTTAATGAAATTTTCTTTATATCCTTTTAAAATTTTAAGCCTACTTTACCATTCTCGTAATTTTATTTTAGAATAAAATAAATACATAAATCAGTAACCAACATTAAAACACATCACACTCATCAATACATTAATTAAGAAATCTCAAGATTAGAAAAATCTTAAATTAACAAACGAAAACCACTACTATGTCATAATAAACCTTTTGCAGAAGTTTCTCTGATTTTCTAAAGTACCCAGTAAAGGCTGTTTTGTTCTTTTGAGTTCCTCAGAATGTCTTGTTCGTATTTCTCCAGAGAGTCCAACTCAGAATACACAAACAACTGTAATTCCTTTTAAATGTCTTCTTGTTTGAGAGAATTGTTTGGGGGATGGAAGTCAGGGCTTGTCTGTCCTGCTTGGCACAGCCCAGGCAGGGCTTTCCCAGCCACATTCCACGCTCCATTTCCCAGCTGGAGCCGCTGGTGCCTCTGAGTTGTGCTGCCCCAGCCCCAGGGACGCTCTCCTTGTCTGCCCATTCCCCCACGGTCTCTGGGCAGGGATGGCCTCAGTGGGGGCTGCTGACATCCTCAGCAACTTGGAGGCTGCTGCTGAATTTTCCTGCTGCAGAGGCTTGTTCAGCCTTCAGTTCTTCTTTGCAGGAATTCAGTGTCGCAGGGCTCATTAACATTCAGAACACCTTAACAAGCCAAGCCCCTGGGAATAATTTGATTTCAGTTTCCAAATAATTTGTAGTTAAGTAGATCTCAGTAGTATATTCAAAGTGAATACATGATGGTTAAAAAGACAGTGAGAAAATAATTTTTAGGTCCTGTTTCGTTTTGTTTTCATGTTAATACATTGATATGAGCAATTTCCAATTGACACTGAATCCAAGTACTTTCTCTTGAATTTGAGCAGATATGAAAATCAAGACCCTTCATGGCTGACAATCAATCACACTCTGTCCCTACCCCCACCTCACCATTTCCCCCATCCAAGCCCTGGCACTCAGAGCAGTCTTGTGCAAATCTGAGCTCCCTCCAGCCCAGGCTACACCTGCAGCTTTCAGCTCCTTGGCTTCAACTCCCATCTGCTTTGCTTGGAGAAGAAGCTGCCTGAGACACAGAGGGATGTTCATTTCTTGTCATCCAACAAAGCCAAGGGAAGGCAGAGCTCCATCAAATACAGAAGTCATTACTCTGCTGGATATTGAATCCACTTTCCACAGCAGACAGTCTCAGAGCAAAGGAAAACACCTTCTGTGCCCAGCACAGATCCCAAGGTCCCCCCCAAACCCTTCCTGCCCAGATTTTACCGAGATTTGCTCTTTGCACACACAAGTCACAGGCTGAAGTCAGGAGCTCCCTCCATGCCCAGAGGGAGGATAAGAGAGAAAGGGGACGAAGAGCTCTCCTGTGCAGAGCCAAGGTCCAAGTGCAGCCCCTGCAGTGGAAACCACAACTCATCAGGTTTGTGTCCTTTGGGCTCAGGGACTGCTGACACTCAGAGACACAGAAAGGTTTCTTGCCCACAAACACAAGTTGAACATTTGAACAGTTTAACAACCATCACAGCTCTTCCATCAGCTCTCTGTGATGTCCCAGCAGCATCTGACATATCGCCCATCCCACAGGGATTTCTGTACATGAACAGATTTAGACAAAGACATAAGGTAATTCTGTGATCGGTAAAAACACAATTAAAATTATATTTATTATATATTTATTTGAACTTCAGAAATATTGGGCAATTTTTTCCAGCTCAAAGCATGAAGCCAGTCAGTTGAGAGGCACTTGAATGACCAGAGAGCACCCAGAGGAGGAAATCAGAGAGTGGTAGAAGTACATAGATCCACCTGCTGTAAAAGAAGAGATGTCCATAGACATGGCCATTTCAACAGAAAAGCTGAAAACATCTGAAGGAAAAGGGAGAGGAAGTAATAAACAGAATATTGGTGACACCAGTAGAAGGGAAGATCGGTATTTCTCCTCCTGCCATCAGTACATCTCCAGGAAATTCCTGTTCCTGGTGGGAAAATTGTGCCATTTCTTAAAAGTACTCAAATGACCCAGATAATAAAGATTTGTTTGTATATTATGAAACAAACAGGGTTTAACACCTGTGCCCCTTTTCAGGCAGACATCAGTTGTGTGCCCATGAACAGGCAGTGCCACTTGTGCCCTGAGGTTCTCCGCTGGGATTGGGTCTCTCTGAGAGCACCAGAGGGAGAGCAGAGCACCTTGCAAGCTACAGGTCCCTGACAGCCCTGCAGGGCTCCTGTCCCATCAACATCTGCTCTACTGCAGTCTGAAACAGGGCCCAGCATGGTGCTAGGATCATCAGAGAGCTGAGGTGTGTGCTGGAATTCAATGCCCTCCCTATCCCACAGCAGCCCTGCATTTCCCTCCTGCAGCCTTGGTCTCCAGCACAGCTATGGAGGCTCTTTGGGCTCTGGACTGTTGCTGCAGCCCCCAAGGGCAGCTGAGCTCTGCCTTTGGCACAGTCAGCCCTGGCCAGCACAGGCCATGCTCAGCAATTTCTTGTGTGTGCCTGGCCTTGCTGTCAGCCCCGGCAGCGGCTGCGTGGCCCCTTTGTGGCCCTGTGCTGGCCCAGCCATGGTGGCCCAGCCCCTGTGCAGGCCCAGCCCAGGCCAGGAGCATTGCGGCTGGGAACGGCCTCTGTGCCATGGTGCCCACAGCAGCCTTGGGGCTCTGTGCCCCATGGCCTCCCTGCTGGGCAGCCTCTGCCAGCTCCTGCAGAGCCCGTGGCACCTGGGGGGCTGCACAGACAGCCCTGCCCCGGGCTCTGCCGGTTTCTGGGCCAGCAGAGATGCTGGCCTGGGCTGGTCATGGCTGGGAACAGGCCCGGAGCCCCGCAGGAGGATGGAACTGGGCCACAGCCCAACTCAACCCAGGCCAAAGCTGGGCTCAACAGCCAGGGCTGCCAAGGGCTTGGGACAGAGGCTGGCACTGACAAATGTCCTTGGCCCCCTCCCTGCTCTGTCCATGCCACCAAGACCACAGAGCAGCCTCCTCTCTGGGCCACTTGCCTGTTTGCAATGCCTTGCATAGGCACTGACCCTGCCCCACCAGGCCTGGTCTGAGTCCTGCCCCTGCACACTCAGCCAGGCTGAGATGGACACTGATGGTTTCTGGGCCAGCCTTTCTAGCTGACTGCAGAGGCCAGGACAAAGCTGAGTGGTTTCCCTGCTGTACCCCAGCCCTTACTGGCCCCAGGGGCTGATGGCATTTGTGCTCCCTCAGCTTCATGTCCCCAACAGCATGGGCATGCTCCTGCCTGCTCTGTGCAATGTAAACCGGGGCTCCTGAGCCAGTGCTGCCATGTCTGTGCCTGCAAGGATGGGGCACTTGTGTGAGCTGGGGGAGAGGTAAGGGCTGCAGAGGGGGGATGTTGTTGGCAGCTGCATGAGGACACTCTGGGACGCTGCCCTGGGCTGTCCAGCGCACTGGGGATGGATCAGCCCCTGCTCTGCTCCTCCTTCCCGTCTGCCCCAGGGCCCTTGCAGAGCCTCAGCCATGCTGTTTGTCCCCAGCCTGCCCATGACCACTATGGGGCTGCTCACGGGGCCTTTCTGTGCTGAGCATTGGCCTGGCCGTGTTCTTGGGAGAGCCTGGGCAAGGAGCCTGGAGCCCCCAGGCCCTGGCCTGAGGCGTCAGCACTGCCCCAGCAGTGCCCATGGCCTGTCCCTGCTGCAGCCCCAGCACTGCCACCCCCAGGACTGTTCCCAGCCCCAAGAGCACTCAGGCCCTAGAGCAACACCAGGGCCACCAGGGCAGCAGGGCAGGGCCACGGCAGCAGCACTGGCAACACCAAGCGTTGCTGCTGCTGCTGGGCCAGCACTGATCTGCCCCCAGCTCTGCACACAGACATTGCTACTGCAGCTCCAGAGAAGGCAAGAAAAGGGCATCTCTGCAGAAAACTCTGCTGGGAGATCATTTAGTTCATTTAAAGCCACCAAGAGTGCAGCCCCTCATTGACACAGTGTGTGGCCACAGGAAAGGTGGAGAGAAACAAAATGAGAAACAAAATGAGAAATGGCACAAAAAATGACATTTTTTGATGGACAATATGAAAAAAGTAAAACAAACATAAAGAACCTCCAAATGGAAACCAACAAGAAGTATGAAAAACAACTTTTCATACTTGTGATTTGCAGAAACTGGCCAGCAGTTTAATGTTTCTGATACCATCCAGTCATCAGTTTCCTCACTGCAGCCTTGAGCTCCTGGTTCCTCAGGCTGTAGATGAGGGGGTTTAGGGCTGGAGGCACCACCGAGTACAGAACTGACAGGGCCAGGTCCAGAGATGGAGAGGAGATGGAGGGGGGCTTCAGGTGAGCAAATGTGCCAGTGCTGATGAACAGGGAGACGACCAGGTGAGGGAGGCAGGTGGAAAAGGCTTTGTGCTGTCCCTGCTCAGAGGGGATCCTCAGCACAGCCCTGAAGATCTGCACATAGGAGAAAACAATGAACACAAAACAGCCAAAACCTAAACAGCCACTAAGAGCAAGAAGCCCCAGTTCCCTGAGGTGGGATTTGGAGCAGGAGAGCTTGAGGATCTGTGGGATTTCACAGAAGAACTGGCCCAGGGTATTGCCATGGCACAGGGGCAGGGAAAATGTATTGGCTGTGTGGATCAGCGAAAAGAGAAAGGCACTGGCCCAGGCAGCTGCTGCCATGTGGGCACAAGCTCTGATGCCCAGGAGGGTCCCATAGTGCAGAGGTTTGCAGATGGACACATAGCGGTCGTAGCACATGACGGTCAGGAGGAAATATTCTGCTGACAGGAAGAACATAAAGAAAAAGAGCTGTGTGGCACATCCAGTGTAGGAGATGTTCCTGGTGTCCCAGAGGGAATTGTGAATGGCTTTGGGGACAGTGGTGCAGATGGAGCCCAGGTCACCGAGGGCCAGGTTGAGCAGGAAGAAGAGCATGGGCTTGTGCAGGTGGTGGCCGCAGGCTACGGTGCTGATGATGAGGCCGTTGCCCAGGAGGGCAGCCAGGGAGATGCCCAGCAAGAGGCAGAAGTGCAGGAGCTGCAGCTGCCACGTGTCTGCCAATGCCAGCAGGAGGAATTGCCTGATGGAGCTGCTGTTGGACATTTGCTGGGGCTGAGCATGGGGATCTGTAAAAAATGTAATCATGCAATAGCTGTGTTTGGAGAGGACTTTAAATATTCCAGCACGGCCTGGGGGCACTTTCCCCCCACTGCCTGCCCAGGGCTCTGCTGCCTGGAGCTGTCCCTGCCAGCAGCTGCTTCCCTGTGCCCAGGGCTGGGCCCTGCCAGTGCTGCCAGAGCCCAGCCCAGCCCTGGGGGCTCAGCTCTGCCCTGCAGAGCCCTCCCAGCTCTGGCACTGCCCAGGGGCAGCTCTGGCTCTGCAGGCTCTGATGGCAACGTCAGAGCAACCCTGAGGAATCTGGAAAAGTGACACTGATGCTGCCTGTGAGAGGCCCTGTGCTGATTTCTGTCACTGCCTGGTTTATTCAAGTCTGTAAGATTTTTTTTTTGTATTTATTCTCCACCTGAACTGAGAGATGATAGCTATATGGAATTTCTATTCAGGCAACACAGTACAGTAGATTAAAGAAGCAGGATTTTCCCTTTTATGCAGCCCCTGCCTTCCTGCACTCCCTTTTTAATGTACTTGGAAATGTTCTGCAGTTAAATGTCATGCTGGGAGAACTGCTCATCAATGCAGCATCCTCCCCACACTATGAGAACACTCCAAAGCCTGACCAGCTGTCTCCTCGCACCCAGATCTTGTCCCCCAGTGCTGGGAGCAGCTGCCAGGGCTGGCTGAGAGCTGTCCCTGGAAGGCAGCAGAGTCCCTGCCCAGCACAGCGCCCTGGGCTGCAGGACCCTGCTCTGCAGGACAGCCCTGGGCACCCCTGGCTGCTCTGCACAAGACACAATCAGAGAATGTACTCACAGGGTCTGTAGGCAGTGGGATGTTCCATCTTTAGGAGATGTCTCCAGGAGCTGCAGCTGCATTGTCCTGCAGCCAGAGGTTCCTGTGCCAAGGGCTGGCATTGATTGTGCCCCAGGCACTTCTCAGCACCTTCCCAGCCCTGACTGATTGAAGCTCTCTGTGCTTCTGTGCTGTGCCTAGGGTGGCTGCAGGCAGTGCCCCAGCCCTGCTGGGCTGGCAGAAGAGCTGCTCATCAAGAGAAATGTGCTTTTGAAGCTCTTCTTGGTTACCAGGAGCTGCCTCTGTGCCAGGAACCCAGCCCAGCTCAGCAGCACAAGACACAGCACAAGGATGTAAATGAGCCTCTGGGGCTTTGTGCTCAGGCCTTGTATATCAGTCCCTGAGAAGGAGCTGAAGAAACTTCTCCAGAACTATAAGTCAGAGTCCAACTCCAAAGTTTCTTGGACTTGTAATTGGTCCCACTGAGGAACACAACAGGCCTCAGGCAGAGCAGAGAACTGGAGGCAATGATGACAGATGGTGTGGTAGAAAGGGACAGGTGTTCGGAAGATTACGCGATGTAACGGAGAGGCAGGACCCCCTGTTCCCCTAAGATAAGAGATTACCCTAGAAAGTAGCCCCCTATCAGTAGAGCCAGTAACTTTCCATTCCACACCCAGGAACTTTCCACCCCTGGTAACTTTCCACTCCTTAGTAACCATAGATAGTAGAGACAGACCCCCTCTGACGTAGAGACCCCCTTAGACTATAAAACCCCAAGAGAAGAGTTAATAAACGCCTTTGGACCGTCCACCACATTGGTGTCTGCGTGCTCATTGGCCCGAGCAACCCTGGAGAGTGGGTCACCGTGCTGTTCCTCAGAACCAGGTCGCCTTGCCTTATACCAGAAGGCAAAAACTGGTGCCAAAACCTGGGAGCTGATCAGCGCCCAGGGAACGGGGATTCTCCTGGACAGAGGATGGCGGCTGCACAGCTGGCCTAGTGCAGCGGGGGAGCCGACCCTGGACCAGCGTAGACCATGGAATCCACAGCGAAGGTCGTAAGTCAGGCTCATGAGCGATGGGGAATTAACTGTGAGCTCAGGAATTTTAATCTTGCTATTGCAAGGCTCCTAGAGCTGGGGACGATTGGACGTCTGGTAAATATATTATATTCAGAAGTGTGGGAGAAGTGCACTGCCGCTTTAGCAGAGGACACTAAGTCCTCAGGCAGTGGTAAAAGCCTCAAAGCGTGGGGGAAAGCAGAAGAGGCCCTACGCAAGGCGTTAGAAGAACAGGAGATGTGGAAAGCCGCGTGTACGCGTTTATTAGCTACATCAAAGCTGGGGGTGGGGGCTGCGACGCAAACCGCCTCTGAGAGCGATCTGATGGAAGGCGGGAATACGCGGGGGCCGGGTGCGTTCCACCTCTCCCTGAGCCCGAGCCCAAACCCCCTGGAGCCCCCAGGAGACCCCCCGGAACACCCAGGGGACCCTCCAACCCACCCGCGTATCCGCCGGGTCCTGGCCTCCCTGCGGAACCTTCCGAAAAATCCGCGGTTTCTCTACCCGACCCTTCCCCGCCGGTCCTTTTGGCAGGGACTCGTGGAGGAGGCGCGGAATGCGGCCGGATTGTCGGACCCTGTAGGGATCGGTAAAAACTCGCCCCCACCATATGCATTTGAAAATGGCACCGAGCCGCATGGCAAGGGCAGAAAGGAGGAGGCGGGGGGTGGAAATGCAGTCAGCCTGCTTAACAACGCATGCGCGGGCGAGCCGGGAGAAGGGGCGGCCCCCTTGGAGGAGCGTAAGACCAATCAGAGTGCTCCATTCAAATTAGGTCCTTATAGGGTAAAGACCTCCCCCAGCAGGAGGCAGGGAGACCCCAGGGGGAGGGAACGGCACCACCCCCGAAGGGAGGAGTGGGGTCAAAGCTGCACAAAACGGCTTGGAGCGCTGGAAATGTACCGGCAGTCAACTTCCGGCTCAGAGTCAAGTAACAGCTGCTCAGACAGCTCGGGAAAGCCGACTGAGCCCGGCTGGGACTCGGAAACCGAGACAGCAGAATTAATGCGGTTTCAAGCAAAACCGAATAAAGCTTTAAACAACATCGGGAAACAATTGCAACACAAACTCACCGATTGGGGAAAAATAAAAATAGCTTGTGTGGACTGGGCACCAGCAGCCACGATACACGCTTTCCCGGTGAGGGTCACCAGAGCGCAGGGAAATCAACAAGGCACATATACTTAGGTTAACACAAAAGGTGTACAAGCGATTGTCAAAGGGATTTCAGAAAAAGGGATCAACTCAGCTGTAGTATCCACTCTTGTGGACGGCCTTTTTAGCAATGACGATTTGCTCACTTTTGATATTACGCAAATAAGCCACATGCTCTTTGATGGGGCGGGGCTGATTGTATTTAAACAGGAGTGGCAGGATGACCGCGTTAGCCCAGGCTTCTGGGGAAGGGCAGCAACCCAGAGAGCTGTCCCCAGCCGCACAGCAGCACGCCCACTCCAAGTACGCCCGAGAGGGATCTGTTGGAGCTGCGGGAAGACACCTTGCTAGGGACTGTAGATCCCGGCCCCGGGGAAATGGGAGAGGGAGGGGGCGCGCAGGCCATACTCAGCCTCCTCCCACTGCGAATGCAAGGCGGCCCATCTATGCCAACCCCCAGTGAGGCAGGGGGCCCTCATACCCAATGCCCCCACAAGGAGCAGTCAGTTTCGCATCCCCGCCAGCAGTACCCTCGTACCCTCCACCGCCACAAGCCATGCCGATGTGACAGGGCCAGCAGGAGATGCCCCAGAGCGGGATCCCTGGGTGGCCTTGGCCATGAAAATAGGAAAGGAACCCCTGATGGTGTGGGGGACATGCCGCCTTTACAGCAGTCAAGATCCACACGTCATAGGGTTTCAGTTTTGGGCGGACACAGGATCAGACTGCACGATTTTTCCCCAAGCACATTGGCCCGGACATTGGCAATTCACAGAAGTCCCTCCAGTGAATGGAGTAGGAGGGCATTCCCGGGCATGGAAAAGCACTCAGCTGGTGGCTATAACACTTCACACGAAAAAGAGACCAGAACAGACAGTGGCGATCTACCCCTATATCCTGCAAAATTCTCCACCCTTGTTAGGAAGGGAAGTTCTTTCCATGCTAGGATTCCAGATTACAAATTTATCATGAGGGCCACTGCCGTACACCCTCCGCTGCCAATCAAATTGACTTGGAAATCATCAGACCCCGTATGGATGGAGCAGTGGCCCCTGACAGAGCCTTGAGCAGCAGCCTTGCTGGAACTGGCCGACTGCGAACTGCAAAACCATCAGATAGAACCCTCCATCAGCCTGTGGAATACCCCTGTATTCGTGATCCCCAAAAGGTCCAGAGAAGGCTATCGTCTCGTCCACGACCTGAGAGAAGTGAACAAGATGATTCGACCCATGGGTCCAGTCCAGACACTGCTACCCACGAACTCAGCCATCCCCGCAGGGCAGCCATGCACAGTACTGGATATCAAGGACTGTTTCTTTTCAATACCTCTGCACCCTGAGGACAGAGAACAATTCGCCTTTTCCGTGGTGTTTCAAAACGGTGAGCGGCCCAACCTCCGCTTCCAATGGCGAGTATTGCCGCAGGACCTGTACGTCCACTTTACACCGAAGGGGGGAGTAGGACCACTGGCCCAAGGACCTTGCGAAAAGGCCCAACCAATCCAATGGGTGGTCCTCGGAAGACCTGCTCGTGCATTCTCCCCGGGAATCGAATGCATTGCAAACCTCATCATGAAAGGCAGGAAACTCGCCTTGAAACACCTAGGGACCGAGCCGACAAGCATCCACCTTCCATTCCGCAAGCAGCCGACCACGGAGTCAGCCACAATATCGGAGTACCTAGCCCTTGCTCTCACTGACTTCGGAGGAGATATCTCCTATTCTGCCAGACCACCCTGGACTCAGCTGCTGACCGTAGTCAACATGGACATGCCGCCGAAGGTCAAGGACCGACCGCAGCCAGGACCAACGGTTATCACAGACGCTTCCTCCATGACTATGACCGCAACAGCAGTGTGGCAGGCAGGAGAACAATGGCATTGCGTCAAAGCGTGTGACCCCACACTGTCAGTGCAACAACTGGAGGCAGCAGCAGTGGTCTTGGTGTGCAGACTCTTCCAAGAAGAAGACCTCAACATAGTAACGGACTCTATATTCGTGGCAAGGCTCTGCCTAGCCATGGCAGGACCAGGAGTGTCAACATCAGCAGCAGCCCTAATGCTGAAAGAAGCACTCTCCTCACGACAGGGAACCGTGTCAGTCATTCACATCAACAGCCATGACCCAGTCAAACGTTACTTCCAGATTGGCAACAACAAAGCGGACGCCACAGCAAAAGGTGTACAGACATTGCAGGAAGCTCGTCAACTGCACGAGTTGCTCCACATCAGAGCCAAAGCACTGGCGAAGAGATGCGGAATCCCGACAGCGGACACGAAACATGTGGTAGCCACTTGCCCTCATTGCCAGAAGTCGCCCCTATGGACTTGCGGGGTCAACCCAAGAGGTCTCAAGCCTTCAGAGATCTGGCAGTCAGACTTCACCTGGAGTCAACTGCTGAAGCCCCGAGCATGGCTTGCAGTGACAGTAGACACTTATAGCGGAATGATCAGAGCCACACAGCACCCCAAAACAAACTCCAAGGCCACAATCCAGCACTGGCTGACAGCCATGGCTTGGCTAGGTATCCCCAAGCCGATCAAAACAGACAACGGGTCCAATTTCACCTCCAAACCAGTACAGGAATTCACCTCAAAATGGGGCATCACACTAGTGCAAGGTATCCCGTATAACAGTACCGGGCAGGCCATAGTTGAGTGAGCAAATCAGACCCTGAAAACCAAGCTAGAAGTACTGGCGAAAGCAGAGGGCTTTGCCAATTCCATTCCCCCAGGAGATCAGGCACGTATATTGGCAACCACTTTGCTAGCACTGAATCAATTCCCTAGGGAAGATGAAACAAACAGTCCCGTTCAAAAGCACTGGGCCACTCGAACGCTAGAGGAGGGCCCGCAGGTGGTAATCAGAAACGAGCTAGGAGAATGGGAATGGGGCTGGAGGTTGATGCTCACGGGGAGAGGGTACGCAGCTGTCAAAAAGAATGGCAAAATCAGGTGGTGTCCATTTAAGTCAATTAAGCCCGACCTTCATAGCGAGCAGAATGAGACTGACGAGAATTGCGAGTTTCTGTTTACAGGACATGCTCGTGGGACGTCCTCGTGACGCGTACATCCCCGTTCCAGAGGAAAGAGACAGACCACCAAGCCGCCAGGCAGCGCCCGAGTAACCCGCACGGGTGAGACCCAAGCATCAAGGGTGTTTCTGTGTGATTTTGCTGTTGGGGCTTGTTGCCAGAGGGCAAGCAAGCCCAGACCACTACCCCCATCGGCCATTCAGGTGGGTCATACGACACCTTAGTAGCGACAAGGTGCTCAAAGAAATCACCACACCGAACACCCCATCCTTTGTGCTCCGCATCACCAACCTGTTTCCAGGACTACCAAAGGTAGACCCCTATTCCCCACACGCCACACACATGTACCCATCCTACTGGTGCCCAGCTTCAAACCCTGGGAAAAGCTACTGCAATCACCCAGGGTGGGGATATTGTGGGCACTGGGGCTGCGAAACCATAGTTACAGATGCCAGACCATCGGGGCCTGGGTGGGATCCACGAGAGCCTGACAAATTCTTACAGTTCACCTGGGCACCCAGCGGCTGCAAAACACCCATCTTCGTTCAGGGAAGTTTCTATCGAAATTGCCATAAAGTCCCAAAAATTTGGAAATGCGCAGACTACAACATGACAGTCTTGCAGCCAGATCACCCCAGTTGGGCCATAGGCAGAATGTGGACAGTAGTCCTTCAAGGGTCAAAAGAGAGGGTGAATATGCGAATTATCAGGTTTCAACCGTCGGCACCCCGAGCGGTCAGACCCAACAAAGTGATTAAAAGCGTGCCAAAAGGGAGAAACGCAACCTACCCCAAAACCTTACCCACAGGGTTCAGCAATGTCCCGACCAGCCATGCGGAAGCCTTTCAGATAGGCCGCTCAGCCAGGTCGGACTCAGACCCAATCCTTCGCATGTTAGAAGCTACCTTTGTATCCCTGAACGAATCCAACCCTAACCTAACCGAATCCTGCTGGCTTTGTTACGATGTCAAACCCCCCTTTTACGAAGGAGTCGCTTTAAACACTCCCTTCAGTTACTCCACAGCTGACGGCTCTCACCAGTGCAGATGGGATACCCCTCGCAAAGGAATCACCCTGAGTCAAGTCACAGGCCGGGGCAGATGCTTTGGCAATGCAACCCTAGCTAGGCGGAGAGGCAACGTCTGCACCAAAGTAGTCAAGCCCAACAGGAAAAACAATGAGTAGTCCCATCCGCACCTGGGATATGGGTTTGCCAGCGATCTGGAGTGAGTCCCTGTGTGTTCCTTGCCAAATTCGATGACTCTAACAACTTTTGTGTCCGAGTTCTGATTGTTCCTAGGGTCCTGTACCACTCAGACGAAGAAGTGTACCACCTTTTTGAGGAACCTAGCCAGCTCCACAAAAGAGAAGTAATGACAGGTATAACTATCGCAATGCTGCTCGGCCTAGGAGCAGCCGGAACGGCCACGGGTGTCTCAGCCCTAGCGACCCAGCACCAAGGACTGTCACAGCTGCAAATGACCATCGATGAGGACCTGCAAAGGATTGAGAAATCTATTTCCTTTCTAGAGAAGTCAGTCTCCTCACTCTCAGAAGTGGTCTTGCAGGACAGGCGAGGACTGGACCTCCTGTTCATGCAGCAAGGAGGCCTGTGTGCCACCTTGAAAGAGGAGTGCTGCTTCTACGCGGACCACATGGGAGTCGTTAGAGACTCCATGGCGGAACTCCGAAACAGACTGGCTCACAGACAGAAAGACAGGGAAGCCCAACAGGGTTGGTTCGAGTCCTGGTTCAATCAATCACCTTGGCTAACCACTCCGATTTCTACCCTAATAGGTCCATTGGCATTGCTGCTTCTAGCAGTCACTTTCGGACCATGCCTGCTGAACAAGCTGGTCTCATTCATTCAGGCCCGCCTAGAACGGACCAACATCCGGTTCCTAGGCCGGCGACAAATGCAGTGAATTCAACCAGGGAATTCAACCAGGGAACACTGCCAGTCACAAGTCCTAAACTTGCCTGGCAAAAACTTACTCAGGTTTACCAAACCCCTTCCCTTGTCGAACTACATCCTTATACCTCATTTCAGTGCCTATGTATATGACTACCTCATTCATTTGTGAAAAAGGGGGGGGAGATGTGGTAGATAGGAACAGGCGTTCGGAAGATTACGCGATGTAACGGAGAGGCAGGACCCCCTGTTCCCCTAAGATAAGAGATTACCCTGGAAAGTAGCCCCCTATCAGTAGAGCCAGTAACTTTCCATTCCACACCCAGGAACTTTCCACCCCTGGTAACTTTCCACCTTCCTTAGTAACCATAGATAGTAGAGACAGACCCCCTCTGACGTAGAGACCCCCTTAGACTATAAAACCCCAAGAGAAGAGTTAATAAACGCCTTTGGACCGTCCACCACATTGGTGTCTGCGTGCTCATTGGCCTGAGCGACCCTGGAGAGTGGGTTGCCGTGCTGTTCCTCAGAACAAGGTCGCCTTGCCTTATACCAGAAGTCAACAAGGTGGGGACAAAGAGAAGCCAAGTCTTGGTGCCCTGGGGCACAGCAGCAGGGTCTGTGCCACCAAGGGCTGGGAGGAGACACCTTGTCCTGGGGCCCAGGGGCCTCCTGGCACAGCCCCAGCCAGGCTGGGCACTGTCAGCCCCTTGTCCTGCCCTCAGCATCCCCCCTAGCCCACATCCCACTGGCCTCAAAGATCTGCTGGAAGGAGTCCCTGGGGACCCTTGCTCAGGAATGGCTCTGGGGACTCCTTCATGCTCCCTGCAGGGGCTGCAGCTTTTTCAAAGGACTTTGGGTTTGTCTTTTGCTTTGAATTTCTGTGATGTTTTTGCAATCATGCCCTCCACTTATCTGCTGTAATTAGTCCCTGGAGAGGCTTTGTCAGTAACAACACTCAGTGGGGCTCATTGCTACTTCAAGGTACTTCAGTTATTTTAAGGTACTTGGTGTTTCCATTTTGACACAGACTCTGGTGTTTCTCACAGACTCTGTGAGAGATTTGTGCAATCACAGCCCCAATTATCTGCTTTAACAAGTCCCTTGAGAGCTTTGTATTGTCATTCAGTGGTGCCCATTAATGCCTTGAGATACTCAAGGTTTTTAAGGTAGTTTATGGATTTAAGAATACTTTTAGGTACTTTTAAGGTGTTTCCTTCCCAGTCTCTTAGAGGTTTTTGTGCCATCCTGACCTCCAGTTCTCTCCTACAAGGAGTCCATGAGGAGCCTGTGTTGGGTATCTTCCCCCTTTCTGTTTTACAACAAAGATGGAACTGAAAGAATTTTGTAAGACTTTCTAGAAGCATCCAAACAAATATGCGACAATTAGCAATACAACAACAGCTAAGAGAATTAATAGTCCTGTTTTAGCTAGATATCATCCAACCCTTTAGTCCTTTGGACTGGAAGAGTTTATTGACCCAGTCTTTGTTTTCCATTTGAAGATTCTTGAACCCTTCAGTACCTTAATGCTGTTGTGGATTGACTCGCTGTGGCTGGAGAGGTTCATACAATACATGCCCTCAGAGTCTAAACAGCCATGCCCATTTGCCCAGAGTAAAAACTCTATCGCTGTTCTGCAAGGTGGCATGTCTGATGGTCTCTATGTCTGAGAGCAGACCACTCAATGTGAGGGAGGTAGCATTGGTTTGCTTACTTAACAGGCACCCAAGATGGTCTAATTGTCCTAAAGCTTTAGCTGCAGCCACCCAAGGTAGTCCAAACTGGGGGTGCTACCATCCCATACCTGGATTAAAGCTTTCAAAGCCATCTCTTTGATATCATTCAATACTGGGGATACCTGCTGCTTGGTCATCTGGTAGGCTGTGTTGTCCTTCTCCAGCTAGATGGTTGATTGTCAATTCTGCCCTTGCCTCATTATTAGCATAGTCTGCTATTTATTGATTTACTTCACACTTCCATCCCCCTTCCCACAGGGTGTATTCTGTAGGTGACAAGAACATGGTCATAATATATGTTAAATCATAGGGGATTAAGACATGTGCTCTAAACATGGCCGTCATTAGGCCATTAAAACAAGATAAGTCTTTCCTATGATACTTTTGGATACAGCCACAGAAACAAGGTAAGATAAGTAAAAGCAATAAGAGTACACCTAATGTCCCTATAGCATATTTTACAAGGTTTCTTAGCCATGGTCCCAATCCGAAACTTTTAAGCCACTCATCAATACCTAATCCTTCTTCTTCCTTAAGCTTATTAAGCCCTAGCCGTAGCTCTTTTATCTTAGCATGAATAGATACAGAATGATCAGATAAATTCATGCAACACATTCCTTCAAACTCTTCACACCCATGGCCTTGTGCTAATAATAAGAAATCTATAGCAGCTCTATTTTGTAGAACAGCGTGATTAACACTTTGTACATCTGAAGTTAACATATCTAATATCTGTGAAGTTTTATTTAGTTCACCCTTAGCCCAACACCCTATTTGTTTTGCTAGAGTCAATGCTTTGCTTGCAGCACCCCAGGGTAGGAAAGCTGAAACCATCACTTGTTTAAATTTACTCCAGAACCATGGATCTCCTATTTGACTACAGTCTAAATTGTGTAAGCTACGCTTTTGCCTGCTTACCTGATGACTTAATTGCATCAGCACAGATATATTAGGGTGAAATAGTGATAACTTGCCTAAATAACAAGGTCCACCCTGAGGTTGGGCAGGTATACCATTCCAGGCTCTATCTCCGCAAATTAGAAATATTCCTGTAGGTAATTTCTTAGGTGTCATGATGCTAGAGCCTTTACAATGGCTGTAGAGTTGTTTAGACACTATGTTTGGCTTTAGAGCTGAATCCAGAGTAGCCCATGTTTGTTTATATGGATTCATCTTTTGAGGATTAAAATAATCAAAGCTAAACCATCCACTGTTGGAAGTGCTGGTCATGCTAGCATTTGCACTTCCAAAAAGCTCCAACTCCTCAGGTGGAGAATGCAAAGGAATATTAAGAGATTGAACTAACAGACATTGTTGGTAGCCATCACTCTGACTGGCAGTATACCCTTTCTGTGCAGGCAATTTAATATTTACCATATTGTGCATATATAAAGCACGATTATTAATAAGACTGCAGAATTCTTGAGGAGACGATACTGGCAATGCTGAGACAAAGCGACGACTGATTAATCTGTCTAGCAAGTGTTATTCATACATTATCTCTAGGTTGATTAAACTGTATTACCCTTAATTCTTCAGCTACCACTACACCTAGCAATATAACAAAAGTAAACCTCATTTTTCTGTTTTTACTTTGACCTTTTTTTCTTATCAGTTCTTAACCTTTAACCCTTTTCAAAATACACTGTACCTCCCACCGATAATAAGCCAAGATTTTCTGCTCATGTGATTCATAAAGATCTAAAGCTGAGGCAGTGTTTAGTCCTGTTTCGTTCCGTAGAGCCCACTCCCAATTATGTTCCCAGTTATGTCTATGATTACAGGTATCACACCATAAACGAAAAAGTGACAACTGATCCACCCAAAAGGTCTCATCACAACCTCCACAACACAGTGCAACCCAAGCAGCACAATGTGGGCTGTGACATTCAAGGCAGTTCTCTTTTGCCGGTCCTTTTATATGGAAAGATGATAATGATTCAATAATGTCAATCAGTTCCCTGGTCGTCCGGCAACAGCGTTTTATCCCAAAAGGTTAAAACCACCCTCAGCTGAGCCACAATGTCCGGCCTTATCAGGCATTGCACGGTAGGTGGTAATTGGACTAAGAAAAGAAAGCTGTTAGCTGTTTTCATTTATGTGAACCTGGAGAGGAGGTGAATGGCAAGTCTGAAAACGATCCTTTCTGTCCTTGAGATTTTCACATCCACCCCTTCCCTGGGTTTCTCAAAAATGTTCAAAATCAGTTTTACAGTCTGTAATCCTTTAGTCATTTGGCTGAAATGGCATCAGCTGGGCGATTCTCAGTCCTTTGTTGATTTGGAGTGGTGAGAAAGTAGGATGCACTTGAAGCACTTAAAATACTTAACTTAGCAGACTTATTTTCAAATTAATAGAACTTAACTGGCTTCAAAATTCTATGGGCTAACTGTGCTACACTCTTTGCAACATAAGAATAGGCAATTCTAATAACTAAATAGTATTTTCAGCTAGCAAGGTTTCTCTGATGTTCACAACAACACTTTGAACACAAGTCATAAAACAAACACCTATCGTAAAAGCATAAATCTATCTAACATCACTTAAACTTAATAGCACTTATACTTAAAATACTTAAACTTAAAATATTTAAACTTAATAGAACTTAACATTACTTAAACTTATCTTTACTTAAACTTAATAGAATTTTAAATCAATAGAACTTACATGTAAAATCTCTTAATTCTAACAAAACTATAACAAAATCTAACTGATTTTAGACTTATTTGTAAATAATGTAAGATCAAACTTAACAGAATCTAACTTATCTTAAACCTAATATGATTTAACCTTAACAGACCTCGAAACTTAACAGAAAATAAACTTAACAAACTTAACCTTAATAGTATTTAGCATTTAATTTAACTTAAACTACTTAATAACAGATTAAACTTACTATAGACATAAAATATAGCATTTACTATAACTTACTTACAGGCCTGATTCTAAAATATTAAGCTAAAATAACTTTGTTCACGTGTTTGCTATAGCATTTCTATATCAAAAAGCACACTCACAACATCTCACTCATACAATCAGTCTAACATATCTTAACATTTTTAAACTTTTCAAAATATAATTCTAGAGTCTGATGTTCCACTGACTGAGCCATCTGGGCTTCTGATGTTAAAGTCTCTGCCAATACAGGTGATTTCAAGACAGCATAACCAATGCCGAGCCAAACCGGCCGAAATTTGACCCATGCATACAGTACGCTGATTCCTGTTTCAGTCTCTGCCAGGAAGAACTAAAGTGCCTTTAACTTTCCTTGTTTACCATCACTTGTTTCTTAATTTCAACAGGGATCTTTTCCTTTTGTTGACAAAAGTTACATCCATTAGGCTGTTAGGTCTTAAACTGAAGCTTTTGCCGGCTGTGGGGGGAGGGAGAAACGCTCCCGCTGCAAAAAGCGCTCCAGTCCCGCGGTGCGTGTGTCGGAGCGGGCGAAACCCCCCCCCTGCGCTGGGCTCTTTGTTTACTCGCCAGCAGGCTGACTCCGCTGCAGGCACCGCTGCACCCGTGGCTCCCCCCGCGGCGGCTTCGCTCTCTCCCGGGGCGGCGCGCCTTGGCTCCCGCGGCGGCGGCTCCACTCTCCCCACCGCTGCCTCCGCTCCCGCCGCTATAGCGCAGCATTTTAGGCGGTCACTCACCGCGGCTGCTCCCCATGGCGGAGCGCCCATGCCGAGTTCGGAGTAGCACAGACTCGGAATCGCCACGAGCTGCGGCTGCTGTCTTGCACTCAGAGAGATAGTAAAACAGTGCATCAGACATCACTCGCCGTGGCCTGCTTAGCTTCTTGGCAGTTTTACCACTCTCTAAAGCAGCCTCTGACAATAAATCACTGAATTCACGCAATTCCGTTAACTCGTAAACTGTGTGGGGATTCACAAAGATTCCCCGTTCCAGACCATAAGCCAAAAGACCTTGCAATTCCTTCCGTAAGTCTATTCCCTTAATTTGCCTTTTTTGCAAAAACATAATAAAAAGTTCATATGCGGCTTGTCTTTCCATACCTCTTTTTAAGTGCGCACTTTCACCTAGCAGCGTTTTCCCATACTTATGCCGCACATATCAGCTGGACCCATCTATTATTGTTGCCAGGGCACGGCGCGTATCGGCGGTTTTCTTTTTTCCTCCGTTTTAATTCCGCGCTTATTGCCGCTCCCGCTGCTTTGGAGCCTGAACCATTCCTCACTTATCCTTTGGTGTTCGCAATCCCCGTGATGGCCGCGATCGTCGTGGTGTCCGCTATCATGTCCAGGTGTCACCAATTTGTTGAAGTGAGGGGGAGAACGACCATCCTATAATGCATCGAACTCCAAATTTATTGATCGATCAGTCACTTTAAATAACAGTGTTAACGAACTTCATGCATATTCCAAAATCCAGGTTTACGATAGGCTAACAGAGAAAACTCTAACCACTCCTTTTGTTTTACAATACCGTTGATTGTTTACATCAAACAAAATCAGTGTTCTCACTGTGATACGAACGGTTCTCAAAACTTCCATAACTGTTCCCAGGGTGCCATCTTTTCCCAGAGAGGATGTTACCTTTGTTATGGGAAGACTGCCTGAGAACTTTATTGTTTATGCAAGGATGCCTGAGAGAGACTAATTGTTTATAGAAGTCAGGCTGGGAACTGCTTTGAAACTGCTTCACAGCTACCTGTTACTTTTCTCTCAGTTGCATGGCTTCGTGGCCTTTTTCCTCAAGCCATGCCTGAACTAAACTCTCCACAGAAAATTACAACACAACTCACTGGGTCTGCCTGGCCACAATTTCCCCTGCCTGGAAAGGACACCCTTCTCCTCAGGGGAGACAGAGAGAGAGAGAGAGACAGTCCCTTTCCTGCCCCTGGCAGTGACCAGAGGTGGGAGTGAATGTAATGACACGGCCATGGGCAGACCCTCATGTTTTTCAATGACACATCATGCCATTGGGAGGGGCAGGAAAAGGGAAAACTGTTTTCCCAGCATGGATCACAGGAAAAATGGATCACTCTTCCCAACATGTGTTTTCCAATGGGGAAAGAAGCTGGAGCTGGGCATGAAGCTCTTCCTGCAGCTGGGGCACTCGCAGAACTTCCCTTACTGTTAACTCCATTGGTGTCTGGTCAAGTCTGAGCTCTTGGAGAGAAGCTCTTCCCATGATGTGGGGGACTCGTAGGGCCTCTCCCCAGTATGGATGTGCCGGTGGATGATAAGGGTGGATTTTTTCTTGAAGCCCTTCCCACAGTCGGGGAAGCGGAAGGGCCTCTCCCCAGTGTAAATCTGCTCATTCAGGCAGAGATTTGGGCTGGTCTGGAACCTCTTCCCACAGGTGGGACACTCACAGAGCCTCTCCCCAGTATGGTTGTGCTGGTGGGTGATGAGGGTGGATTTTTTCTGGAAGCCCTTCCCGCACTCAGGGCAGCGGAAGGCTCTCTCCTCTGTGTGATTTTTCTGGTGGCGGAGGAGATGGGAGCTGCTCTGAAACCTCTTCTGATACTCGGGAAACTCATAGAGCCTCTCACCAGTGTGGATTTGTTGATGGTTGATGAGCTGGGAGCTGCATGTGAAGCCCTTCCCACATTCCCCACACTTGTACGACCATTCCCCAGTGTGGATCATCTGGTGACGGATCAGGGTGCTGCTCTGCCTGAAGCTCTTCCCACACTCCAAGCACTTGTGGGGCTTCTCCCCATCATGAAGCTGCTCATGGACCATCAGATCTGAGCTCTGGCTGAAGCTCTGCCCACCTTCCTGGCACAGGGAGGGTCTTTCCTCCACAGAGCACCCTTGTCTGGGTTTGCAGCCCCCTCCTCCTATGGGATCTCTGGGGATTTTCCTCTCTGTTTGATTCCTTTCCTGTGCAGCCACTCAAAAGAACCTCCTCCTCCAGGTTCTTCCACGGGGATTTTTCCTCTCTGGTCTCCATCCTCAGCTTCTTGTCTGGAGGAGGAAGGACAAGGAGAGGATGGGATTTGCCTCCATGCCAGAGGGAAGAGGAAGGAAATCCCTCCAGTGCATCCCCGGCAGGATGGGATTGGCAGCAGGGTTGTCCTGCAGCTGGGGGCCATGTTGGGCTGGGAGATGGAGCAGGAGAGAGGGAGAAAGGGGCATTGACTTCCTCCTCACCTGCCTGGGTGTCCTGGGGCATCCTCATCTTCCTCGCAGCCTCCTCTTCCATCTGGCAAAGGTTTGGGAATGGGAAATACTGTTTTCGGCAGAAAACAACCGATGAGCACATTGGTTTTTGTACTGGTTTGAAGGCAAACCTGGTATTGGAATAAGAATCCCAATATTACCAGGGAGATTGTGCCTGGGCCAGTCTGACCCTTGCTGCTAGGCCAAAGGCAGCAACTGTGGTGTATCACCCCAGAGATACCTTTAGCTTGCTTGGAGATTGCAGCTGGGCACTGAAACAAGTCCAGGCTTGGTAGGAACTCTGTTTACCTTAGGAGGGAAGGCTTCAGGTGATGGTGAGGAGGAAAAGGAGACGGATTCTGCCGGAGGGTTTATATCCAGAGCTTTATTCCATGGTTACATAGGTCTGAATGTAGGCAACAGCTCCAACAGAATCCCGACCACATGGCTTGATTCACCTTTTAAGTTCCCAGGGAGGGGGACGGAAGGGGCAGGTAAGCTACCAACGAGATGAGAGGGGCAGGATCTCAGGGGAGGATGACACCTAGACAGGCCAATGACCTCTGGGCATAGGGGCATCTTTTGAACTTGACCAACCACACAACGACCTTCCTGGAAAGTTAAGCCGTATTGACAGGACTCACTCAGCAAGGGGGCGAGGGGGAAAAGAGAGAGGTATAAGCACACCTGGGAAGGGACCCGGAAGTTTAAAACAGGCTATTACAACACACCACAACAACCTGGGAGAGAGTCTAAGTCAGAATTACAATTTATTAAGAAAATGAAGATCAAGGCAATTATACAGAAATGCTGCCTTAAATGGACAGAGTCAGGATATAACCTGACACCCTTTTGGTCAGGGTGGTGGCTGCTGTCCTGTTAAATGGTTACTGCAGTCCTGTTGGAGATACGAACGTGATTCTGTCAGAGCAGTGATGCTGTAGAAGGTCTGGTCTTCCTCTGGATGTCTAATGGTGGTTATGGAGCTCTTGTCCGCTGGGAATCCAGTAGGCAAGGTACGTCCGGTGTAGCAAAGTCTCATCTTTTATCCATGTAGGAATGCTTGGTTCCTCCCCCTGGGTGGAGCATCCCACAATGGGATATTGGAATTTTATCCGTCCTGCAGTGACACTCAATGGCCCATTCACAGAAGATATCTCCCCTGGAGGGCATTTTCAGGGGTGAGTCATGCAAGAGATAAAGAACACTACCCCACCTGTTTATAACAGTTTCTGGAGATGGTGATTGAAAACATGCTTTTGGTTACATCTTACATGGCAACCTGAAACAGTGGGGTAATCCCTGCTCAGGGGGGGTGAACACCACCCCCCCTTACCCAAACTGGCTCAGGTGTGAAACCCCCACCCCAGGAAGGCCACACACAAAGGGGAAAATGTCACACTTGGCCCTGTCCCAGGGAACATCTCTGTCCCTGTCACTCCCTTGCCATACCCTCCTTTTTTCTTTCTTTCGATCTCTCTCTCTACCACACATTTACTGTTCAATAAAATCCACGATGGATTTTGTCTTGTTAGCACATTAATTGGTGCAGAGGCATCTCACTAACAATTTTCTTAACCAGATTGCAACATTATTTTGATGCAGTGAGTTCAGGGCACTGTTCTCTGATCCCAAGCGCCTTTGACAACAGCATGGTTCCCTCCTCTGAGTAGGTTGTGGTTCTTTCTGGAAGAACTCTTGGAACTTGGACGCAGTTTCCTCTGAGTGACTTATGGGAGAACTGATGAGAAAAATGGCTGTTGTGGGTCCAGAGTGTAAAGAAAATGTTTTGTTGTCCTTCCTTGAAAAGTTTGTTAAAATTACTGGATTTTAGCAGTGATTTTTTCCACAATGGAGGAAAGGGAGCAAATGATACCAGTGAGACTGACAAGGTTCCTTCACTCCAACGTGAGGAACACAAGGGGCTGCTGAAAGTCCTAGAAGAATCTCAGCTCAAGTAGCTAAATTGCCAAATAACTCCAGCCAGGGGTCATAGGGAGGATTTTTTTGAGTGTTCAGAGCCAGCAGATCCCGGACTCAAGCTCCGGATATCTCCGGGCTCCCTAAGAGGAGCTTTTTCAGGGGTAGAGGAGCCGCAATCGCCCCTTGGGAGGGTCCTGGGGTTCACGTGGGGATGGCCCGGTACCACGTGACAGGGCGGGACATTGGTTTTGGGGATCCCCGTGAGAGCTGGGGCTGGGGAACGGGGGCCCCGCGGGGCGGGGAGAGGGGAAGGGGAGATACCGGAGCTGGGGGACCCCCAGCAGCCTGGAGATGAGGCGGGGACGGGACCCCCTCACCCTGACAAGGGCATGTCCTGGGGTGACTTCATGATGCTCGTACCCCCATTGGTCTGTTTAGCCCAGAAATGAGTTCTGCACCTTTAAGGCTGGTTCTGAGAGCGAAGGGAAGGAGGAAGAAGCTGCAGTTTGTTTTCAGATACTGCACTCACTCCTCTACATTCCAGCTGCTGGATGGACAGACAGCAGGACAGAGCTCTCCTTTGCTTTTAGTTAGTTTTTAGGTCTCTGAGGCAGAGAAGTTCCCTGGACTGTGGTTTTTCTTTTTCTCTGTTTAAACCTGCTCTGGACAGAACAACCAGAACACCACCTGCAGGTCCCACCTGAGGCCCACCAGAATGGGCCTGGACTGAGGCATTTCCAGCACTGGACGGACTGATAAGAGACTGATAATATACTGATAAGAGACTGATAAACTGCTGATAAGACGCTGAGTATGAGGAGCTACAACCCAAGGAGGGACTTTCGGAGTTTGTCATCTATTTTGTGGCAGCAGGAGCTTTTATTGCTTAATATTGTTCAATTTTTGTGCTGGTGAATGCTTTGCCTGTAAAATAAAGGTTTTTTCCACTTTTGTCCCTGAAAATATTTTCCTGAACTGGCTGAGGGTGGGGCTGCTGAATTGGCATTCTAGAGGAAACTCCTTTTGGAGGGTTTCAACCAAATTTGCCCTAAACCAGGACAAGGTGGTGGAAAGAAGGGGGAACCTCAAGTGGCTGGATTGGGCGGAGGTTGGAGATGGGGACCTTGGGACCCCAGAACCTTCCAGAATCCAAAAGCAGGACCCTGGAGAGGAGGGATCCCCAGGACCCATGGGATCCCCACCAGCTCTGAGATGGGGGACCAACCATAACCCAAGAGGGACTGCAAATGGGAAACTCCTGGTGGCTTTTTTTTATTCACTCTTGATTTTTGGACATCAGGTTACTTCTAGAAATGGACGTGGGTAGGAGGAATCCCCAACCAAAGGCATTCACACCTTGTTTTTCCCCAAACAAGGATTTTCCCCAAACCTTCCCACCGTGACATCCCCCCTGTCCTGCTCTGGGTGAGCTCAATCCCAAACCTGACCCTGATCCTGGTCTCAGTCTCACTCCATGTTTAGACACACTCACAGTTCTGTATTTAATCTCATCCCAGTCCCAGATTCATCTAGCCCCAGACCCAATCCCAACCCCAGCCCTAAAGGTAATCTCATGTCTAGCCTTGACCCCAATCCCAGCTCTAATCCAAATCTCAGCCCCTTCCAAAATCCTCAGCCCCAAACAAAATCCCAGGTTCAGCCCTTCTTGGGTGTGTCTCTGTCCCTCTGACCCCAATGATGTTTGGGTGGGGTCACACCAGGGCTCAGAGGGACAGAGACCACCCCGGCCTCCCCATATGGGAGAAGGTCAAAGAGCCCCTCCAGCCCCAAGCACCCTCAGCAGTGAGAGGGACACAGAGGCCCTGGTCCCCAGCCCTGCACAGGAATTCCCTGAGGCCAGAGGGATGGAGACCCCCCGAGCATCCCCCAGGGCTCAGGACAGAGAGCCCTGAGCATCCCCTGGACTTAAAGGGACAGAGACTGCCCCAAGCACCCCTGGCACAGGGTTGAGAGAGAGGGAGACCTCCCAGGTATTCCCTGGGGTGAGAATGATGGAGACCCCTTGGGAAATGGTCTGGGGTGACAGGGATAGGGACAAACGGCCGGGGAATGGCCTGGAGTGACAGTGACAGAAAAAACAACCCCAAACCCCTCCCAAGCATCCCCCAGGGTGAGAGGCACAGAGACCCCTTGAGCATCCTCTGGGCACTGGACAAAATAAACTTGGCAGAAATCAAACTTGACTCTGCATATATCATTTTGAAGAATATATGCTCTTCCCACAAGTAACTTGTGATGAAAGCGCAAACAAATCCCAAACATGAATAAACTGACAATCCAAGCAGTGATGTGGCAATTCCAATATTCATTGTTTCCTGCACAGCTCCAGCTCAGCTGCTGGAGGGTTTCGGTAAAAGAAAGTGGAAATTTGGCCCAAGATTATTAAAAGGAAGGGAAAGCTCTGTGTAGCTGTCACAAAGGTGACAGAGATAAACAGAAAAATGATTCTCACATTTGGAGAAGCCCCCAAGCCCGGAAATTCAGGACTTATTAATAATAATTATTATTATTATTAATTCAGGAAATTTAGCTACTTGAGCTGGGCTTCTTGTGGGACTTTTAGCCGCCTTGCGTTCCTCACCGTGGGATGAATGAACCTTGTCAGTCTCACTGGTAACATTTGCTGCCTTTCCTCCAGTGATTTTAACAACTTTTCAAGGAAAGACAACAAATTATTTTCTTTACACTGACCACACATAAAAGCCATTTTCCTCATCATTTCTCCCGTAAGTTCCCCAGGAGGAAGGAGCGACTGTGTCCAAGTTCCAGCAGTTCTTCCAGAAAAAACCACAACCTCCTCAGTGGAGGGAACCATGCTGTTGTCAAAGGCACTTGGGGTCAGAGAACAGTGCCCTGAACTGTCTGTGCCAAAATAATATGGCAATATTGCAAGGTGCTAACAAGACAAAATCCATCATGGATTTTATTGAACAGTAAATGTGAGGTAGAGAGATGGAAACAAAGAGAAAAGGGGGAGAGCAAGGGAGTGACAAGGGACAGAGATGTTCCCTGGAGCAGGGCAAGTGTGACATTGTCCCCTGTGTGTGTGGCCTTCCCGGGGTGGGGGTTTCACACCTGAGCCAGTTTGGGTAAGGGGGGGTGGTGTTCACTCCCCTGAGCAGGGATTACCCCACTGTTTCAGGTTGCCATGTAAGATGTAACCAAAAGTATGTTTTCAATCACCATCTCCAGAAACTGTTATAAACAGGTGGGGTAGTGTTCTTTATCTCTTGCATGACTCACCCCTGAAAATGCCCTCCAGGGGAGATATCTTCTGTGAATGGGCCATTGAGTGTCACTGCAGGACGGATAAAATTCCAATATCCCATTGTGGGATGCTCCACCCAGGGGGAGGAACCAAGCATTCCTACATGGATAAAAGCTGAGACTTTGCTACACCGGACGTACCTTGCCTACTGGATTCCCAGCGGACAAGAGCTCCATAACCACCATTAGACATCCAGAGGAAGACCAGACCTTCTACAGCATCACTGCTCTGACAGAATCATATTCATCACTCCAACAGGACTGCAGTAACCATTTAATGGGACTGCTGCCACCTCACTGACGTGCAGGGTGTCAGGTTATGTCCCGACTCTGTTGATTTAAGGAAGCATTTCTGTATCATTGCCTTGATCTTCATTTTCTTATGAAATTGTAATTCTGACTTAGACTCTCTCCGAGGTTTGTCTTCAAACCAGTACAAAAAGACAATGTACTCAATGCTTGTCTTCTTCCCAAAACAGGATTTCTGATTCCCAAACCTTGATTGAATGGAGGAGGAGGCCGCAAGGAAAAGGAAGCAGTCCCAGGACACCCAGGCAGGTGAGGACGAAGTCAGTGCCTCTTTTCCCCCTCTCTCCTGCTTCATCTCCCAGCCCAACATGGTCCCCAGCTGCAGGACAACCCTGCTGCCAATCCCACCCTGCCGGGGATGCACTGGAGGGATTTCCTTCCTCTTCCCTCTGGCATGGAGGCAAATCCCATCCTCTCCTTGTCCTTCCTCCTCCAGACAAGAAGCTGAGGATGGAGACCAGAGAGGAAAAATCCCCGTGGAAGAACCTGGAGGAGGAGGTTCTTTTGAGTGGCTGCACAGGAAAGGAATCAAACAGAGAGGAAAATCCCCAGAGATCCCACAGGAGGAGGGGCTGCAAACCCAGACAAGGGTGCTCTGAGGGGGAAAGACCCTCCCTGTGCCAGGAAGGTGGGCAGAGCTCCTGCCAGAGCTCAGAGCTGATGGCCCAGGAACAGCTTCATGATGAGGAAATGCCCCACAAGTGCTTGGAGTGTGGGAAGAGCTTCAGGCACAGCAGCACCCTGATCCAGCACCAGATGATCCACACTGGGGAATGGCTGTACAAGTGTGGGGAATGTGGGAAGGGCTTCAGCGAAAGCTCCGCCCTCATCAGGCACCAACGCATCCACACTGGGGAGAGGCCTTATGAGTGTCCACAGTGTCAGAAGAGGTTTCAGAGAAACTCCAATCTCCTCCAGCACCAGCGGATGCACACAGAGGAGAGGCCTTTCCACTGCCCTGAATGTGGAAAGGGCTTCAAGCACAACTCCAACCTCGTCACCCACCGGGTCATCCACACTGGGGAGAGGCCCTACAAGTGTCCCCAGTATGGGAAGAGTTTCACCCAGAGCTCTGCCTAGACCAGTCACCAATGGAGGCACCAGTAAGGGAAGGTCTGCCAGTGCCCCAAGTGCAGGAGGATTTGTGTTCACTGCCACAACTTCATCCATCATTGGAGGATCCACATTGGGAAGAGCCCTGGTGATCCATTTTCCCTGTGATCTATGTAGGGAAGACACCAGTCCCTTGTCCTGCCCCTCCCAGTGACATGATGTGGCATTGAAAAACACGAGGATCTGCCCATGGCCCTGTCATTACATTCACTCCCACCTCTGGTCACTGCCAGGGGCAGGAAAGGGACTGTCTTTCCTGGTGGAGAAGGGTGTCCTTTCCAGGCAGGGGAAATTGTGGCCAGGCAGACCCAGTGAGTTGTGTTGTAGTTTTCCCTGTCAAAGTTTCATTTATCCCTTCTCTTATCAATATTGTTTCTGTTCCATTTGTTTCTTATCTTGTTCCTGTTCCCAATAAATTGTTCCTATCCCAGCCCGGGATCTTTGCCTTTTGTGCTTTCCATGGGATGCGGGAGGGCAGTGAGGGCAGCGTGGTTTTAGCGGGAGCAAAAAATTGGGGAATCCCATTCCTGAGCCCTGACCCCTGGAAACCAAGCATCCCAGCTGGTCCCAGCCCTGGTGGCCATGGCAACAGCCTTGGGAGCGGGTCCCTGGCTGGGGCTGTGGGAACCTCTTCCCTCTGGTGCCCAGGGACAGGAGTGGAGGGAACGGCGGCAGCTGAGTCGGGGCAGGCTCAGGCTGGATGTTAGGAAAAGGTTTTTGCACAGAGGCTGCTGGGGCCCTGCCCAGGCTCCCCAGGGAAGGGTCCTAGCTCCAGGGCTCTCTGAGCTCCAGCAGCATTTGGACAGCGCTGCCAGGCCCAGGCTGGCATTTTTGGGGTGTCCTGTGCAGGGCCAGCAGTTGGACTGGAGGATCCTGATGGGTCTCTCCCAGCTCAGCCAGTTGTGTTGTTCTGGGATCCCATGAGCCTGGGGATGGGGCTGCCAGTGATTGCCATGGCAACGGGCTCTGGCTGCAGGCCTGAGCTGGTGTCCATGGGAACCACCCCTGGCATGGGGTCTCCATGGAGCTGCCAAGGGACTGAGCATAGCAACAGGGGTTGGTGATGGTTGCTTGTAAAGGATCAGATTTTTCACAGGCCCTCAGAGGGGTTCCATGGGGATTTTCCAAGAGTCTCCAGGCTGTTCCAGAGCTGGAATATCACAGGCAGAAACAGGGGCTCCATGGAGACCTCCAAGAGTTTTCTGGGGATGGTACAGAGCCCTGTGGTCAGAGGCAGTCACAGCCATTCCATGGTGACATCCCAGGGGATCTTCGGCTGCAAAGGCACCGATCTGTCACAGGCACTCACAGGGGCTCCACAGTGACATCCCAGGAGTCCCCAGGCTGTCAAAGAGCCAGGATGTCCCAGACACTCACAGGGGTTCCTGTCATGCGCACAGTGGGAGCTTCAGGCTAAGTTTATTAGAGAAGTTCCTGTTGGGCCTCAAGGTGCAGAAAGGAGCCCTAATAGCCCCCCTTGGATCCCAAAATACCCCCAAGGATTTCCAGACTTTCTAAATTCCTTCTGTGAGAGGAGCCTAGGAGCTGCTGGTTCCAGTCCCAGCCCCAGACATTTCAAGAGTTCATGTGTAAATAATTTTAAATTTGGAGTTAAACCTTTTTAGAATTTGTCTCACAACATTAAGGATGGCAAAGCAAAGATATTTTCACAATTACCATGGTAATGATTAGATAAAATTATCTTAATCAGATGTATTTACACCAAGATATAGGAGTTATAACATTTACATTATATTATATTATATTATATTATGTTATGTTATGTTATGTTATGTTATGTTATGTTATACAGTATGAAGTGATTTAAAATCAACTGCATTAAAGCAAAATCTGTACTTAAGCAGAGATTGATGTCACTCCCCCAGACCAATTACCATGGGCAAATCCCTTTTTCTCAGCCTGGAGCAGTGACCTTGAGGGTTGTCCCCACTGTAGGGAGGAACCTCCACACCTCCCAAGAAGGGAAATGTCTGGAGATGCTGCGGTTAAGATTTGAGATGGGGCCTTTCTAGTCTGAGGTGCTGCCCTGTCAGCCAGATGTGCCCAGGCTGGGCCAGCTCAGCAGCTCTGCAGAAGCTCTCAGTGGTGTCACTTGGTTGTTCCTTTCTCTGGGGATTTTTCCAGCTCTTCTACAACTTCAGCTCCCTCTGAGGATGTTGAACTTTGGCATGGAAGAGTCAGGCCGGTTTCAGCATTATTCACCCCAAAAGCAGCGTGACATCCTCCCTCCTTCATTTCCCAATGGGGGCTTTGCAAACAGGGCCTTGCTGGAGTTGTTGGAGCCCATTGCAGGCAGAGCCTCCTGCTCCAGCAGGAACTGCCTTTCCTGTGCCATGAGCAGGGCAGGTCTCGCTGCAGGAGAAGCCCCAGGCCAGCCCCAGCACAGGGAAGACCTCGGGCACAAGGGCAGAGTGCCGTGCTGGGAGCTGTGCCAGGGAGAGTCTGAGGCAGCAAAGGCACCTTGGCAGCAGCAGCTGCTTGCAGGCCATGGCCAGAAGCCTCCCTTGGCAGCCCGGCCTGGTGGCCACCACTGCAGAGCTGCTGCCTCAGGGCTCATTTCTGGCTGGGCTCTGAATAGCCACTTCTACCCCAGGAGCCTGACTGGGAGGCCATTGGCCCCAGCACCTTGGGGACAAGATATTAATGACAAAACTCTTCATGCCAGCAGAGCCAAGGCAGGGGCAGAGGAAAGGGGAGAGCCAGGCCCAGGGAACAGGGCTGCCATGGTGATGGCTGTGAGGTCACTGCCCCTGCAGCAGCCTGGCTGCCCTCAGCAGCCATTCTGGCCACAAGCGTTGTTAGGGCACCCAGCACATCAGAGAACCCACACTACAGGAATTCTGTCCCTAGGGATGAGAGGGTTTCACTGGGTCAGGTTGCACAAAGCTCCTGCTCTTGGACAATTCCTGGGATGGGGAATCCACTTTGCTGGAAATACATTTGCAGTTTTGTGCCTTTTGTTTTGCGGAGAAAAGAAGAAACCTCACAACTTTATAAAAGTTGTAAAGCCCGGTATGTTTATTTACGACACGCGCCGGACGCAAGTCCCCCAACAAGGCATGCGTACCTCTGAAGACCTCAGGTCGTCTTTTATCCCCCTCCCAAATGCATATGCATACAGTTTCACAATAAGTTCATACATATTCATTCCGCGTGACATTTAGCATTAGTTCTTCTTTATCAGAGGAATTCCTAGGTCTGGGGCAGATCGACCTTGCGGTAATTTCTGTTTTTCTTTCTCTGTCTCCTTGCTGTCTCTGGAATGCGGCCTTTCCTTCAGCTTTTGGCCCTACAGACCTCTCACCTCTTCCAGGCACTTCACCTAATTCAGAATGGATCCCCACTCCGTCTCATTCCCCCCTTTCCTAGGAAATAAGTAAATTCTTTTACTTAATGAAAACTTTCACAACAGTAAGTGTCTTTTAGTGCTTCACCGTGTGCTTTTGACAAAGATGTTAGTACAGCTATTTGTTGTAGCATTCTCCAGTACCAAATTAACAATATAATAGATAGTCCTAAACTTATCCCAACTAATATTAGTAAGACTACAATGGGGTGACACAACTTATTAAAGATTCTATTCGCAGTTGGTGACCACCCAAAGATCACATCCAATAATCTTAACAAAATTACATATACAGAAATTAGAATGGTTTCTACTAGACAGAATAACATCATTGCTATTAATTTGTACAGCCGCACAAGCAGTTCTCAAGCATACCCCCTTTTCCAGTATATACGAGCACAGTTTTCTGGTCAGTGACTGGATGGACTTTGAAGGGACAAATACTCTGTTCAGTGTCCAAACACACACCCTGAGCATTAATAGTATTGCTTTCGCAAATGAATCCCATCTGTTCTCTAGTAATGCAGGATTCTAAGTTTACTGTCTGCCACTTTCCATTCATCTTTCGTGCCCATACTCTATGTTCTGAAGGATAGAGTATTGTTTTTCATGGTTTGATCCAGAGCAATGATGGGATGGACAACATAAACAGTGGCATTATGTATGGTAAGCACAAAGGCAGTTGCCACATTAGAAACAGGATCATAGGTGAAATTCACCAGTCTGCCAGGATTGAAACTTCCTTTCAATATCAATTGCATTATCCCACACAATTTCTTGAATTTTAGCTGGAAAATTACCTTCACCCCTTTCCCATATGATCAGAGCTGCTGTTGCTTGTATCCATAACTGTGCTTGTATACAACTGAAAGCTAAAGACACATTATCTTGTACTATACTAAGTGTTTCTACTATCAACTTGTGGTCTTGGTCTCCGGCCTTTTCATACTTCCTTACTTTGGCAGTACTTTTGAAATCTGTCACTGGCTAGTTCCTAATGCCAATAGAGATTACTATAAAGGCTGCTTCAATTTTGTTAGGCTACCTGCTGCAGTGGCCAGTTTATTCACCAGTATTTCTGAATCAATTCCATTTAAAACTCCTAATCTTGTCCCTAATATGCCAGTTAGATGTTTGTTATGGGGAACAGGAACTGCTTTCTGTTTATGACCATCCCTCCCTGCCAGAGGGATGTGCTGGCTCACACTGCCAATTCAGACACACTTCACAAGTGTATCTGACAGAGGTTTAGGTCATATTTGAGGCAGATGTTTGTTCTGAAATGTAGAGACCTCAGGAATCTCCTTCCCCCTCCAGAGCACCTGATTTCCCAGATGTGTGGCAAGCAGGAATGTCTCTCTTGGTCTACGAAACTTCACCCACCTTGCCCCTAGCTTCAGGTCCAAGCCTCAAGTAAATAATGAAGGGGAAGTCTGAGAGAAGAGCTTAAATTCATTGCAGTGCCTCAGAAGAAACTGGGATCAGGTTTCTGCTACTTGAAACACTCAGCACAAAAGTGATGCTCAAAATCTTACAGCCTGCTGCTGAGCTCTGAGGGGGGGTCTCTCTACCTCTTTTAAGCAGAATCTAACTGCTTCAGACTGGGACAATCACTGATCTAAATCTCAGTAGGAAAGGGGATAGCTATAGGTAAAGAAAATCACCTTCCTTGCTTGGGTTAATTTACCACCTGCAGTTCAGCACCCTTTACCAGTCATTGCCTGGGTGTTCAGCTAACCGGCTTGGAAAATGACCTAAGGAAACTGATTTCTTGGTGTTCCTGGTTTTAGGCACCAGGAGAGCTGGTTCCTTCCTTTCTTGTTCTGCTCCTGAGATATGCCTGTTTTAGTCTGAACTAGTATGGGGTGTATAAGGCCCTGCTGTGGTAAAAAGTGCAGTGTCCAGCCCTCAAAGGGAGTTTTTAGGAAGGAGGAGCAGGTTGGTCGGATTTTTGAGATGTTAATTTGCATTATCAACTCCACACATTTGAGAGACCATTCTGGATTGAATAATAGCTGTTGTTCAGTCACATCTACTTTGAATTCAAATGAAAGTCTGATATTAATTCGAGCTCAAAGGCAGGTCACTTCTACAGGCTGTATCAAGGTGAAATTACACCAACAGTCTGATTCACTTAGGTTATCACAGACTTCCTGGTGTTCATATACACCAGGGGAGGTTCAGACACTAATTACATCTGGTCTCTCATAAGCTACCCTATTGATGACCTGGCACCCTACTTTGATTTCTTCTCCTCTGATTCCTTGAAGAGTCCACAGTTCCTGTTCTTGCCATTCTTGCTCCTCACATATCTGATTCTCGTGGATTACTACAGTAGATATGTTTAAATCTTTTATCTCAGAAGGTTTTCCTATGGATCCAGTATACTGATTAAATGCCAGGGACCAAGGCCATTTAGCATTACTTTGAACAGAGGTACTCTCAAGTTCTGAAACTTCAGTTATGATTACACACAATACAATTCTACAAACTAAAATATGAGCTACTCCCGACCGCAATATACTCATTTTGCCCGAGTAAGTTTTAATCTCAGTTCATTGTCTCCTGGCGTCACTCCTTAAGGGGTTTCTGGGCCTTCTTCACCCGAGAGTGATGGATCCAGGCATTCTGCTCCTTGATTTTGATTGCAGTGAAGGTGGTGAGAAGTACTTGCAGTGGTCTGTCCCACTGTGGTTCCAAAGTCTTCTCTGTAAGAGACTTAACATATACCTCATCCCCAGGCTATCTAACTCCCTGCTCCGAGTTCCAGCCACATGTTTCTCAATTACTCTGAGCTGTTTGCTTAATGCCACCATGTAGGTGGACATTCTGGACATTCCCTTTGTATTCTATATGGTCTTCTGTAAGGCATTCCAAAAGGACTCAGCATTCCTTTAGCTCAAGGTTTAGTTTGAATTTGCAATAGTGCCAGTGGAAGAGCTTGGGCTAGGGTAGATTAACTTCTTGCCCCAGTCTTATGATTTGCTGCTTAATCAAATGATTCATTCTCTCCACCTGGCCGCTTGATTGGGGGTGTTATGGGGTGTGAAGTTCCTAATCTGTGCCCAGATGGCTACTAATCTGTTGCACTATTTTGGAAATGAAATGTGATTCTTTATCTGAGGATATCGTGGCTGGAACTCTGAAGCGTGGTATTATTCCTTATAAAAATAATCTGGTCACCTCTTGAGCTTTGACAGTTCTGGTGGGGAATGTTTCTGGCCACCCTGAAAATGTATCTATCAATACCAGTAAACACTGATACCCCCCCTTTCCTTGGGAGTTCTGAAAAGTTAATTTGCCACCACTGTACAGGCCCATGGCCTCTCCCAGTCTGACCGAGTTTTGGCCGGGGGGTATTTTGGGGTTAGTCTGGAGGCAAGGATCACATTGTCGGCTTACCTGAGTGATAGTGGCATATAAATTCCTGACAACGATACAACGATTGTTTCAATCAGATGTGTGTTCTAGAAAGCCTGTGGAAATTACTGCTTCAAAGTCAACGCTTCATTTCAATGCACTCAGTATCACTCACAGCCTTGGTCATTTTGAGAAAGGAGCCACACTCTATAAAAGGCTTTTAAGTAGTTAGGCCCTGGTGTGTTTTCTAAGGCCTTTCCTTCATTAGTAACCATGAAAATGGGAAGGGATTCCTAGCTCTCTTTCAATGGTGGCCCACCCCTTGCAGTTGTACATCTCTTTTGGTTAGTATTATTGTATTATGGCTTACCTTCGAGGAAAATCTGTACCTCACCCTTTGCTGCTTTCTTTGCCTCTCCATCCGCCAGCTCATTTCTTTCCTCCAATTTTAAGCTCACTCTCTAGTGTGCCTTAATATGCCTTTTCAGGTAGCTGAACTGATTCCAGCAGCTGGATTGTCTCTTCTTTCCCTGTGAGGTCAGCAGTCCCCTCTCCTTCCAGATGGCTCCATGTGCATGTGTGACTCCAAATGCATTCCTTGGGTCTGTGTAGATGGTTATTCTCCTCCCTTTTGCCCTTTCCAGGGCACGGGTCAGGGCAACTATCTCAGCCTTCTGTGCAGAGGTACCTGTTGGTAAGGGTCCAGACTCGATTACCTCTCTGCAGGTAGTCACTGTGAACTTTGCAATGTCGCTTTCCTGTCAGTGAACCAGGTCTCTGCATAGTCCGGAGGAGTGTCCCTTAAGTCTGGGCGGCTGGAGTAGGTAGCTTCGGTGGTCTCTAGGCAACTATGGTGTCCACTGAGAAAAGAAGCTGAGTTGACAATATTAGTCACCACTATCTCTACATCGTAAACCTCTGTGGTGAGAGCCAGTGGCCACTCTTTACTTCCAGTGCTGCGGACACTGTGTGGGACACTAGCACAGTCATTTTTGTCCCAGGGTAAACTTGCATGCCTCTTGAATATTCAGCACAACTGCTGCTACAGCTCTGAGGCAACCTGGCCATCCTTTGGCTGTTGCATCTAGTTGCTTAGAGAAGTAAGCAACTGCCCTTCAGTAAGGGTCCAAGTCCTGAGCCAGTATTCCCTGAGCAATTCCTTGCGTGGAAAAATAGAAAGAATGGTTTACTTACATCTGGAAGTTTCAAAGCTGGAGCCGACATGAGGGCACTCTCTGTAGCTGGCGAAAGGCCCGTGTGGTGTCTTTTGTCCACTGGAGATCTCAGTTTCCATTGGCAATAAGAGCATAGAGGGGTCTGGCGAACAGTCCATAATTATAAACCCACAGCTGGCACCACCCTGCCATGCCTAAGAAGGTTCGGAGCTCCTTCGTTGTCTGGGGTTTCAGGGTTTGGCATAAGGCTTCCCTGCCTTAAAGTCTGCTGCTCAGCACTCACTTCTTACCCCAGGTAGATTACCTTCTGTTTCACTACCTGTG
Organism: Ammospiza nelsoni; assembly: GCF_027579445.1. Classification (NCBI taxonomy): domain Eukaryota; kingdom Metazoa; phylum Chordata; class Aves; order Passeriformes; family Passerellidae; genus Ammospiza; species Ammospiza nelsoni. The sequence goes on from NC_080664.1 coordinate 3,159,272, forward strand.
CCTTTTCTTTGAGACTCTGCGTCCTTGGAGTCCTAGGAAATTCAAAAGGCTTACTGTCCAGGCTTCTCTCGCTTCCCTCATCCGAGTGGCTACTAGAAGATCGTCCACGTACTGCAACAGCCTCCTTTCCTCTTGTGGAGCTTCCTGGGACTCTGGGTCTTTGCAAGCTGTTCTCCAATCGGAGTGGGGAATCTTGAAGCCTTCAGGCACATGGACTATGTGAGCTTGTGTTTGAATGCAAAAATTTTCTGGCTGGCTTCGTGGATAGGGAGGCAAAAGAAGGCATCTCTTAGGCCTAAAACAGTGAACCAGGTTAGCTCAGGTGTTAAACAAGTTAGTAAGGTATATGGATTTGCTACCACAGGGTATAAATTCTGTGTTATCTTATTGACAGCCCTTAATCCAGTACTATCAGTTATTGGGCTGATTCCTTCCTTATCTTCCTTTTGAGGGTACTACTCAGTTCTCACTAGTTGTGTTCTTTCCTTAAACTTGATGCTCATGGGGGAGCATCTTTCAGTCTCCCTGGTACAGCAGAGGCCCATACCCTTGAAAACATTTATTTACTTATTCTAATATCTCCTTACTAATGTCTCTCTTAATTTCAGTGTCTGTTAATGTTAAACCTAACATCTTTGTATCATTTGCCTCCAGAGTAACCTTTCTCATTTGAGAATGTTTAGCAAATTGAGCGAATTGTACAAAAGCTTTTAGGTACACATAGTACACATATTACTTTAAAGGTTTGCACAAGGATGCCTTCTCAGACTGGCCAGTTGTTCAGTTGTTCCCCACACTGCAACATAAACATTCTCCACAGGTACTAAAGCTTTATTTAAAACTGAATATATGGCCCTTGTGTCAACAAAAATTCTTCCCTTTTGGGGAGGTCATCTTTACCCTTCCTCCCTTACCATGGGAGGAGCCTTTAGCAAATCATATGTACTTATTTTGTGAACTGTGATTGCTTTGCATTTCAGCATGATTTCATACGTTGCTATCTTATGCTACACGCTGAACAACATGTTTGATTTGCTTTCTCTTTGCCTTGTTTTCCCTTTTCAAGAAATCTGGGTGATTTCTTAAAACACAAAGACATTTCAGCATACAAAACTCTATCCCATTTATCCTCCTATTTTAAAACAGTACTAACAGCAATGAAGTATTATAAATCTTTTTATTTTCTGAGCTGCTCCTGCTGGCAGCCTTCTCCCAGTGAGCCCCTCCCAAAAGGGGCTAATTTAGGAACCTCTTTGCTCTGGTCAGTTCTCATTATTTATTTCTCCTTGCCCTGTCTCGCTTCCACTCAAACCTTTTTACAGACCTTCACAGTAGTTTCTCAAATTTCCTCCTATACACACAGCTCCAGGTGGCAGGTATCAGATGTGGTTCCCACACACAAGTTCTAAGACCTTAGGTTCTGAATCCGCTTGACCAGAAACTTCTAATTTACATGTGCCCTGACACTTATTAGAACAGCAAAACCAGTGTTTCTCATAAACACCGCACTGTAATAATAACTGCACATCCAGCTTTTGCTCACAGGCCATTCCCGTGTTCCCTGGGGAGATGGGGCAGCCAGAGCTGTCCCTGTGCCCAGGGGACAGCCACTGTCACCTCACACAGCATGCTAATCAAAAACGTGATATAGACACTATATTCTGATCAAACAAAATATCAGTCTTTTCTAGTTCTCTTCTTGCACAATCTAATTAAGCCCTGTGTCTACTTACACTTGTTTTACTGCTCTGCAAAAAGGCTGTGCTAGTCACCCCACAGACACAAACACTCGTACCCGCACCCCCCCTTTATCTCAAATTCGCTAGAGCCAAGGCTTGAATTGCTGTGAGGGGGGGGGAATTCTTGGAATTCATTTAACTCTATTGTAATTAAGCATAAATCACGGTACTATAGTTCTCCTATGTAAAATGCCACTCTTGTTGCAACAAAATCTTAAAATCTCCACAAACACTACTATACAATCTGAGAATCAAATTACCACAATGCAGCGGAAGAAAATCACCACACAAAACCACTGGGAAAGGGCATATCTCTCAAAGTGCTCACTTTCCTCAACACAACATAGCATACCATAATTCAGCATTTACTCACATCAATTTTCTTGGACACAATCAAAATAACATCATACAGTCTGCAGATCAAAATCAAACATCCAAGGCAAAGGAACTCTCTGAGCTCATACTCATACTCATGGTTAAAATGTACCAGATCTACACAAATCACTACATTTAAACACGATAAGTACCATCACTGACATTCTTCCACTCGCTTCTCTGTGGGGCACTTCTGTCCCTGCCCCCGCAGCCTGCTGCAGCCGGCGCCTCAGGCCTCACTCGGCTGCTTCAAACACGGGTAGTACTGACCCCCCCACACTGTAGATTTATTCTCTTTTATACACCATACACTTATACACTTGCACGATTAGAAACACAGTGCACCGACCACACAATGCACACATTAACCATACAGCAACACAGTGTCCGGACATCACACACATGCAGATAAAACACACACGGGCTCAACACTTCTGCTCTATCAGAACTATGAACCCCCAACACACATACACGGGTTCACCCGGCTCACCCCCAGAGCCTCTAGCGGTTCTGCTCTATCAGAACTATGAACCCCCAACACACATACACGGGTTCACCCGGCTCACCCCCAGAGCCTCTAGCGGTTCTGCTCTATCAGAACTATGAACCCCCAACACACATACACGGGTTCACCCAGCTCACCCCCAGAGCCACTAGCGGTCTGCTCTATCAGAACGATGAACCCCGTCTCTAATACAGCTGCTCCATCAGCTGAACCCAGACGTCTCCGGGTGGTTTACTCTCTTGCTCTCCTTTCCCTCCCCCAGGGGCCCCTCAGTACATACCGTATCTTCCTCCGCAGGCCAGCAGGTCCTTGTCTGTCCTCGCAGGTGGCAAGTTGAGACGAGCGGAGCCCCACCAGGAAAAAAATCCTAGGGCGCGCCTTGGAGGTCCGTCTATCCCTCCTGCCCCTGCGGGGACAGAGAACTCCTGGCTTGGCTCGCCATAATGTTTTGCGGAGAAAAGAAGAAACCTCACAACTTTATAAAAGTTGTAAAGCCCGGTATGTTTATTTACGACACGCGCCGGACGCAAGTCCCCCAACAAGGCATGCGTACCTCTGAAGACCTCAGGTCGTCTTTTATCCCCCTCCCAAATGCATATGCATACAGTTTCACAATAAGTTCATACATATTCATTCCGCGTGACATTTAGCATTAGTTCTTCTTTATCAGAGGAATTCCTAGGTCTGGGGCAGATCGACCTTGCGGTAATTTCTGTTTTTCTTTCTCTGTCTCCTTGCTGTCTCTGGAATGTGGCCTTTCCTTCAGCTTTTGGCCCTACAGACCTCTCACCTCTTCCAGGCACTTCACCTAATTCAGAATGGATCCCCACTCCGTCTCACTTTCTCATAACTAAAATATTTCATTTTCTAACAAATGTAAACCCACCCTCATTCAGTATAGAGATATTGACCCTTTTTCTGTCACTGCAAGTTTTGGGACAAAATAACTTTGACCACTATTTTTCTATTCTCACAGACCTTGGAGAGGACACAAAATCTCCCAAGACAGAGTTTGGAGGCCTCATCACATAACCAGAAGTGAGAGGCTGAGGGCTCTGAGGTCAGTGGTGTGGAGACTGAGGACAGAACAGGAGTAGCCAGAGAGGGATTGAAGGGTGGTTTCAGAGATTCTGGAACTTTTCTTCATAGAGGATATAAGCATGAGAAGGAAACAATGCCACCAAGAGCAGCTGGGGAGGTGCAGAATGGACACCAGGAGAAAGGAATTTCCCTGCCAGGGCAGCATGTCCCCCAGCAGGAGCCTGGAGCAGCCCAAAGCTTTGTGTGGGCAGGCAGAGGCAGGCAGGAGGCAGAGCTGTCAGCAAAGGAAGGGCCCAGACAGGTGGGGCAGCCAGGGGATGCCGACAACCTGGAGGGACAGAGGCGCAGGTGTGCTCAGCAGCAGAGACACCTTTCCCTTGTTTGTCCCCAGCCGTCATCACTGCAACCAGTTCTCTCCTCTACCTTGAACATGGGGACACTTTTGACAGTCTTGTGCCCTACACAGATCTACTGAAAATACAAGAAACTTCAGTGTTTCAATCTTACATTGAGTTCTTGAGAAGTTCTTTGAGCACATTCTGATGGACTGGGTCTGATGCAAAGAGCACCAAAGCTCCAGAGGCTCATTAAAGTCCTTGTGCTGTGTCTTTGCTGGTGAGCTGGGCCGGGCTCCTGGCCCAGAGGCAGCTCCTGGCAAGGGCAGTGCTGCAGAGAGACAGCTCTGGCCAGGAGCAGCTCCTGTGCACAGCCCAGCAGGGCTGGGGCACTGCCAGGGCCCCTCAGGGACAACAGCAGGGCACAGACAGAGCTCACAGGGGCTCAGCACTGGCAGGGGCTGTGGCATGTCCCAGAGGGGGCTGTGTCACAGCAGCACCTCTGTGGCTGTGTCACAGAGCCACAGAGCGGCTGTGATGTCAGAAAGCGGCTGTGTGAGAGCACAGAGTGGGCTGTGTGAGGTCAAAGATTGGGCTCTGACATCAAAGACTGTTGTGTGAGGTCATTGAGCAGCTCTAACATCACAGAGGGGATTCTGGGACATCACAGAGCAGGCTGTGACATCATGGCATGGCTGTATGACATCATGGGCTGGCTGTGAGATCAAAGTGTGTGCTATGACCTTACAGAGTGTCAGTATGACATCACAGAGAGGGTTTTGAGACATCAGCGAGGGGATTGTGACATCACACAACTGTCTGTGACATCATAGCGTGAGGCCATAGAGCAGATCTTACCATCATAGAGGGTGGCTCTGTGACATGAGGAAGTGGGTTGCGACATCACCGGGTGGTTATGTAACGTCATAGAGCAGCGTGTGACATCACAGAACAAACTGTGACATCGCAGTTTGACTCTTGGACATCAGAGTCTTCTGTGACATCGCAGAGCAGCTGTGTCACAGGGGACCGTGTGTGACATCATAGGGGACTGTGTGACATCAAAGGAGGCAATGTGACATCACAGGGGACTTTGTGACATCACAGAGATGGCTGTGTGAAATCACAGTGGCAGTGTGACATCACAGGGGCTGTGTGACATCACACAGGGGCTATGTGACATCACAGAGGCAGTGTGACATCACAGGGGCTGTGTGAAATTACAGCTGGCCGTGTGACATCACAGGGGCTGTGTGAGGTCACTCTGTCCCAGCCCCCCTCACAGCTCCACCCAGAGCAGTCCAACCCTGCTTATGCACAGGGGGTTCCCTGTCCCCATGGGTCCTCCCGCCCCCGGCTCCGAAGCCTCCCCCAGAGGATGTTCCACGAGATCGACCCCAGATCCTGACACGGGGACAGGGGGCCAGGGTCCTGGGGGTGGCACAGACAGACAGGGACCCCCCGTCAGCAGCCCCGTGTCCCCCAGGGCCAGTGCCTGGGCCAGGGCTCCTTCACCCTGTTACGAACGAGGCCTTGAGAGTACTGCAAAATCCCCAGCAAGGGAGCAGCAAAACCCAAATTTAATATTAAGCAACAGCAACACAAAGTTCCTTGGCAAGAGCCACTCAGCTCCTGAGTGGACACTTCAGGCACACCAAGGAAACAAAGCAACAACAAAACCTAACAAAATCCAGGCAATCAAAGCAGAAGTTAACGGAGAACTGTCCCTGTGGGTGTGTGACACAAGGACAGTGAGGGCAAGGATAAAAGGAATACAACCCAAAAGCTTAACAGAGGTCAAACTTCACAGGACTTAATTGATACCTTGACCTTAACTGATGCTCCAAACATCACAATTTAGCAAAAGAACCGCATTTAATAGTATTTAACCTAGCTTAAAACCTATGACTTTGCAATTTAACAGAGGAATAACACTTGATATTTTACTTAGGTAATAACTAAAATTTAACTTAGCAACTTAGCAAAAGAACAACGCTTAGAAGCATTTAACTTAGCTTAGACCTCATGACCAAGCCTCACTTACAGGCCTAACTGCCTCAGCTATCCAAGGCACTTAAACCCCTCAGAGAGCAGCATTTCTGCCACATTTCCCCAGCACAGGCACTCCTGTGTGCACACAGACACAAAGAGTCAGTGCAAGGCACCTGTGAGAAATTCCCCTGAGGGCAGGCAATGGTCCTTGTGGATCCTTTGGCATCTCCCCAGCGGGTGAAGGGTTGAGCCTGGAGGAGTGGGGGGATTGGCCCAGGCTCTGTGGCTGTTCAGGATCCCTGAGTGCAGCAAACGGGAGAGTTCCTGGCTGGGAGAGGCCACACTCAGAGGGAGTCGCTGGTCCAGGAGAGCTCCAAGGGCTCCTTTTGGAGCGCTGTTTGCAGGGCCCCACGAGAGGGGCTTCAGTCCCAGCAATGGCTCATCCTGGCTGCACTTGGCACCAACAGCTTTGTTTGGCATGGTGAGAACAGGGATCTTGTGCCACGGAGGGAACAAAAACAGTTCTCAGGGCTGCTGCTAAAGGGACCAGGAGCTGGTTGGGCAGCAGCAGTGCCTTGGGCAGACAGTGTTTGTGATGAGCTGCAGAGGAGCTGAGCCCAGGGGCTGTTGGCCAAGGCCGAGCCCCAAGGAGCATTTCGCAGCTGGCAGGGCGGTCTGAGAAGGGGAGAGGAAATGCAGCAGCACAGGGCCTGTGGAACCAAGGGACCATTGTGACCCTGTGGGGCCCTGTGAGACCAAGGGACCATTGGGACAATGTGGGGCCCTGTGAGACCAAGGGATCACTGTGACACTGTGGGGCCTCACGGAATCATGGAGAGCACTGTGACATTGCTGGGCCTCATGGAACCAAGGGGACCGTACTGACTCTGTGTGGCTCCACGTAATGTAGGAATCATTGTGACACTTAGAGGCCCTGTCAAACCAAGGGTCCATTGTGACTCTGTGGGGCCTCATGGAACCATGGAGGCCATTGTGACACTTTGGGGTGTCATGGGACCAAGGGGCCTTTGTGACACTGTGAGGCCCCATGGAGCCAAAGGTCCATTGTGACATTGCAAGGCCTCATCAAACTGTGGGGAGGCCATTAGGATGCTTCACAGCCTCATGGAACCAAGGGACCACTGTGACACTGTGGAGACACCATGGAACCAAGGAGACCATTGTGACCCTGAGGGGACTCATGGGATCATGGAGACCATTGTGACACTATGAGGCCTCATGGAATAAGCAAAGCATTGTGACACTGTGAGGCCTCATGGAACCAGTGAGACCATTGTGACCCTGGGGGTCCCCACAGAACCAAGAGGACCATTGTGATACTGTGGGGCCTCGTGAAACCAAGAGGCCTTTGTGACACTGGAGGGCTGCATGGAAGCAAGGGGCCATGGGGACATTGTAGAACCATCAAACCAAGGGTTCAATTGTGACACTGCAGGGCTGCATGGAACCAAAGCTCCAGGGTGACACAGAAGGGGCCCCAGTCATTCATTGTGACACTGTGGAGCCAAAGGAGATCATGGTGATATTGCAAACGCCCAGGGTCCAAAGGTCCCTTGTGACATTGCAGGGCTCATGGAACAGAGGAGCCAAGTGACATTGTGGGGCCTGTGGAACCAGGGACACCATTGTGACACTGCAAGGCCTCATGGAAACAGTGAGTGTCAACATTGTGACACTGCAGGGCCTTTGGAACCTAGGGACCATTGTGACACTCTGGGACCCCATCGAACCAAGGGTCCATTGTGACACTGTGGGGCCCCATAAAACCAAGGGAACGCAGAACAGGTCTGGCTGACTTGGACCCCCTGTGGACTGCCTGACTGGTCCAGCTGACCTTGGCATGTTGAGGGTTGCTCCTCATCTGCTGCTGAAACACTGGGGCTCCATGCTTTCCTTCCCAAAGGAAAATAACTGTTTTTCTCCTCAAGGCATCCATGGCCAGAATTGGGATTTCACCTCCAAATTTCCTTATATCCAGGGATCGTTCCTATAGGAATATTGCTGAAACAAGTCTGGCTGGCAATGGTTTCACAAAGGTCACCTCTCATCTGTCTCCAAAACATTTGGGAAGGCTCTGTGCTCTCCTTCCTATGGGAAAGAACTGTCCTGCTTCTCCAGACACTCATGGCCAAGACTGGGTTCGCGCCTCCAAAACTCCTTATGTCCAAAGAGTGTTCCCAGACCAAATCTCCCATTCCTGACAAGTCTGGCTGGCCTTAGCCTAGTGAGGCTCTCCAAACACTGGAGTTCTGTGCTTTCCTGCCTATGGAAAAGAATTTTCCTTCTCAGCCAGGTGCCCATGGCCAGAATTGGGATTTCATCTCCAACATTGCCTTACTGTGAGAGACTGGAGGAGATTGTTGACACAAAACATTTCATATGTGGGGGGGAAAGGGTCAGGTCCAGCCTTGCCCTGCCCTGGAACCCCAGCACTGCCCTGCCCTGTGACCCCAATCCCCCCAGAGCCTCTATCCCAGCCCAGCAGTGTCTGCCAGTCCCTGGCACAGCACAGGCAATGCTCCGCAGCCACCTCTGCAGCCCCCAGCCCAGCTCCTGAGGGACCAAATAAGCCCAAGCCCCACCTGTGCGAAGGGCCCAGGAAGACCAAGGGGTATTGAAGGCTGACCACAAGACAAGCACACATCTTGACCCTACCTCCTCTTGGAATTTTTGGTCTGACCACTGCTGGAATGCAGGAGTTGGTAGGTGTGTGTGTGCTTCTCTGTATCTTGTCTATTTTTTGCACTCAGTGTCTTCTTCTATTTCTGTCCTCTTCCAAATTTTAAATTAACTTAAAATTGAACAGGCTTAGAGTTTATGAAAATGAATATGCCAAGGTAATGCTTTGAGAAGTGTTGTTTACTGATTTGAATGTGGCATTTAACAATTTGCCAACTTTCTCTGATTCTCTAAAGTTCCCAGTAAAGGCTGTTTTGTTATTTTGAGATCTTGATGATTTCTTGTCAGTATTTCTCCAGTGTGTCCAACTCGGGGTAGAGAAACAATTGTAATTACTTTTAAATGTCTCCTTGAGAGAGTAGTTTGGGGGATGGGAGTCAGGGCTTGTCTGTCCTGCTTGGCACAGCCCAGGAAGGGCTTTCCCAGCCACATTCCACACTCCATTTCCCAGCTGGAGCCGCTGGTGCCTCTGAGTTGTGCTGCCCCAGCCCCAGGGATGCTCTCCTTGTCTGCCCATTCCCCCACAGTCTCTGGGCAGGGATGGCCTCAGTGGGGGCTGCTGACATCCTCAGCAACTTGGAGGCTACTGCTGAATTTCACTGCTCCAGAGGCTTGTTCAGCCTTCAGCTCTTCATTTTAGGAATTCAGTGTGGCAGGGCTCATTAACATTCAGAACACCTTAACAAGCCAAGCCTCTGAGAATAATTGGATTTTAATTTTCAAATCTTTTGTGGTTAGTCGGGCGGATTTTAGAAGCCTATTCAAAGTGAATATGCTGTATTTAAAAAGATAGGTGAAAAGATTTTTTAAGTTCTGTATTTTTTTTTCCTGTTAATACATTGATATGTGCAATCTCCAATTGACACTGAATCCAAGTACCTCCTCATGCAGTTTGAAGAGATATGAAAATCAAGACCCTTCATGGCTGACAATCAATCCCACTCTGTCCCTACCCCCACCCCACCATTTCCCCCATCCAAGCCCTGGCACTCAGAGCAGCCTTGTGCAAATCTGAGCTGCCTCCAGCCCAGGCTGCACCTTCAGGGTTCAGCTCCTTGGCTCCAACTCCCACCTGCTTTCCTTGGAGAAGGAGCTGCCCAAGACACAGAGGGATATGCATTCATTGTCAGCCAACAAAGCCAAGGGAAGGCACAGCTCCAACAAATGCAAAAGTCATTCTTCTCCCTGGCTCTGCCCTGCCCCTGATCCCCACAGCCTGTCCTGTTTTTTTCATCCCTGCATTGCCAGGGACTTTCTGGGACAAGGGAGCTCTGCTCTGGCTATGGAGGAAAAGTCCAAGTGCAGCCACTGGAGGGGGAACCACAACCCATCAGGTTTGTGTCCTTTGAGGGGCCAGGAACTTGTGAGACTCAGAAGCACAGAAAGGATTCTCTACACAGCCAGCATGAAAAATGTAAACACGATAAAATTTAAGAAGCTTCAAAACCCTTCCCTGAACCCTTGTGACATCCCAGCAACATCTCACATGTGCAGCATCCGCAAGAGATGGCCATACAGGAATGATTTTAGACAAACACATAAGAAGAGGTGATATAAAACGTAAACTACAACTAAGATACTGACTAAGGAGTTATTTAAACTTCTGAAAGATTTGGAAAGTCCCTGAAGCTCAAAGCATGAAGCCAGTCCAGGGAGATGCATTGGAATGACCAGAGAACAGCTGAAGGAGGAAATCTGGGAGCAACAGGAATGACAGATCCAGCTGCTCTAAATGAAGAGATTTAATTTGACATGGTCATTTCAACAGGAGCACTGAATGTTGGTGACAAAGGTTGAGGGGAAGATCAGTATTTCTTCTCCTGCCATGAGTAGAACAATCCTGTAGATCCAGGAAATTCCTGTTCCTGGTGGGAAAATTTTGCCATTTCTTAAAAGTACTCAAATGACCCAGATAATAAAAATTTGCTTGAATATTATGAAACTAACAGGTATTAAAACCTGTGCCCATTTTCCAGGCAGACATCAGCTGTGTGCCCATGAACAGGCAGTGTCACTTGTGCCCTAAGGTGCCCAGCTGGGATTGGATCTCTCCAAGAGCATCTGAGGGAGAGCAGAGCACCTTGCAAGCTGCAGGTCCCCAACAGCCCTGCAGGACCCCTGTCCCATCAACATCTGCTCTGCTCCAGTCTGAAACAGGGCCCAGCATGGTGCTGGGATCATCAGAGAGCTGAGGTGTGTGCTGGAATTCAATGCCGTCCCCATTCCGCAGCCTTGGTCTCCCTCCTGCAGCCTTGGTCTCCAGCACAGCCATGTAGGCTCTTTGGGCTCTGTACTGTTCCTACCGCCCCCAAGGGCAGCTGAGCTCTGCCTTTGGCACAGGCAGCCCTGGTCAGCACAGGCCATGCTCAGCAATTTCTTGTGTGTGCCTGGCCTTGCTGTCAGCCCCGGCAGCGGCTGCGTGGCCCCTTTGTGGCCCTGTGCTGGCCCAGCCATGGTGGCCCAGCCCCTGTGCAGGCCCAGCCCAGGCCAGGAGCATTGCGGCTGGGAACAGCCCCTGTGCCATGGTGCCCACAGCAGCCTTGGGGCTCTGTGCCCCATGGCCTCCCTGCTGGGCAGCCTCTGCCAGCTCCTGCAGAGCCTGTGGCACCTGTGGGGCTGCACAGACAGCCCTGCCCAAGGCTCTGCCGGTTTCTGGGCCAGCAGAGAGGCCGCCAGGGCTGGCCATGGCTGGGAACAAGCCCTGAGCCCTGCAGGAGCATAGAGCTGGGCCACAGCCAAACTCAGCCCAGGCCAAAGCTGGGCTCAGCAGCCAGGGCTGCCAAGAGCTGGGGACAGAGGCTGGCGCTGACAAATGTCCTTGGCCCCCTCCCTGCTCTGTCCATGCCACCAAGGGCACAGAGCAGCCTCCTCTCTGGGCCACTTGCCTGTTTGTAATGCCTTGCACAGGCACTGGCCCTGCCCCACAAGGCCTGGCCTGAGTCCTGGCCCTGCACGCTCAGCCAGGCTGAGATGGACACTGATGGTTTCTGGGTCAGGCTCTCTGAGACCAGCCCAGCTCCCTGCAAGCTCTGCCAGCTGCCCTGAGCTCTGGGTAGCACCAAGGGCCTCTCTCCTGCCCGGCCCAGCCCAGCCCAGCTGGCTCTAGCCCCACAGCTCTGCTCAGGCCAGGCTGCTCTGGGCACTGGCCCATGGCCTCAGCCCCTGGCAAGGGCACAGCAGCAGCTGCAGCTGCCACAGGACTCAGCCCCAGCCATGGGGGAAGGTGCTTGGCCAAGGCCAAAGGAGGTTCCTTGGCTGCCCTGCTCCCCTCTGCCTGAGGTGCTGGGAGCTCTGCAGCCCCTGCTGCCATCCCGTCTGCTCAGGACAGCACAAGAGCCCCGGTCTTGGGCCCTCAAGAGCTGCTTCTGCTCCAGGCCCAGGGCCCATGCCAAAGCTGGGGCAACCACCAAGCTGTGCCCATTCCTGTTCATTGCTGCTCTGATGGGGATGGACCTTCATCCACCTGGAAGTTGCTGATGACTTTTCCTACTTCAGAGGCTGTTGCAGTGTGTTGTAAACTTCCTTCCCCAGGTGTGCCAATACCTCTCTTCCCCTTCCCCCCTCACCCCCTGCTGGGCTGTCAATCAGGTTTAACATTCCAGCAAGACATCGTGTGGTTGGTCAAGTTCAAAGGATGCCCCTCAGGCCCAGGGGTCATTGGCCTGTCTAGGTGTCCTCCCCCCCTGGGACCCTGCCCCTCTCACCTGGTTGGGTGGCTCACCTGTTCCCTCCCCTTCCCCTGTCCCTGAGCTTAAAAAGGTGATCAGACCATGCGGTGGGGATTCTGTTGGAGCAGTTGCTCACGTTCAGACTTCTGTAACCATGGAATAAACCTCTGGACATTAAACCCTCCAGCAGAACCATTTCCCTTTTCTCTTCACCATCGCCTGAAGCTCTCCTCCTGAGGTAAACGGGGTTTCTAACAAGCCTGGACTTGTTCAGTGCCCAGCTGCAATCTCCAGCAAGCCAAGGTATCTCTGGGGTGATACACCGCAGTTGCTGCCTTTGGCCCAGCAGCAAGGGTCAGACTGGCCCAGGCACAATCTAACTGGTAATATTGGGATTCCTATTCCAATAAGAGGCCTCTTCTTTCTTGAGCTCTTCAGTTCACAAATTCACTGAAAAAGGCTCATAAACATTTGTTCAAAATACTCAAACAAGAAAAGCCCATGGGAATAATTCAAGTTTTCAGTTCTTCTGTGGTTAATTAAAGATTTTTTAGAAGTCTATTCAAAGTGGATCTGCTATATTGGAAAAAAAAGCAGAGAGAATTGTTTTCTCCTGTTTTCTTTTTCTGTTTATAATTTGGTATCAGCAATGTCCAATTGGTATTGACCCCCTGCAACTTCTAATGTAGCCTGAATAGATAAGAAGATCAAGACCCTTCATGGCTGATAATCAACTAGACTTTATCCCCACCCCCTCCTCACCATTTCCCTCATCCAACCCTGGGCACTCCTATGGATCAGGAACTGTGTGGCCAGCAGGACCATCAGACCAGGATCTTTTCTCCTGAGAAGCCGTAAAGCTTCAGCTTCTCCATGTTTTGCTGCTTTGAAATGTGATTTCGAGGATTGTTTACCCAGCCGGTTAAATTGTTTCTACTTGATGACCAATTACAGGTCCAGCTGTGTTGGTACTCTGGTCAGTTACAAGATTTTATCATTCCATTCCTTTACTTTCTAACCTACCAATGAAATCCTTTCTTCTATTCTTGTAGTATAGTTTTTTTAAATAAAATATCTATCATAAAATAATAAATCAGCCTTCTGAAACATGGAGTCAATATTCTCATCACTTCCCTCATCCTGGGACCCTTGTGAACATTTACACTTAGGACCAGGGCAGTGATTCTTCCCCTGTGCTCAGCACTGTTTGGGCAGCACCTCGAGCGCTGTGCCCAGTTCTGGGCCCTCAATTGAGAAAGGACATGGAGGGGCTGGAGCGTTTCCAGAGAAGGGCAGCAAGGCTGGGGCGGGGTCTGTAGCACAGGTTCTGTGAGGAGTGGCTGAGGGAGCTGGGGTTGCTTATCATGGACAAGCGGAGGCTCATGAGAGACCTCATCACTCTCTACAACTCCCTGACAGGAAGGTGCAGCCAGGTGAGGGTTGAGCTCTTTTCCCAGGGAACAGTGACAGGACAACAGGACGCAGCCTTCAGCTGTACCAGCGGAAATTTAGGCTGGACATTAGGAAATATTCTCCACACAAAGGCTGATTGGGAATCGGAAAGGGCTGCCCAGGGAGCTGGGTAAGTCACTGTCCCTGGAAGTGTTTAAGAACCGACTGGATGTGGCACTGAGTGCCATGGTCTGGGTGACAAGGTGGTGTTGGGTCCCAGGTTGGACTGGATGCTCTCCAAGGTCTTTTGCAGCCTGGTTGGTTCTCTGACAATTGTGACACTGCAGGGCCCTGGGGAAGCAAGGGGCCATTGTGACACTGCAGGGCCTGGTGGCACAAAGAGGACCATGGTGACACTGTGTATGACATGGCAGCACAGAGCCAGGCGGCCATGGTGACACTGTGGGGCTCAATGGAAGCAAGGAGTCCATTGTGACAGTCTGGGTCCTGGTGGAACCACAGAGGCCACTGTGACACTGCAGGGCCTTGTGGAACCAAGGGGCCATTGTGACGCTGTGGAACCAAGGAGACCCTGGGGACAATGGAATCAAGGGGCCATTGCTCCATTGCAAGGACTCTGGGAACTGAGGGAACAATTGTGACACAGTGATGCCCCATGGAACCAAGGGTCCCTGATGACATTGCAGGATCTTGTGTCACCAGGGCCCCATTGCGACACTGCAGCACCAAGGAAATAATTGTGGCACTCTGAGGCCTCATGGAACCAAGAGGCCATTGTGACCCTGCAGGGCCTTGTGGAACCATGCAGAGCATTGTGACAGAGCAGGACCTGGTGTCAGGATGGGGCCATTGTAACACTGCAGGGCCCCATGGAACCAAGGGGCCAGTGGTGCTCCTGGGGGACGCATGGAATGAAGGAAACATGTTTGACACCATGGTGGCCCTCGGGGCCAAGAGACCATTGTGACACTGTGGAACCAAGGAGAGCATTGCTGCACTGCCAGACCTCATGGAACCATGGATCCATTGTGACACTGAAGAGCCTTGGGGGACCAACGTCCGTTGTGACACTGTGGGGCCCAAGGATCCAAGGGACTTTGTGACAGCAAGGGGTCCCATGGAACCAAAGGGACATTGTGACACTGGGAGGCCTCATGGAATCATGGAGACCAATTGGATGCTCTAAGGCCTCATAGAACCATGGTGACAACAAGATAGCTGGGAGTGTGGATCTGCTGGAGGGTAGGAGGGCCCTGCACAGGGCCCTGGGCAGGCTGGATCCAGGGCCCAAATCCAACAAGGTTTAACAAGTCCAAGTGCTGGGTCCTGCACTTTGGCCACAACAACCCCTGCAGCACTACAGGCTGGGGACAGAGTGGCTGGAGAGCAGCCAGGCAGAAAGGGACCTGCAGGGACTGAAGGACAGCAGCCTGGAGATGAGGCAGCAGTGTGCCCAGGTGGGCAAGAAGGCCAATGGCTCCTGGCCTGGATCAGGAATGGTGTGGCCAGCAGGAGCAGGGCAGGGATTCTTCCCCTGTGCTCAGCACTGCTTGGGCAGCACCTTGAGTGCTGTGTCCAGTTCTGGGGCCCCCAGTTTAGGAAGAAAATGGAGGGGCTGGAGCATGTCCAGAGAAGGGCAACAAGGCTGGGGAGGGAGCACAAGAGCTTTGAGGAGCAGCTGAGGGAGCTGGGGTTGTTTATCCTGGAGGAGGGTCAGGTGAGACAAGATGGTGTCAGGGCAGAGGGTGGACTTGATGATCTCCATGGCCTGTTCCACCCTTGCTGATTCTGGGATTCTCTGAAACCACCCTTGGAACAGTTGTAGGAGGAGCCCTGGGCCTCCTCTTCAGAAGCTCCAGCAGCCCAGGTCCCTCAGCTTCTCCTGCCAGCCCCAAAGCCCATCCTGTCAGTCCTGCAGAGCCTCTGCAGCTCGTCCTCACTGCCCAGAACAGGGAGCCCCAGAGCCAGACAGAGCAGCCCAGGTGTGCCCCCCTGGCCTGGGGTGCCTCTGGCAAGGGAGCAGCACGAGGCACTGCAGGAGCCTGCAGACAATTCCTGCAGCACTTTTAGGATGATCCTGCTGCCCAAGGGACGTTCCCATGGGGCCAAGTCAGGAACTGCAATGGGGAGTGGGGCCACAGAGGAAAGGGCAAACAGGGATGGGCTGTTTGCAGGGGAGGGAACAGGGGTGGGCAATAGGAAGAAATTCATAAAAGGGAAGTGGAAAGAAAGCAAAGGTGAAGCCCAGAAAATGCTCAGGGCAGTTTGGGGGTGGCTGCCAGGCAGCCCTGGCTCTGAGCAACAGCATCTGCAGTGGGACAGGAAACTCCCAGCTGATGGGAACAAACTTTCTGGCTGACTGCAGACGCCAGGACAAAGCTGAGTGGTTTCCCTGGTGTCCCGCAGCCCTTTCTGGCCCCAGGGGCTGATGGCATTTGCACTCCCTCAGCTTCATATCCCCACTCCAACAGCATGGGGGTGCTCCCCCTGCTCTGTGCAATGCAAACAGGGGCTCCTGAGCCAGTACTGCTGTGTCTGTGCCTGCAAGGATGGGGAACCTGTGTGAGCTGGGGGAGAGGCCAGGGCTGCAGAGGGGGGATGTTGTTGGCAACTCCATGAGGACACTCTGGGACAATGCCCCGGGCTGTCCAGCGCACTGGGGATGGATCAGCCCCTGCTCTGCTGCTCCTTCCCGTCTGCCCCAGGGCCCTTGCAGAGCACCAGCTGCTGCTGTTCTCAGCTGCCATGGCAACCCTCAGGACAAAGCAGTGCCAGGGCTGTTCCAGGTACAATTGCAGTGACACTCGTTGGTGCCACCAGGCACCATGGCATCGGCCACGGGGACCCGGTCCTTGGTTTGGTGCCATGGCAACCAATGCCCGGAGCCGCTGTGATGGTTGGTGGCCATGGAAAGCTTCCCTGGCCCCTTGCTCAGGGCTGGTGTCAGTGCCCAGAGCCAGAGGGAATCCCTTGCTGGGGGCTGTGCCATGGCCACCTGCCCTGTGCCGCGCTGGCCACTCAGGCACCAGGAACCAGAAGCCAACGGCACTGCCAGGGCCAAAGACCAGGTCACCCCGACAGAAAGGGGCAGGGCTGGGCACTGTTTCCATGGCAACCAGCACTAAGCAGGACACCTGGGTCACCTGGCCTGGCAGTTGCCATGGAAACCCCTGGCAGGGACTGAGGGCACAGCCCCTGGCACTGAGACACTGCTGGGCCGGGTGCTGAGCACAGGGCTGAGCACGCAGAGATGGTTTTGTTCTTGCTGAGCTGCAGCACAGCCAAGGCCTGTCCTGCCCCTTGTCCAGCCACGCTGGGGAGGGGCTGGGGCTGCGGGGGAGCTGGGCAGGGGACACAGCCAGGACAGGGGACCCCAACTGACCCCGGGCATACCCCAGAGCAGAGCACATCATGCTCAGTGTGTGAAGGGGGGAACAAGGAGGAAGGGGGGAATTTTGGAGGGAGGGCTTTTGCCTTCCCCTTCTTACTTAGGCAAGAGGGGCCCTGTTTCACCAGTGGGCAGGGTCACTACCAAAGACACAGACACCAACTTAAGGAATTGTGTCATTTATATCATGCACAGCTGCAAAGATTGACAAAAGGATAAGCTCAGCAAAGTACATCATCATTAGCGAAGAATTACAAAAGAAGCTCAGCAATCCATCATAACCCATTATCACGTTTTGATGACCAATCCCTTGGTGAAACACTGGAGGTGTTTGTGGCAGACAAAGATTCTGGCTGACTATCAAGGTACACCTTACAGACATCAGTAGTACTTTAGTGACACCATTCTTCATTCTTTTTTCTCAATCTCATTCCAATTAGGAACAAGAATTCTGTTGTCCACGGAGCTAGCACCTTTTTAATTCCAGAATAATGCCCCGAGGCCCTTTGCTGTTCAGCTTTTCCATGCTGTCTGTGGCTAACAAGGCCTGGGGAGGACCTTTCCCCTCTGGCTGGAAGGGGCCGGGTCCCAGTCCCTGAGGGGCACCCAGGTTCCTGGATGGAATACTTGTGCAAGTCCCTCAGTGTCATAGCAGCCTTCACATGGAGCCCCGTGGATTAGAGCATTTTCCAAAGGGGCCCTTGGGGCAAACAGGGAGATTTCGTCTGGCAGGATGTGTAAAGCAATATCCTGTCAGATTCTCCTGACACAGAATCCTTGGCTGCAGGGACACATTCCCATTGTTCCTGCCCAGGGTTCAGGACTCAGAGTTGTCTTTCCTAGGAGCTGCTCCTTCAGCTGCCTTGGGAGGGCCACTTGGCCTCCGGACTCACACTCTGGCTCCATTATTAGGGCTGCTGGATCCAAACCCTTTATCTCCACAAACGGTGGTGACTGGAGGTGGATCTCCTTTTTTCACAATCATTCTTAAAACTGCAAGATCAATAATTGTGCTACCCTGTCATGGGGTTGAATAATCCAATCTTGTTATTTATTGTTTAACAGAATTACTGTAATTTCTCCTTGATATTCTGCATCATTTCCTCCTGCCATGAAAGGAGCACTTTGCAAGGCCAAGCTCCAAAGGAGCAGTTACCAAAGCAAAGTGTCCTGGAGGAATCTGAATTCCTGTTTAAGTATTGATAGCTCTCATTTGCTTTGAATTTTTCCTAATGAATTCCAATGCATGAAGGCCCAGTCCTGCAGCCTCTGGGCTGGCCCTGCCAGGGGCCATCACAGCCAGAACAATTTCCCAAGCAGCCCAAGTCTCACTGCCCATGGCTGGATTTGCAAATTGGGGGCAGCTGTGCACAGCCAGGCGGTTCCATTTCCCCCATGGGCCATTGTTAAAGGCATGGAGCACATCTGGGAGATGGGTTCTCCATGGGCAAAGGTTCCCATCTCCTCATTTTTCCAACTGCTCTTTTAACAACCCCTTCACCCTTTCAACCAATCCTGCAGCTTGTGAATAGTCTGGTACATGAAAAACCCTGCAGGCAATGTCACTGCATTTTTCAGAGGAATAGACAAAGCACACTGCACCACAGTATCAGCAAGCCCTGTAAAAATAGCCAATTTCCTCTCTTCCTCCTTTTTCCATTGTATACAATCTCACAAAGTTGACCACTAACATTAGGGTCCAGGCCAATCCTGTTCTTTAGGGCATTTAGTGTTGCATCCCTGAGCAGCCAAAGCTAAAGCTACCAAATTACTACTGTCAGCACTATTTCACATTATTATTATTTTGTATGTACATATTGATATAGAATTATAGATATATAGATATGCAGATATAGTAATATACAAATATAAATCTATAAATATAAACATGAAGGTCTTATTATCCTATAAATATGCATATAGTTATTTATTACATTGCTATTTCACTTGCACAAGTGCATCTGAGCTCAAGATTAAAACCTTCTTCTGTTGCTCCATGTGGGAGCATTCCAACAATAATTGTTCCTTCTGAAGGTGCTGTTTCCTATGTACTCTTAACAAATTCATCTTTGCCTGCCCAAACCCACAAAGTCTTTTCCTTTTCCATTTGAAATTTTTGGATGCATTTGAAGACATCCAGGGGTGCAGCTTCTTTTACCCGACTGCCCCACTGCTCCCACGGGGCTCCGACCTCAGCCCACTCCAGAGCCAGGGAACTCCAGGGAAGGGCTTCCCAGCTGGGAATTTCTGATGGGACTGATTCCTCACATTGACACTGAACAAGTGACATTTTGTTGTCATCTGGCCAGACTGTGCCAGTTTTGTTTTACCAGTGGGCAGGGTCAGCACCAAAGACACAGACACCAACTGAAGGAATCAGTGTCATTTCCTGCAGTTCAGAGCAGCAAAGAATCACAAAAGGAGCAGCTCAGCAATGCACCCAACCATCCCCATCAAAGATTGCCTGCAGTGATTAACAAAGATCCAGCAGCATTTACCCTCAGGCTTTACCATCCCCCAGATCCATACAGCAGCTGGGGAAGCTGTCACAGCCAAGGGCTGCAGAGCCACTCCTGGGCACTGGGAATTCCTGCAGGTGCCTCCAGCCCCAGGTGAGGCTCCAACCCCACTGGGAGAGGGCCCAGCTCTGACAGTGCTGAATGAACAAACTGACAGCACTGCTAGTGCGGCAACATCTGGTTTCATCCTCCTCTTGGGTCCCTCCCAAAGCCTGGCCAGGGCTCAAGGAGGAACCAAGGGAGGTGACTTTGACCATACAGCCCCAAACAAGGCCAGATGTCAGATTTCATGGCCTTGTCTGACTTGTAAATACACAAAGGTCAATCCATGTTTCACTAATGAGTGGCTACATCTATCACAGTGCTAATGACCATGCATATTTCATTAGGGAGCAGATACAAAGATAACCTTTGCTTGGAAGGTTCATCCAGAGGCCACCTTTGGCTCAGGGTCTGCTGTTCAGGCCTCACTCAGGGCTGGTGTCCAGGCCTTGGCACTTCAGGGACGTGGTTTAGTGCTGGGTGAGCAGCTGTACTGGGTGAGCTCAGAGGGCTTTTCCAACAGAAAGGATTCTGTGATTCCATGATTCTGTCCACTGCATTTAGCTGGAGCTATTTTAGCAGCATTACTTTGCTCCAAAAGTTCCCTCTTGCCCAGCTTCTGTGGCCTGAGGCTTCAGCTTCTTCATCTCCTGGTGCTGAGCTGCTCATGCTGAACGAGACAACTCGGAGAGAAGAACACAGTCCATGTAATTCCTTCTGGGACACGGAGAGGGGAGGCTGTGCAAACAGGAGCATTTTCTGCCCTTCACGCCTTTCAGTGCTTTGAACCAGCCAAGAGATTTCTCCAAGAGTGCAAGGGAGCAGCTGTTCCTCCTCCCGTGCCTGGCTCTCCCCAGTCTCTGACCGTGCCTGGTTCTGTCCCTCCTGCTGTGCCCTCTGTTCCCCCAGGGCTCGCTGGCTGCTGCCCAGGACTGTGGCACTGGCACAGATCCAGTGCTCCAGAGCCTCCTTTCTGTGCCCTTGGAGCTGCCTGGGCACAGCAGCCTTTTCCATCTGGAAGCTCCCCATGGACAGGGAGTGCCCAGCTCCATTCCTTGCACAGCCTCCAGGAGCCCAGGGCTGCCATCTCAAGTCCCTGCTGGCACTGGGGGCTCCCAGGTGCCTCAGGCTGCTGTGACACCGCTGCCCACAGGAGGGAAGAGGGGCAGGGGCTGTGCTGACAGGCAGCTCCATGTGCTGCTGCTGCTACTGCTGCTGTGGGGTCATTTGTGCAGCCCTGGCCCAGAGTCAGGGATCAGATCCTGCCAGTTTCTTCCAGCCCTGTCTGCTCAGAGTTTGGGCCTTGGAGCCTCAGGTGGCCAAAGGCAGCTGCTGCTGCTCCCTCTGTGTGCCCCAGTGTTCAGCAGTGCTGCTCCATCAGTCTGTGCCCAGCAACGGGGAAAAGCCTCAGCCCTGCAGGGCCAGGAGCTGCCGGGCTCTGCCTGAGCAGCTCATCCAGCAGGAAGGGAGCTGCTCCACACGGGAACCAGGAGCAAAGGACATTCCTTTTGTAGGACATGTTTTCTATTTAAAGGAAAAAAAAGGAAAAAGTAATAAAAAACTATATAAAATGTGAAAGATAAAAACAAAACCCAAGTGTGCAGTGAAAAATCTTCTCTAACTTTGAATTAAGAGGTAACCGATCTTTTGGAAGAGAACTCATTTGTTTACTTTGTAAATGTGCTGATGGCACTACTGACCTCAGCAGTCTTTTTAAAAAGTTTTTGGGGATTGTTTCCAATATCGTTATTTTAAATTGTGTCGAAGCAAGAGGAAATTGCTTTGTGCCTTTCCAGCTACAAGCAGGACTGGGAATGGAAACTCTGTCAAAGCCCAAGTCCTTTAGAAGATGACCTTCCTTCTCACCCTGCAAATGAACCGCACATTCCTGTGGAAACTGCCAGGAGTTTCTTAGAGACACTGTGGTGGTTTGACCAGGAAGAAGTGGGAATTCTGGGATGCTGTGGTCAAACCAATGGGTGCTCGGATTTTGATATTGGCACTTGGTGTGGCCAGTTGGGTTTGGACACACCTCCAAGAACACACAGGGGTTAAAACCAGAGCTTCAGCCCTGGGAAGCTCTCTTGGGACTTCGAGGGACGGAGGTCGGATCGCCCTTCCCCTGTCCAGCCGCTGCTGCTGGGCGGTGGAGGGGCAGCCATGTGGTAGGCCTGGGCCTGGACAGAGATGGGGGGGTGAGGAGGCCCTTGAGGATGGAAGGGTGGAGGAGCCCCAAGAGACAGCCATCAGGCAGCCATATTCCCCCCAGGAGAGAGAGAGAGGAGAGCCAGCGTCTGAATTTGATAGCGGCCAGCCCAGGAGGAAAAAGGGGGGGGGAATGCAGCGAGGAGGTGCCGGCTGGAGCAGCAGCGAGTGTGGGAGTGCCGGAGCTCTGGGACAGGCAGAGACTGAATTTTTAACCCTTTCTTTCATGATTGGGACCTCGCAAAAATGCTGATCCTCCTCGGAGCTGAATAAGAAGGGAGATAAGAGATGAGATGAGACAAGGACCTGGCCCAAAGGATGTGAAGAAGCCTGACTGAGTGGGGAGAGATGATTGGAGTGGCCTTTTGGCTGGACTTTTCTTGTGTAGCCATAGACTCAGTTTTATTCCTGTGACACAGAAACTGCACTTAGGGAGAGGCAGTGCCTCAGAACCAGGAGGGTTCATTGTGGGGACCCCTCGGCCCCAGGGGGTTGGAAAAAAATGGGGGGGGACAGATGTCCCAAAGCAGAGACTGTGCCTTTTTGGAGTGAGAAAAGGCATCCTTAAAAGACAACCCTAAAAGCAGCTCTGGTCCATGCACAGTGGTGAGAGCACTGGGCATGGAAGGAAGATGTCATAAGTGGCAAAAGGACTTTCTGGGCGGTGCCGAGTGACATGGAAGCACACAAGGTTTCAGCGTGTTTCCAGGGGAAGCCTATGGTGCAAGAAAGACTCCTCTCCTCTTCATGGACTGAAGTTTGAGTATTCTAAAGGGTGGTGCCAGACTGGGCAGTTGGTGATTTTGGGGGAATGTATCGGATTGGGAAATTTTGGTGGTGGGGAGAAGGAAAGTGTTTTTTGTAAGGTTTTCAATTTTTTTCTCTTATAATTTTTTTTCCTTCTTTCTTTTCTTGTAGTTTAGGTCATAAAGTTTTCTTTATGTTTAAGCTGGAGCCTGCTTTGCTTATCCTGGTCACCTCTCACAGCAGACACCAGGGAGAAGGTATACTAATGGGGGCTCTGGCTCTGTGCCAGGCCTAAACCATGACAGACACAAAGTCCCACTTACGGCTTTTTGCTCTGGTTTGGAAGTGCAGAAGGGCAATTCTCCATCCAGACTGCACTGCCTCAGGAACATGGCCCACTCACCAGCTTTGGCCTACTCGTGGCACTTCTAGAGGAGGAAGAAAGTGCAATCGCCCAATTCCAGCCAAAAAGGAATGAAGAGAGGGACAGACAAAACATCCTGGGGAGATCCAGGCATTCAGCTGGGATTGTGGAGAGTTTGGGTCCTTGCCAGTTGGATGTGTGTCCCCAGCTGCAATCTCTGGGCCTGCAGCAGAGTCTCACTCACCTGCCAAAGTAGAAAGCTCAGGCACTGTGCTCACAACGGGCTCGTCTGATGCAAAGCTGTCAGAGCAATGTGAGGGCAGAGCCAGCCCAGCTGGGCCCAGGGCTGAGCCCAGCAGAGCCCTGGCTGAGCCCAGAGCAGCCTCAGCACCCGCAGAGCCTGGCTGCAAGGAGAGAAAGCAGAAACCGCCCGTCAGCTGAGGACTCCTGTCCCCTTGTGCCAAGGCCTGCGGTGCCCAGGCCATGCTGGCTGTGCCCAGAGCTGTGCCCAGAGCTGCCCATCCCTGCTGCC
Source organism: Ammospiza nelsoni (assembly GCF_027579445.1). Lineage (NCBI taxonomy): Eukaryota > Metazoa > Chordata > Aves > Passeriformes > Passerellidae > Ammospiza > Ammospiza nelsoni. The sequence continues at coordinate 3,182,837 of NC_080664.1, forward strand.
TTTGGCAGCAGAGCAGGAGGGCAGCACATATGCCCAGCCTGCAGCCAGCCACGGCACATCCAGCCCTCAGCAGCTGCCCAGAGCAGGATGCTCCTGTGCTCGCTGCCATCTCCCAAAAGCTCTGATCCCACCCTGCCAAGCACACAGGGACCCACCTCACGCCAACCACAGCTGGAAGAAAAGCTGCTCCCAAACCACAACCTCAGCCTTGTCCAAGGGCACGGTCCATCCACGCCACAGCTGCTCCCAAGCACTTCCCCATCCACACTGGACCACCTGGAAAGCTTCCTCTGGAAAAACAAACAACACATTCTTGAAAAGAGATTAGAGACAAAAAGGGAAAACAAGAAAAACAGTAAAAACTCTTATCTCTGTCAGGGCCTTGAGGAAGGACCAACTCCTACATGGTAGGGAAAAACCCAGCCATGGCTGAGGGAAGCCCACACTTTCTCTCTTCCCCCCTGCACTGCCCCCCAAAGAAAACAAGGGCAGTGGAGCAGCCCAAGCCCTTTCTTGCCTGCACAGCAAAGCAGCTGTGCAGAGGTTCTGGAGTCCCACCTCTGCTCCCACCATGGGGATTTGTTTGTGTCAGGCTGGCTGCCCCAGCCCCAGCCTCAGCCCGGGGCACGGTGGGTGCTGGGGGCTGTTGGCAGGGCCAGGAGCCCACTCCCATTTCGTGCCCACCCCAGGCCATCCCCCAGCCTCCCAAAAAGCAGCTGGGCCATGACTGAAGAGTGAGTTGCATCTGCCCCAGCAAAGGAGGAACCTTTGGTTCCCCGCCAAGCTGGGCCAGGCCCAAATCCAGCAGAATTTCCCCGGGTGGGGACTCATCTGCAAATTCCCTGTGGAGTTTGGCTTTGAAAAAGGTGCCAGAATCAAAGTCCATCACCTTCAGCCTCCAGTGGCCAGGCTGAGGAAGAGCTTGTCACCCTTGATGTCACCCTCGCTGTCTCCAGCAGCAGCAGCAGCAGCAGCAGCATCCCCACCCGGTACAGCTTCTCCAGGGGCTCCTTCTCCTTCTCTGGGGGGAGACCAGGCTCTCAGGGCTCTGCCCAGGGCCCCAGCTGTCAGGGAACCAGGACAAGCAAAACCAGCTGGGATGGCGGCCACCAGTGCTGGGCAGAGCAGCTCAGCTCCAGCATAAGGGCTGTGTGTTCCCATCCCATGGCCCCGGTGCAGTGACACAGACAGCACAAAAAGGGCTGGGTTCCTTTGCTTCTGACTGCCAAGGCATGTGTGCAGCTAGAACTTACCAGGGCCCTGGATACTCCAGGGACCTGGAGAACCATTCCCAGCAATTGGGAAAATCCTATGTCCTCCATCTACCCATAAATGAGATCTCCAAATTTGCCCCGAAATTGTGTCCAGCTTTTAGAGGCCAAAAAGAGCAAGTCCAAGTGACTTGATGATATTTTTAGCCCTGAAAGCTAAAAAAGCCTGCAGGTGATGACACACTTCACAATCAGTAGGGGACACAGCTAGGCCAAAGCCCAGACCCCAGCTGGGAAATGAAGAAAAGGAAAATTACCCCTGGCTCAGGTTGCCCCAGCAAAGACAGCCTCCCAGATCAGCTCTCCTCCTCAGTCATCTGGCAGTGCAGCAGTCAAGCCCTGACAGGCGAGGCTGAGTCCTCCATGCCACAAGAGGGCACAGAGCCAGGAAGCAGCTCAGCCAGGCAGCACTGGCCATCAGCCTCACCTCCACAAGGAACGCCATGGCAGCCAAATCCCAGCATGGCGTGTCTTTGCTGAGCAGCCTGAGCAGGTGGAATGCAATTGCGGGACACAAGGCTTTGGATGCGTGGTGCATTTCTCTGATAGGAGGAAACAGGAAGCAAAAACCTGAGGCAGCAGGGCTAAACCTCTGCCAGGACTGACTCACAGTGGTCTGGCCTTTCTCCAGCACCCAGCAAGGGGGAGCCGGCCCCTCTGGGAGGTGGCTGCTCTTGGGCATGCTCCTCTCCCAGCCTTTTGCAGTCTCCTTGGCTGTCCCTTGGTGACAAGGCCTTGTGGCCCACGACCACGGGGCCTCACTGTGTGGGGCACCCTGGGAACAGGGAACAAATGCCGGGGGCAGTTGGGGAGCAGGGGGTCTCACCTGGCCAGCATGCCCACAGCACAGTGGTGGGTGTCAGCACAGAGCAGCATGTCCCAGCCATGCTTGTCTTCCATTGCCACCACCATATCCTCATAGTGCAGTCGGCAGAGCAGGGCCTTCAGGGTCTGCTCTGCAAAGCTGTGTGCAGAGAAAAGCCCAGGTCACGCTGGGAGCACTGGCTCCTGCCCTGGGCACGTGGCAGGGACAGGAGGACTTGCATGGAGCACCTGTTGGGGCTGGTGGCAAGGCCGTGTTGCTGCTGGCATCCTTTTCAGAAGGTATTGGCCGCCTCTGGCATATCCAAGGTGCTGAAGAACACTTGGACAAGCAGATGCACAAAGAGGCGGGGGAAATGCACAGTCACCACATGTGGGACGCAGGGCATCTGGAGGATCTTCCACATCACCACAGTTGCCTGCAAAGGACAGAGGCAGCCCAAGCTCAGTGCCGAGGTGTCCATGTGGCAGGGCCTGAGCAGGGCAGAGAGAGGCCCAGAGACACAGGGGGAGCACGGGGCCTGGTGGCTCTGAAGCTGCCCCTGGGCCAGGTTTCAGCCCAGCAGGGAGAGGCAGCAAGACACCGTGGTGGAGGGAGGATGGAGACCTGATGGAGAGGTGAGCTTGGGCTGAGCAAAGGCCAGTTTCAGAAACTCACAGCCAGGGCAAGGACAGCCATGTGGTCCCCATCGGAGGTGCATGTCCTGTGCTCTAGCCAGGTGGCCAGCACGTCAAGGAGTACGAGCATGGCCGTCTCTGCAGTCCTGCATGAGCACATGATGCTCTTCCACATGGTCAAAGCAGCTCTGTGGGGTCAGAGCTCTGTCTCAGGGGGGTTTGGGACACAGCACTGTGGCCTGGGCTGCAGTGGGAAGCTGAGCTGGCTGCCAGCTCTGCCTCTGCCCACTGGCCCTCAGCACACAGGCAGCCCAGCCCCGTGGGGATTGCCCCCTGAGGAGCAGGGAGGGAGAATGACAGCAGGCTGGGGATTGGCAAAGGGAGGAGCCAGAGGGCCCTGGAATTCTCTGTGTGTCAGACCACTGCGACAGGCTGTACAGGGTGATGGGCTGCTGAGGCCTGAGCCTTGTGGGCACATGGGCCCCCTACCTGTCACATGATGGGGCCACACGCAGGAGAGCCATCACCACATCAGCAGGCTGTGCCTCTGTCAGATCCAGAAGGGGCCTGTACAGGTTGTACTCAGGAAACTCATTGGCCATGAACCACTGGGGGATGTACCTGACCATGGCAGGCACCTGGAGAAGGCAGGGGAGACTTGGAAAGCTGCCAGAGGGAGTCATGTGCCCAGCTGCCCCAGAGAAGTGCTTCCCTTGCCACCACACTGCCATGGCCTCAAGGCTTACAGTGAGCAGCAGGCGTGGCTTGGGAGGCCAAGCAATTGCTGGGAGGATGGAAGCCAGGCCACAGGCTGCTTACTTGCTTTGGACTCTGACCAGAGTGCCCATGACACTGGTCTCTTCCTCCCGAATCCTCTTCATGAATTTGCACACCATCTGTAGCAGAAGGGCAAGAAGCCGGGGATATTGCATGGAGCGCTCCACGCACGGTGCTGGGCTGAGCAGGGACAGCAGGCCCAGCCCAGGTGCGGGTGGCTGCAGGTACCTGCGCTGTTCTGCGGAAGAGGCCACAGGTGCGTTCCTGCTCTTGGGTGCGCTCCAAGGCTGCATCTGCCAAAGAGCGAGTGCAGCCAAAGCTGAGGGGCTGCGGGAGAGGCCGGAGAACACAGCCCAGCTCTGCGCTCCCCAGGCAGGGAGAGCCCCAGGATGTTCCAGGGGGATGGAACACGGCCACTGAGGGGTGTCTGCCCAGCCCCTCTTCCGTCCTGTCCCTAAGCATTTCCCAAGGGGATGGCATGGCATGGCGCCAGGTTGGCTGCAGGCTCCAGCCCTGCAGCTCAGCTCTGCCACTCACCTTCCTGCGGTGGATGGAATGGCACCACCTCTTCCGTGTCCTGTGCTGCGGTAGCTCCAGGGCCTTCTTCCTCCTCCTCATCCACGCAGACCAGGTTGGGCACTCTCGGGGTTCTCTGCTCCATGACTGTGCCTGGAGCGCCCTCCAGCAGCGAGCCCAGCCGGTGCCGCTCCTGCAGGGCCTCCTGTGCCTTCTCTGCGGGCGGGACGCGGCTGTCAGCGCTCGGCCCGGGGCCAGCAACGGCCCCCGAGCGCCCCTCACCCGCTCCGGGCCGGCCACGCCCAGGCGTTCGCTCCTTGGAACGCAGCACGGGAGGCTCGGGGCCGGCGGCCGTGCTGCCGAGCGGCGGAGCTCGGGCCGGGGAAGCCACAGCGGAGGCGGCGGGAGCGGCCGCGCCGCGTGTGTCCTCCGCGGGCCCCAGGAGGAGCCGGGGCCGGGGCCGGGGCCGCGCTTGGGCCAGGCGGAGGCAAAGGGCGGCGATGCCGCCCCGGCCCCCGGCACTGCTGCTCGCCCGGCAGCGCCACCGCCAGTACGGCCAGAGCCGGGCGGAGGCGAGACCGCGGCGGGACGGCCGGGGCCGGGCACGGGGCAGCCCCGCCCGGGGTCGGGGGCGGGCCGGGGGCATGGCCCGGCCCGGCAGGGGAGAGGGAGGCGGGGAAAGGGAACCCGGGCAAGGGACCCCCAGAGAAGGGTGCCCGACCGCAGGAAAGGGAGAGAAAAAGAAAGAAAGAGAGAAAGAAAAAGAGCGAATGAGTATTCAAAAGTATCTCTTTGCTGCCGCCGCTGCCGCCGCTGCCGCTGCCGCCGCTGCCGCCGCTGCAACTGAAGCACCGGGGCCGTTCGTCCCCGTGTCTGTTCCCCGCTCGCCCCACGAGCCCCACGTTCGAGCCCCGCGCGCCCCGGCGACAGTCCCTGCGTCTGTCCAAACACGGGAACTTTGCAGCCTTGAGCCCACATGCAGAGCCCTGACTCCTGCACACTGGCACAGCAATCCCCTCGCTTGCTGCTGTGCAGTCCTTGCTGAGGGGCAGACACTGTCGGGCCACCTTCCCTTGGGGTAGGATTCCTACCTGAGCCCAGCACTGCACTTACACCTCCAGTGTTGCCTTCCAGTAAAAACAGGGGAAGGAAAACGGTGTGTGGCTTATGGTATTTTAGAGTGTCTAAAAATCCCTAAGTCACTGATCTTAGAGGTCCTGTGCATCTTGAATTACTGGGATGGAGACGTAGTGCAACATGGAAAAGGGGTGCATGGAAATTAATAGAGGAAAACATCTTGGATTGTTTCTTTCATTTTCATTTCACTTCTAGAAAGCTGTTTCAGTTTTCCAGGAATCTTCTCCTGTCTGTTCTTTCCAAGAATCTCTCATGGAGAACAAGGTCAAGCTTCTGTCACAAGATTTGCCACCAGGAAAGTATACCACTGGTGAAATTTTCATGATGACTGTTTGTGCTGGCTTGGGGCAAATTTTGGGAGGAAATCTCCAAAAGGGGTCTGTCTAGAAAGCAAGTTCAAGCGGCCCCTCCCCCTACTAGTTCAGGAAAAGACTTCCCTTGAGAAAAGTGAAAAAAACCCAGTTTATTTAACAAGTAAAGTATTCACCAGCATAAAAAATGAATAATATTAAATAAAACCTCTGACACTGCTGAAGAGATGGCAAATTCAGAAAGTCCTTTTTGTGGGTTGTAGTTGGCTCACTCGGTCTCTTCTAAGTCCCTCTGGTGCTGGAATGCAGTATCCCAGAGCTCAGTGGGCCACAGGTGTGAGCTGCTGCCGGTGTTTTTCTGGGTTTTCAGTCCAGAGCAAGTTTAAACAGTTCCAAGAAAAAGGAAAGTCACAGTCCGAGGAACTTCTCTTCCTAAGCTAGCTAAAACCAAATTGCTAGACCTGGGCTGTGAAGGCATTGGGAAATTTCCAAATCTGGGCACTGGCGGACCCAGCAAACACCAGAGCTGAATGGTGCTGAAGCCAGAACCTGCAGATTTCCAAACTTTGGCTTTCTGTGTCAGCAAATCACTGGACTTGGGCTGTGCCAGCACCAGGAAGTTTTACACCAGATCTAGGTGGTGTCATTGCCAGCAACAGAAATCTGCCAGATTTGGGCTCTGCTGGCACTGGGAAATTTCCAAATCTGGGTTTTGGTACGGGAAACACAAGATGTGGGTGGTGCCAGACCCAGTAGCAGGAAGCTGCCATGGGTTTTGGATTTCTGTGCCAGCAAATTGCTGCACTTGGGCTGTGCCAGAATAGGGAAATTTCCAGATCTGGGCACTGGCAGTGCCAGCAAACAGCCCATTTCAGGCTCCAGGCAGGACTGCATCTGGATGCCTTCTTTTCTTTCCTTCTTTCTTTCCTTCTTTCTTGGGATCCTGCTGCCAGCAAACTCCAGATTGGGAGGTGCTGGCAAGGGGAAATTGCCAGGTTTTAGCTTTCTTTGCCAGCAAATTCTGGTCATGGGTGGTGCCAGAAGAGGGAAATTGCCAGATGTGGGCACTGGCAGTGCCAGCACACACCAGATCTGGGTGGTGAACATGCCAGCACCAGGAAATTGCCAAATGTTAACTTTCAATGCCAGCATATTGCTGGAATTATGCTGTGCAGGAACCTGAAAAATTCTGGATCTGGGCACTTGTGATGTCAGCAAACACAAGATTGGGTTGCTGTAGGTACCAGGCATTTGCAAGGTTTTGGCTTTCTTTGCCAGAAAGTACTTGATTTGGGCTGTGCTGGCACCGGGAAATTCCTGCATCTGGGCACTGGTGGTGCCACCAAACACCAGATCTTGGCATTGCCAATGACAGTAGCAGGGAATTGCCAGATTGTGACTTTCTTTACCAGAAAATTGCTGGACTTGGCTCTGCCAGAACAGGGAAATATCCAGATGTGAGCACTGCCAGTGGCAGCAAACATCAGGTCTGGGCACCTGTACTGGCATCAGGAGACTGCCGGATTTTGGCTTTCTGTGCCAGCAAATTGCTGCACTTGGGCTATGCCAGCACTGGGAAGCTGCTGGGTTCTGGCTTTCTTTGCCAGAAAATTGCTGCATTTAGGTTTGGCTGACACTGAGAAATTTCCAGATGCTCATTTTCTGTGCCAGCAAACTGCTGGAATTAGGCTGTGCAGGCATCTGAAACATTCCCGATCTGGGTACTGGCAGTGTCAGCAAACCCGAGATTGGGTTGCTGTAGGTACCAGGTATTTGCTTGGTTTTGACTTTCTTTGCCAGCAAGTTGCTGCACTTGGACTGTACCAGAATAGGAAAATATCAAGATCTGGGAACTGGCAGTGCCAGCAAACACCACATTTCAGGAAGGATTGGATCTGGACCCATTCCCTCCCTGCCTCCCACCATCAACAAGGTGCCAGGGGAGCTGGAGAGCAGCCAGGCAGAAAGGGACCTGCAGGGACTGAGGGAAAGCAGGCTGGACATGAGCCAGCAGTGTGCCCAGGTGGGCAAGAAGGCCAATGGCTCCTGGCCTGGATCAGGAATGGTGTGGCCAGCAGGAGCAGGGCAGGGATTCTTCCCCTGTGCTCAGCACTGCTTGGGCAGCACCTTGAGTGCTGTGTCCAGTTCTGGGGCCCCCAAATGAGGAAGAACATGGAGGGGCTGGAGCGTGTCCAGAGAAGGGCAACAAGGCTGGCGGGGGGGTCTGGAACACAAGAGCTTTGAGGAGCAGCTGAGGGAGCTGGGGTTGTTTATCCTGGAGGAGAGGAGGCTCAGGGGAGACAAGTCAGTGTCAGGGCACAGGTTGGACTTGATGGTCTCCATGGCCTGTTCCACCCTTGCTGATTCTGGGATTCTCTGAAACCACCCTTGGAACAGTTGTAGGAGGAGCCCTGGGCCTCCTCTTCAGAAGCTCCAGCAGCCCAGGTCCCTCAGCTTCTCCTGCCAGCCCCAAAGCCCATCCTGTCAGTCCTGCAGAGCCTCTGCAGCTCGTCCTCACTGCCCAGAACAGGGAGCCCCAGAGCCAGACAGAGCAGCCCAGGTGTGCCCCCCTGGCCTGGGGTGCCTCTGGCAAGGGAGCAGCACCAGGCACTGCAGGAGCCTGCAGACAATTGATCTGAAGGCCCAAGCTCCTCAGCTCCTTCTGAAAGAGCAGGAACAGTTCCTCATTGCAGTGTGGTGGAATGCTGGGCACCACAGCTCCAGGTGAGGACTGGACACAAGTTTGCTCCCACTCAGTGCTGTGATGGTTTCTGCAGGAGCTCTGGGCTCCTGTGCTTGCCAAGCACAATGAGGAGAGAAGGAGCCAAGTGCACTGATGTGGGAAATGGATTTGTACAATGTTTTTAGGGCCTAATAGTACGCCCACAAAGTATGAATCTGTATATAAATCTTGGGACAAGAAATGCTAACTTAAAAATTTCCATGGAATAGGACAGATATTGTTGAGAGAAAAATGGAGCTGGAAAAAAGTTTCAAAAGTTTCAAAATCTTGCAAATAAGATTTTGAAAAAACAGAACCATGAAAGATGCATTGGAGTGGGACCCACAAAGAGTAGTTTTAAATAATTGGCTTTAAGGCATCTACAACATGGCATGGCAAAAGGCTGATAGACCAAGAAACGCTTATAATGTATTATAATTAGGAAGTAGTTGGCTTCTGATTGTGATGGCATGAATTATAACATCTGTATTGTCTCACCCTTCTCATGAGACTGAAAATGGAATACAAGTTTTTAAAACACCTCTCAGTTGCCCCATCTCTAGGTCAAGAAAAGAGTATTATCCAACACACTGACACACCTTTGCCCTGAGCATAACCCAGCCTGGACCAAACACCCTGAAAGGTTTCCCCTTTGGCCCATGTCTCGAAATGTAAGGTCTGCTGTTTGACAGCTCAGGTTGGTTTGGTGTCAAGGAGTTCCCTCAGAAATACTGGGTTTGTCTTCCTCTGTAACTTCCCCTCAGGAGCCCTGGGGATGCTCCTTGTGTGAAGCCATATGTCTCACACAGTTTCAGACAGCTTCAAACAGGATATTGTGCAATAAGTCGTCTCCTCTAAAGTGTTCCAACAACCCCTTTCCAGCAATAGGAAATTATTACTAATGGATGAAAGTGGAAAACCCCCAACAGTTCATTATCAAACAGAATCCCCCCATGACAGGCGTTCCAAGAAGGCGCTGGAGTATCTCTCGGAAGAACAGGAGCTGTCATGGAGCAGTTCCAGCAGCTGATGGAAGCTCGGGGGCTCATCCAGTGTTGGCTTTCTCCCATGGCAGAGCTCCATGGAGCGGGCAGGGCAGTGAAGCAGCTGGGCTGGAGCCCCTCGCTGTCTTTTCTCCCCGGCATGGCTCAGCTCACAGACTCTCGGGCTGGGAGTGGGGCCGCTCCGCTCCTGCCGGCACCGTGTCTCTGGGCTTGGACAAACAGTTTCCTGCCAGGAGAGCCCTGCACACTGCTCCACAGATCTTTCATAAAGGCCCAAACCAACTCCAAACACTCTGTCTGCAGCAGCTTTTCACAAAGGGCTGCAGAAATCCAGGACAGCTGTAAGTGAGTGCTGGAAGGCTCTTGTCTTGTTCCTGCCAGGAAAATTCTTGATGATCTTGTGCAATTTTATTCAGGTGTAACATGAGAGCTGAGGTTTTTTTGTTAAAATACTTTATGATGAATAACGAGCCTTGGGAGCATGAGGTTGTGGACTGACATGTGAAAGCAAGAGCATATCCTCCAAAGTGGCCAGCTTAATTGTCCATTTTAATACTCTTGTATTTACTCCACACTAATAAGGAAAACCAAGCTTTTCTTGGAGGCAAAACAGGCATGGGATACACTACAGTCCCTCGCAGGCTCACCAGGGCTGGCAGTGACAAAGCAGGCAGTCTGCTTCATTGTGAACCACTACAGAGCTACATCCCAATCTGGTTTAAGTAGTGTGGTATTATTAAGAGCTCCTTTTCTGCATGAGATACAAAAAGGAGATCCCAAATTATCTTCATGCAAGCATCAGTAAAGAACTGGTCCTGCTATCCTAACGAAGCATTTGCTTTGGCAATTACACTCTTCCCATTCATCTTTTGATGCAGACACTTCAGGTTTTCTCCTACACCCCTGCAAGGCTGGCAGTCGCTGTTTCCCATTTCCTGTTCTTCCCTAGAGATGGTGGAGTGACTGCTTTGAAACAAAAAGCCCTGAGATGCGGATAGCTTGAAGGAGCATGAAATGCTAATTAAGTGCTTATATTGATAACACCCAGGTCTGCACTGCCCAGTCCTCTGCAGCAGCAGCAGCAGGACCATGCATCATTCCTGTTGGTGGATGTTCATGTTTCTGATGTGCAAGAGCAATGACTTTGAGAAGGGACAGAAAAGCCCCTCTTCAAACAGTGGCTGTGCAAGGAGATGTGAAGTTTCACAGCCTTTTCTAGGATATTTTAGAAATATCTAAGAGAATATTGTGGCATGGAGTAGGTCCCTAAATTTGTCTCCAGTGGTATCCCCAAAGGGCACGTTCACTTTGCTGCTGACGGCAATCCCATAAGCTCATGGACCAGTTTTCCCTGCAACGTGCCATCCTGACTGGGCTTTACTAGGCTGGGACTAGACCCAGAACTAAGCAAACACATGTAGCCAGGTGACATTGTGTAACATCAGAAGCGGGCAACCATGAGGACTTTGCTGTCAAAAGGTTACAGTTTGCACTGGGCCCAGAAGTGTTTTTCCCTAAGGCAAAGGAAATTGAAATGTGAAGTTTAAAAGCTTCAAATGACTATGAAAGGAAACTGCAGAATAATTTTTGGAAGGGCAGCATTGTCAATGATCATGCAGCCCACCAAGACCTGGAGCTGAATCCAGAATTGCTTCTTCCAGCTGTGCAGGAATTCATTCCACTGGTAAGCACTGGTCCATGGGAACAAATGATCCCCTAGCTCTGGGCTGAATGGCACCCAGGCTGCAGTGCAGATTGGAGGAAACCTTGTCACTTGTTATTGGCCTCCCAGTGCACTTATCCTTCTGCAAACAAGGTGCAAACAACACAGCTGCACTGCTGTCCTGGGTAAATATACGTACAGGTGACTTTGCCAAAGCAGGGCATCTTTTCCCAGTGAAATCCATGACCTCTTCTTACCTATGGAATTGTGATTGAAGACATCTGTGAGCCAGATCTGTGGGAGATTGCAAAGGAGCAAAGCTTTGGGATTTGGGCATACTTCTCTTGGTTTCTTTGCTCAGGCCTTTGGTGAGCACAGAACACACCTAGGTAGAAAAGCTTTGACTAGACAGGATCTTTTGGATCCATTGTCCCTCAAACAGGTCAATATGTGGCCCTGTTGTAATGCCAAGTAACAAAGAGCAGTGCAAATGACACAAAGAATATATGGCTGTCACCCTGGTTTTTTAAGATTTTCTAAGCCTTCTGATGTTGACATTCTTGTAGTGAACTTTCTCACACACATTCTGTAAATAACTCATTGTTTTTCATTCCTTTATGGAAGAAGAGAGAGTTGATGGACTGTTGGTTTGACCAGTGTCATTGCAGAGGTGTCACTGTCACCTTCCAATCCGCTGTCACTTTTGTAAAACTATAAATATTGGAGTCAGAGAATAAAACTTCCCTTTTTTCCTTCACCTTGACAGCAGTGGTGTGCTTGTGTTCTTTCATGTCCTTCAGCGACATCTGGTGACCGCCAAAGTGTATTGTAGCCTAGGCTGAGACACGGACAGCAGATTGCGGTGAGGTTTTCTCCTCCTCCTTTTTTGGTGTTTTGCCCGCTGTTCTTGGGCAATGGAAACCTCTGTGGTTTTCCAGGATGATTCCCTCATTTTGGATCTCTGGAGGGGGGTCCTGGAGTGGAAACAGGTGTCTGTTTCCTGGGATGGTTTGGAGAGATTGATTCTGTGGGCCCGAGAGCGAGGGGTTTTTTCGGACCCTGCGAAGGCGTTTGATAAGCAGGAGTGGTCTCTCCTGGGGGTCCACTTCATGGACGCCCTCTTTGATGATTGCACTGTAGACGTGGGACCACTGCTGGTGCAGTGGAAGAAATGTGAGGAGCTTTGGCGGGGGTCTGGTTCTTGTACCCCTCGGAGTTCCCAGGGAAGCCCTTCTATCTCAGATGTGGATGAGGAGGAGATTGAGCTCCTGTGTGATGTGGAGTCCCCTTCCCCACCCCATGACGGTGTGCTGGGGAGTGGCCATTGTCCGCCCGGGGTGGATTGGGCTCACAGCCAGCTGGTCCCGGGTCCGGGGGGCTCTCTGGATTCAGCGGGCCATCCTCGCCTCGCCTCGCCCTGTGCTGGTGGCGGGGCAGGGGACGGGTTGCCCTCTCTGTGTGCCTTCCCGGCCTTTAAGGGTCAGCCTCTGCCCCGACTTGAGGCTGCTGCGGTGATGACCTTTTTTCTGAACTGCGGTGTGTCCACCACATTCCCCCTGAGCGAGGTGGGGGTGGGCTCTCCCACCCCCGAGTTGGGTTCCTCAACGGGGGGGGCGATTTTGCCTTCCTCCGGGTCTGTGCAGCCTGCTGGGCATGCGCAGCTGGTGAAGGCAGCCGGGGGCGGGGCGTCGGTCGGTGCTCCGCCCGGCCCCGCTCCAGTAGGCGGGCAGCCCGTCCCTCTCTGCTTGGTGGGGGCTGTGCCCGCTGCGGGACCTTGCGGCTTGGGGCGGGCTCTCATAGGGGGCCTGCCCGGCTCCCTTTTGCCGCCCCACAGTGACGCGGCTCCACGGGCTGCACCTCCCTCGGCATCCCACCCAGCCCTTGTATTGGGGGATGGGGGCCCCGGGCCGGTCTCGTCGGTGGCCGCACCAGTCTCGTCCGGGGCCATGCCAGATTTGTGGGCTGTGCCAGCAGCTGCGGCCGCCAAGGCGGCCCTTGCCGGAGCTGCAGTGCAGCAGGGGACTGGGGTGTTTACCTTTATTGCAACTGCTGACACGGCCGGCGGGAGGCCGGTGGGTGCCCGGGGCCATGATGCTTTCTCGTCAATTCATTGGACGCTTCCTGCGTGCCAGGTGACCGTGCGTCCGAGGTACCCTGAACGTTTCTGGCCAGAGGTAAAAACCAAGACTGACGAGATTAATGAACATCTCTCCTCACGGCATCTGCAGGGTCATGGGGCGGATTCCTTTTGCTCTGCCGGTGCTGCAGGGGGCGCAGGGACGAGTGGTGTTGCCCCGGCTCCCAGTCAATCACTCCCTCTTGTCTCTGGGGGGCCCATGGATCAGGACACAGCAGGTGCAGTGGCTTTGCCAGGGGGTCCCCAGGCTTTCCCTGTGCTCAGGGGCATCACTCATAACACTTATGAACCCCTTGCATATAAGCTGGAGAAGGAACTCCGTGAAATGGTTGCTCAGCATGGTTTGGGGTCTGCTGAGGTTATGCACATTCTTCGGAGGCTTGCTAAGAACATGCTGACACCTCACGATGTCTGTTGTGTGGCACATTCTCTTTTTGACCCTGTGCAATTTGGTGTTTTTGAGACCAAGTGGACTCGTCTGGTGGCCCAAGCGGTGAGGTGGAATGCTGCACTGGTGCCAGAGGACCCCAGGCGTGGAGTTGTTGTTGACATGCTGATGGGGACAGGACGTTATGAGAATGTTCAGGGGCAGGTTGGATACAATCCCCTTGTGCTTCAGCAATGCAAAACGCTGGGCATGGGAGTGATTGTGCAGACCCTGGAAATGGCTGCTCCGAAGCAGCCATTTTCAACCGTTGTCCGGGGGATGATGAGCCTTTTATGGTATTTGCAGCGAGGTTGATTGCGTCCGTGGAGAGGCAGGTGCCTGATCCTCTGGCGAGGGACGTTACGATTGCAAACCTTGTCAAGTGCAATTGTAATGAAACTTGTAGTAAGGTTATAGCGGCTATACCTGGTGATCCTAGTATCTGGGAGATGGCAGAAGCCTGTGCGAACATCATTCCCTCACATCGGAAGTTGGCTGCTGTGGCTGCCGCTGTGCAGCCGGTCTGGGCAGCACCGCAGGGCGGGTGGCCACAGCAGGAGAATGTGCAGACTAGCAGGAAGTGGGGGAAGAAGGTGCAGAAGGTCAAATTCCCCATGTTCTTGTGCAGTCAGTGTGGTAGGCCGAATCCCATGTCTAACGTTTGTAAGGCGACTGTTCATGCTAATGGCCAGGCGTTACCAGGTTCGGGAAACGTGAGGCGGAGCACGCAGCAGGAGGGGCACGCTCAGACACAAGCTTCCCTCTAGACCCAGGTGCCGATGGAGGTCTCCTTTGCTGGCTTGCAGCCAGCACCCGTGGATCTGCAGGCGTGGATGTCTGCACCACAGCAACAGTTGTCTTAGACTTGTCTGAGATACGCAAGGTTCCCCTGGATGCCTTTGGTCCCTTGGGTGGGGGCATGAGTGCTCTCCTTACGGGGAGGTCCAGTGCCACCCTTCAGGGCATCACTGTGCACCTGGGGCTCATTGATGCAGATTTTACAGGGCAGATTTGTGCCATGGTCTCCACACCCATTCCCCCTGTCACAATCCCAAAAGGGACATGGCTTGCTCAACTTGTGCCTTTTAAGTCTTCTGTTCGCAGGACAGCTGACTGGTCACAGGGAGCTCGTGGTTTTGGATCCACTGGGCTGCCTCAGGTTCACTGGACTGCTGTCCTGACAAAGGACCATCCTGAGATGCTGTATACCCTGTCCATTCCTGGTGCAACACCGTCGGAAATCTGTGGAGAGTTTAGTTCAGGCATGGCTTGAGGAAAAAGGCCACGAAGCCATGCAACTGAGAGAAAAGTAACAGGTAGCTGTGAAGCAGCTTCAAAGCAGTTTCCAGCCTGACTTCTATAAACAATTAGTCTCTCTCAGGCATCCTTGTATAAACAATAAAGTTCTCAGGCAGTCTTCCCATAACAAAGGTAACATCCTCTCTGGGAAAAGATGGCACCCTGGGAACAGTTGTGGAAGTTTTGGGAACCGTTCGTATCACAGTGAGAACACTGGTTTTGTTTGATGTAAACAATCAACGGTATTGTAAAACAAAAGGAGTGGTTAGAGTTTTCTCTGTTAGCCTATCGTAAACCTGGATTTTGGAATATGCATGAAGTTAATTAACACTGTGATTTAAAGTGACTGATCGATCAATAAATTCGGAGTTCGATGCATTATAGGATGGTCGTTCTCCCCCTCACTTCAACAAATTGGTGACACCCGGACGTGATAGTGGACACCACGACGATCGCGGCCACCACGGGGATTGCGAACACCAAAGGATAAGTGAGGACTGGTTCAGGCTCCGAAGCAGCGGGAGCGGCAATAAGCGCGAAATTAAAGCGGAGGAAAAAAGAAAACCGCCGATACGCGCCGTGCCCTGGCAACAATAATAGATGGGTCCAGCTGATACGTGCGGCAGAAGACTGGGAAAACGCTGCTAGGTGAAAGTGCGCACTTAAAAAGAGGTATGGAAAGACAAGCCGCATATGAACTTTTTATTACATTTTTGCAAAAAAGGCAAATTAAGGGAATAGACTTACGGAAGGAATTGCAAGGTCTTTTGGCTTATGGTCTGGAACGGGAAATCTTTGTGAATCCCCACACAGTTTACGAGTTAACGGAATTGCGTGAATTTGGTGATTTATTGTCAGAGGCTGCTTTAGAGAGTGGTAAAACTGCCAAGAAGCTAAGCAGGCCACGGCAAGTGATATATGGTGCACTATTTTACTATCTCTCTGAGTGCAAGACAGCGGCCGCAGCTCGTGGCGCTTCCGAGTCTGTGCTACTCCAATGTCGGCACGGGCGCTCTGCCATGGGGAGCAGCCGCGGTGAGCAACCGCCTAAAATGCTGCGCTGTAGCGGCGGGGAGAGCGGAGGCAGCGGCGGGGAGAGCGGAGCCGCCGCCGTGGGAGCCGAGGCGCGCTGCCCCGGGAGAGAGCGAAGCCACCGTGGGGGGAGAGCGAAGCCGCCGCGGGGGGAGCCACGGGTGCAGCGGTGCCTGCAGCGGAGTCAGCCTGCCGGCGAGTAAACAAAGAGCCCAGCGCAGGGGGGGGGTTTCGCCCGCTCCGACACACGCACCGCGGGACTGGAGCGCTTTTTGCAGCGGGAGCATTTCTCCCTCCCCCTACAGCCGGCAAAAGCTTCAGTTTAAGACCTAACAGCCTAATGGATGTAACTTTTGTCAACAAAAGGAAAAGATCCCTGTTGAAATTAAGAAACAAGTGATGGTAAACAAGGAAAATTAAAGGCACTTTAGTTCTTCCTGGCAGAGACTGAAACAGGAATCAGCGTACTGTATGCATGGGTCAAATTTCGGCCGGTTTGGCTCGGCATTGGTTATGCTGTCTTGAAATCACCTGTATTGGCAGAGACTTTAACATCAGAAGCCCAGATGGCTCAGTCAGTGGAACATCAGACTCTAGAATTATATTTTGAAAAGTTTAAAAATGTTAAGATATGTTAGACTGATTGTATGAGTGAGATGTTGTGAGTGTGCTTTTTGATATAGAAATGCTATAGCAAACACGTGAACAAAGTTATTTTAGCTTAATATTTTAGAATCAGGCCTGTAAGTAAGTTATAGTAAATGCTATATTTTATGTCTATAGTAAGTTTTATCTGTTATTAAGTAGTTTAAGTTAAATTAAATGCTAAATACTATTAAGATTAAGTTTGTTAAGTTTATTTTCTGTTAAGTTCGAGGTCTGTTAAGGTTAAATCATATTAGGTTTAAGATAAGTTAGATTCTGTTAAGTTTGATCTTACATTATTTACAAATAAGTCTAAAATCAGTTAAATTTTGTTATAGTTTTGTTAGAATTAAGAGATTTTACATGTAAGTTCTGTTGATTTAAAATTCTATTAAGTTTAAGTAAAGATAAGTTTAAGTAATGTTAAGTTCTATTAAGTTTAAATATTTTAAGTTTAAGTATTTTAAGTATAAGTGCTATTAAGTTTAAGTGATGTTAGATAGATTTATGCTTTTACGATAGGTGTTTGTTTTATGACTTGTGTTCAAAATGTTGTTGTGAACATCAGAGAAACCTTGCTAGCTGAAAATACTATTTAGTTATTAGAATTGCCTATTCTTATGTTGCAAAGAGTGTAGCACAGTTAGCCCATAGAATTTTGAAGCCAGTTAAGTTCTATTAATTTGAAAATAAGTCTGCTAAGTTAAGTATTTTAAGTGCTTCAAGTGCATCCTACTTTCTCACCACTCCAAATCAACAAAGGACTGAGAATCGCCCAGCTGATGCCATTTCAGCCAAATGACTAAAGGATTACAGACTGTAAAACCGATTTTGAACATTTTTGAGAAACCCAGGGAAGAGGTGGATGTGAAAATCTCAAGGACAGAAAGGATCGTTTTCAGACTTGCCATTCACCTCCTCTCCAGGTTCACATAAATGAAAACAGCTAACAGCTTTCTTTTCTTAGTCCAATTACCACCTACCGTGCAATGCCTGATAAGGCCGGACATTGTGGCTCAGCTGAGGGTGGTTTTAACCCTTTGGGATAAAACGCTGTTGCCGGACGACCAGGGAACTGATTGACATTATTGAATCATTATCATCTTTCCATATAAAAGGACCGGCAAAAGAGAACTGCCTTGAATGTCACAGCCCACATTGTGCTGCTTGGGTTGCACTGTGTTGTGGAGGTTGTGATGAGACCTTTTGGGTGGATCAGTTGTCACTTTTTCATTTATGGTATGATACCTGTAATCATAGACATAACTGGGAACATAATTGGGAGTGGGCTCTACGGAACGAAACAGGACTAAACACTGCCTCAGCTTTAGATCTTTATGAATCACATGAGCAGAAAATCTTGGCTTATTATCGGTGGGAGGTACAGTGTATTTTGAAAAGGGTTAAAGGTTAAAAACTGATAAGAAAAAAAAAGGTCAAAGTAAAAACAGAAAAATGAGGTTTACTTTTGTTATATTGCTAGGTGTAATAGTAGCTGAAGAATTAAAGGTAACATATTTTAATCAACCTAGAGATAATGTATGAATAACACTTGCTAGACAGATTAATTAGTCGTCGCTTTGTCTCAGCATTGCCAGTATGGTCTCCTCAAGAATTCTGCAGTTTTATTAATAACCGTGCCTTATGTATGCGCAGTATGGTAAATATTAAATTGCCTAAAGGGTATACTGCCAGTCAGAGTGATGGCTACCGTCAATGCCTGTTAGTTCAATCTCTTAATATTCCTTTGCATTCTCCACCTGAGGAGTTAGAGCTTTTTGGAAGTGCAAATGCTAGCATGACCAGCACTTCCAACAGTGGATGGTTTAGCTTTGATTATTCTAATCCTCAAAAGATGAATCCATATAAACAAACATGGGCTACTCTGGATTCAGCTCTAAAGCCAAACATAGTGTCTAAACAACTCTACAGCCATTGTAAAGGCTCTAGCATCATGACACCTAAGAAATTACCTACAGGAATATTTCTGGTTTGTGGAGATAGAGCCTGGAATGGAATACCTGCCCAACCTCAGGGTGGAACTTGTTATTTAGGCAAGTTATCACTATTCCACCCTAATATATTTGTGTTAATGCAATTAAGTCATAAGACAAGCAGGCAAGGGCGCAGCTTACATGATTTAGACTGTAGTCAAATAGGAGATCCATGGTTCTGGAGTAAATTTAAGCAAGTGATGGTTTCAGCTCTCCTACCATGGGGTGCTGCAAGCAAAGCAATGACTCTAGCAAAACAAATAGGGTGTTGGGCTAAGGGTGAATTAAATAGAACTTCACAGATATTAGATATGTTATCTTCAGATGTACAAAGTGTTAACCACACTGTTTTACAAAATAGAGCTGCTATAGATTTCTTGTTATTGGCTCAAGGCCATGGATGTGAAGAGTTTGAAGGAATGTGTTGCATGAATTTATCTGATCATTCTGTATCTATTCATGCTAAGATAAAAGAGCTACGGCTAGGGCTTAATAAGCTTAAGGAAGAAGAAGGATTAGGTATTGATGAGTGGCTTAAAAGTTTAAGATTGGGACCATGGCTAAGAAACCTTGTAAAATATGCTATAGGGATATTAGGTGTACTCTTATTGCTTTTACTTATCTTACCTTGTTTCTGTGGCTGTATCCAAAAGATGGTTAGTAGGATGATAGAGAAGACCTGGCAAACTAATCTCCTTTCTCTTAAAGAAAAAAACGGGGGAAGTGTGGAGAGTTTAGTTCAGGCATGGCTTGAGGAAAAAGGCCACGAAGCCATGCAACTGAGAGAAAAGTAACAGGTAGCTGTGAAGCAGCTTCAAAGCAGTTTCCAGCCTGACTTCTATAAACAATTAGTCTCTCTCAGGCATCCTTGTATAAAGTTCTCAGGCAGTCTTCCCATAACAAAGGTAACATCCTCTCTGGGAAAAGATGGCACCCTGGGAACAGTTGTGGAAGTTTTGGGAACCGTTCGTATCACAGTGAGAACACTGGTTTTGTTTGATGTAAACAATCAACGGTATTGTAAAACAAAAGGAGTGGTTAGAGTTTTCTCTGTTAGCCTATCGTAAACCTGGATTTTGGAATATGCATGAAGTTAATTAACACTGTGATTTAAAGTGACTGATCGATCAATAAATTCGGAGTTCGATGCATTATAGGATGGTCGTTCTCCCCCTCACTTCAACAGAAATCCACCTCCGCGGGCTTCTCGACAGCGGTGCTGACATCACTGTACTTCCCCTTGCCGCCTGGCCCTTGGAGTGGCCCCTGGATCCGGTGGGGACATCTGTCGCGGGCCTGGGAGGGACGGCACAATGCTACTTGGCCCAGCAGCCCGTGCTGGTCATTAACCCAGAGGGACAGATGGCCTGGGTTAGGCCTCATGTTACTTCTACTCCTGCCAACCTCTGGGGGAGGGATGTTCTGCCTGCCTGGGGGGTGCGTATTGGGACAGATTTTTGATGGGGGCCACTGCAGTGAAGGGCGCAGACTGTCCTACGCCTCCTATACCGTGGCTGGTGGACAAACCCGTTTGGGAGAAGCAGTGGTCCCTCCTTGATGATAAATTAGTCGCCCTTCGGAATTTGGTGCAGGAGCAGTTGGACCAGGGTCATCTGGAGCCTTCTAACAGTCCTTGGAATACTCCTGTCTTCTGTATCGAAAAAATTCTGGGAAATGGAGGTTGTTGCAAGACCTCCGGAAGGTCAATGCCATGATGGAAAGCATGGGACCATTGCAGGCGGGCATGCCATCGCCTACCATGCTTCCTGCAGGCTGGCCGGTCCTCATTGTGGATCTGAAGGATTGTTTCTTTTCTATTCCTTTGCATCCCGATGACAGACCGAAGTTTGCCTTCTCGGTGCCAGCGATTAACGAGGCTGAGCCTGCACAGAGATATCAATGGAGGAAATTGCCTCAGGGCATGCGCAATTCTCCTGCCATATGCCAGTGGAATGTGACCCGTGCCTTGTCTGGAGTTTGCAAGCAGTTTCCTGATGCGCATCTGTATCATTATATGGACGACATTTTGGTGGCCGCGTCCACCCAGGATGAGCTGCTGAGGATTCAGCCTCAGTTGCTTGATGCTTTGCATGCTCATGGACTGCAGGTGGCTCCAGAAAAGGTTCAACAAAAACCACCTTGGAAGTACTTGGGGATGAAAATTCTGGAACGGACAATCTGTCACCAGGAGGTGCAATTTGTGCATTCTGTGAAGACACTGAATGATGCTCAGAAATTGATAGGTGTCATCACTTGGTTACGTCCGTATTTGGGATTAACCAACGCACAGCTGTCTCCTCTGTATGATTTGTTGAAAGGAGACTCTGATCTAAAGTCGCCTCACACACTGACCTCTGAGGCGCGTAAGGCGTTGGAGGTGGTTCAGCAAGCTGTTTCGGCTTGTCAGGTTTATTGCATTGATCCCTCTGTTGATGTCACTGTGTTCATCACCACTCCAGATTCGCATCCCACAGGTATCATTGGTCAATGGAGTGACAAATGGTCTGATTCCTTGCACATTCTGGAATGGGTTTTCCTGCCCCATCAGCCGCAGAAGACGGCAACTACATTGTTTGAGCTGATTGCTCACTTGATAATCAAATGCGAACAACGGTGTTTGCAATTGATGGGTGCGGATCCTGCAAAGATCATACTCCCGGTGCAACGGGAGGATTTTGACTGGAGCTTTGCAAACAGTGTGTCTCTGCAGAGTGCTCTGGAAAATTTTTCAGGGCAGATCACTTATCATCTGCCCAGCCATAGGCTGTTGCATATGGCGAAATCCACACAAATTTCTTTGCGGCCCAAGAATAGTCAAGAACCCGTGCAAGGACCCACCGTCTTCACTGACGGTTCAGGGAGAACAGGAAAGGCCATTGTTACCTGGAGGGATGGATCTGAGTTGCAGGTTCTGGAAGGCCATGAGAATGGGTCAGCCCAATTGGTTGAACTGAGAGCTGCTGACATGGCATTTGAGAAATTTTCCCAGGAACCTTTCAACTTGGTCACGGATTCCACCTATGTGGCTGATATCGCACAGCGGTTGGGTCATTCGGTTTTGAAGGAGGTCAGTAATCCTGCCTTGTTTCATTTACTGAAGACCTTGTGGTGTGCCATTCAGGCCCGAGTTCACCCATTTTATGTTCTGCATGTGAGGAATCACACCGATTTGCCAGGTTTTATAGTAAAAGGTAACGCGAGGGCTGACAAGTTGGCTAACCCAGCATGGGTAGCACCTCAGCCTGATACACTTGCACAGGCCGAGGCATCGCATGGGTTTTTCCACCAAAATGCACATACCCTGCAGAAGCAGTTTCAGCTGACGCCAACTGAGGCTCGTGACATTGTCGAGTCATGTGATGACTGCCATGCACTTGCTCCGCCTCTGCTGGCAGGGGTAAATCCCAGAGGCCTTAGGGCCTTGGAGTTTTGGCAGACCAATGTCACCCAGGTTGCCGAGTTTGGCCGGCTCAAGTATGTGCATGTCACTGTGGACACGTTCTCCTCTGCGATGTGGGCTTCGGCTCACACTGGGGAGAAGGCCCGTGATGTCCTTGCCCACTGGAGGCAGGCCTTTGCTGTTCTGGGCATACCTTCTGCAGTGAAAACTGAAAATGGTCCTGCTTACGCATTGCAAAAGGTGCGGCAGTTCCTGCAGTTGGGGGGTGCCTCGCACAAGTTTGGTATCCCTCATTCTCCGACTGGTCAAGCTATTGTAGAACGCGCTCATAGTACTCTGAAGCAGGTTCTTCAAAAACAAAAACGGGGAATGCAGGGTGAAACCCCGCACAGTCGGTTGGCTTTGTGCACAATCAATCATCTCACTGTGCCGCAGAACTCAAATAATAACCCTGTCATTTTGAATCACCATCTCTCATTGCAGGCTGTGGACGAGGCACATCAGCCTCGAGCGAACGTTCGGGTGCGGAATTTAGTCACCAAACAGTGGGAAGGTCCCTATGACATTATCGCTTCGGGGCGCAGGTATGCTTGTGTATCCACAGATACTGGGGTACGCTGGGTACCTTCAAAATGTGTTTGCCCTGACCTGCGACCGCAGAGACAGAATCCAGCTGATGAGCAAGATGGAAACCGTGACCAACCTGAAAGGCATCAAGCGGGGGAATCATTGAGTGATGATTCAGACGCAGACGTTGAGAGTGATCACTCCGATGATTCCTCTGCAAGTGGACACTGAACGTTGTTCATAATTTCCTTTTCACATTGTTCATTTCTTTTCCTTTTTCTTTTTTAAAAGGAAAAGGGTGAGATGTCACCCTGGTTTTTTAAGATTTTCTAAGCCTTCTGATGTTGACATTCTTGTAGTGAACGTTCTCACACACTTTCTGTAAATAACTCATTGTTTTTCATTCCTTTATGGAGGAGGAGAGAATTGATGGACTGATGGTTTGACCAGTGTCATTGCAGAGGTGTCACTGTCACCTTCCAATCTGCTGTCACTTTTGTAAAACTATAAATATTGGAGTCAGAGAATAAAACTTCCCTTTTTTCCTTCACCTTGACAGCGGTGGTGTGCTTGTGTTCTTTCATGTCCTTCAGCAACACATGGCCAAAGAGGAAGAGGAGAGGCTCAATGAGGAAAAGATGTGGTGGGACACTGGCACATCGAGTGAGCTGCACTCCCATAATCTCTAGTCTAGCAGGTCCTTGTCTCACATTGTCCTCTTAATTTATTTAAATTTTATTTATTTACTTTTTTTCATCATCAAAATAAAATATATACAATTAGAAATATGTCATCAAATTTTAAAGATACAATCAAAACACATTAATTCAGAACTACATCTAAAGATCAGAAGATATGTACTGCTGTAACTATGAAGCCTAACGCATCAATCCTATTCTTCAAACACTCTTCATATAGGTGGCAGCTTCTTCCTGAGCTTGGAGGACAGAGAGCTCTTCTGGACGGGAGATGAGGACTTTGTGGGTGAGGGAACATCTGAAGTGTTCTGAGAAAACTTCTTGGTAAGACTGTAACCAGTCAGATCTGCAAAGTGGAGACACAAAGTTAAGCAGAGGCCTCCATGCAAATGTAAAGCAGCTAAAGCTCCCTATTTAATGGGACACATTTCCTGGAAATGTCTAAACAGCTGCACAGGGAAACATGCTCCTGCTGGCAGACACTTGAGGCAGGCCAGGGCATAACCCTGAGCCACTCGCCCAGGGCTAGCACAGGCACAGCCTGGCCTCTGGGGTGCCCTGGGACAGCAGGAAGTCCAGAGCCCTGTGCTCTCCAGGAATGGCTCAGCTGCACATGCACCCTCCTGCTCCTCTGCCTGCCCCACAGCTCAGCAGCCCTACAGCTCCAGGGGCACTGGCAGCAGCACAGCTCATTGCAGGGGCACGTGCAGGGCACAGCTGTTCCCTGGTAATGTGCACAGCCTCTCTGGGCTGCCACAAGACCCTTCCTCCCAGCAGAGATTGGCCCAGCTTCCCCCTCACCTCTGTGTGAGGCTGAGCCATGATTGCCTTCACCTTGTCCTCCATCTGGAGTTGCTTCAGGCCCCCCATGCCATGACTAGGAAGGGCAATGGAGAGAGTGGGGACAGATGCACACTGTTCCTTATGATTTCATCATTTTTGGCACAGCTCAAAAGGCAAATCCAGAGGTGTCCAACTCAGCGCTTCCTCAGCTTTCTGGAGGACATCTTGCCTTCACCAGCCCAACATTTGGGAGAGGTTTTCCTGCACATGTGGAGGCTTGCTGGCAGCACATTTCTTCAGCTGGCTGCCCATCACCTTGTAGAGGCAGAGGCGAGCTTGGTGGCCACAGTGCGCACGTTGGTGCTCCGCACAGGCAGCGCCTTGTTCCCCAGGAAGGACCAGAGCACGGGCAGGGCATCACGCTGGATGACTTCAGGGCTCCTGGCATGAACCCCCTGCACAAGCACTGCCGGGACAGAGACACAGCTCCTTACCCACCAGCCTCACTCCAAACAAGGATCTACCTCTGCTTTTGCTTCTTGCCAGCCTCTCTGGCCAAGATCAGCAAAATAGCACCCAGAGCCCGTTGATCCAGAATCGAGCAAAGCAGCTGAGCATCCTGGAAACAGAACCACCAACCCCTCAGGACTAATTGCTCCAACCAGAGCCTTGTCCCTGTGGCAGACTTCCTACATTTTCTAAATTATTTCACAATCTCTTTCTGCATGAACAATGAATGAAATGTCCAATTGCCTTTGATTTCCATTAAGAAGTTGTCTAAACCCACACCTGAATATTTGGAAATGCACCGTAGAGAGGAAATGGAGAGATTTCTAATAAAAGGGATGATTCCATTTTTGTAACTTTGATGTCAAGTGCCAAATGTCTAATCTGGCTCTTCCCTTTGCTCAGTGGCACATAGCAAAGGGCAGGATTAGAACACACCTCAAAACTCCAGCCCACCAGAGATGGCTGCTGCCTGACAGCTGGATGAGAAACATCAGTGACCAGCTGGTGTCTTTGGCAGAATGCTTTAGGGGCTTCCAACAAAGAGCTGTTTCTAACCTCAGGGTGTCTTACAGAATTACCCAGACCCCATTGCTGTGGCAGTTGAGCATCTCCACATTTTAATGCCATTTCCCCTCTCAATGTTAATGGCATTTTCTCTTATAATGTCCACTGAAATAGGGGCATAGAGAAAGAAAAATGCTACACAGGGGACTGAAATGTAACCAAAACACAAGTGTTTTCTCAATTTGTCTCTAGAACCTCTCTGCTCATTTTCTGAACTGAACTGTATCAAACACAGACGAATATTTACTACCAACAGGCTTCTTGCATGGCAGATTTGGCTGAGAGATCAAAACCTGAAATGCTCTGGAGACCATTCTTATTTTCTGATCAGACAAAATGTAATCTAGAAGCCATTAAATATTCTGTAGTGGAAGAGACTTCATTTTCTCTATGTTGTTAATCTACCAGCAGTCATCAACATTGAAAGAGCTCCTGCAAGTACCCAAAACCAATTCTGCTAAGCAGGAAATGGTTATGGTACCCATTTTAAAATGGGAATTCATTTGAGTTTAAATGCAATTAAAGACATCGGTGACTACTGAACATGAGGAACAGCTGTCTGTTCCTACTAAATCTCAGGTCTATCAAAGGTCTATCATCTGCTCTTTCAAACGTAGTCCTAATTTATGGTTAATTCCTTTATTTGAAAAAGAGATCAAAAGAACTGCTAAACTAAATTCCCTATTGCTGGAGATCTACTTAATTCAAATGCTCTTTAAAAGACCTTTGACATTCCCAATCTCTGAACATGCCCTTTTGAGATTCCTAATGAAGACACAAAGTGGATTAAACCTTACATTCAAAGAAATTGGCATAATTAGCAGTGGATTTAGCCCCAGTTAAAGCAAGGCTATCGATCGTCTTTTCTACTATATATTGAGATTATCCTTTTTTCATTCCTTGGCTCTTGCTGACATAGCAAGCTCCTCTGGGGAATCAATTATCAGCTGCATTTGTAGCATTTTGGACAGTGCTGACACAGGCAGACACTGTTTGCACACCCTGAAAGGCTCAGTCCAATGCCACTGTGACAGCACAGGCAGGGAGCCTCAGCACTCTGCTTCTGTCCCTGTGCCCCAGAGGCTGCCTTGCACTAAACCCATGCCTCTGATACCTCTATTGAGTTCTGACCTAAGCTGTGACCCCCAGGCTCTGCACGGTTCAGCCTCAAAACTTTCCAAGAGAAAAACAAGAATTCTGTGAGGACAAAACCAACTGATGCCCTGAAACAGCATTGGCCACCATTTCCCCTCAAAGATCACAGATGTCCCTGAGCTTCCCAGAGAGGAGCCAGCTGGGGTATTTTAGCCCCTCCCTTTGCTGGAGGTGGTTCTGAGATGCCCCAGTGAGAGCTCAGCCCCAGGCCGAGTGCTGCCCCCATCTCAGATGCTGCCCAGCTCTGCAGCAGCCAGGGGAAACCTGCCAAACACACCTGCCTTGGCTATGGGGCAGCAGGGACAAGCTCAGCTCAGTTTGGAGGAGCTGCTCTGCTGTCTGCTCACAGGCATTCCCTGTAAATGTTAGCGGTCAAAAACACATAATCACGGAGCGATTATATGCGGTGCTTTTTATTAAGAGCTCTGGGAATCGGGGTATATTCAACCCAAATCTGACTCCGACCATACATCTGAAATGATCATGTTTTATACTCTATCGTTACATAACTTTCATGTTAATTATTAAACTTATATTGTTCTATTGTATACATAAATTTAGCCCCTCTCTGAATTTCCAACATAGTTTCTCACTATTCTTCTTATGGTTATATAATAATTACATTTAATTACTAAACAATCATCATGTCTAACAATTATATAATTTATCATACTGCTTACGCAGGTGCAGTTGATCTGGGAAAGCACAAAGCCTAACATTTTAGATTCTATCTTTAACTTTTTCCAGGGTTCCACTATCATTCTCCCCCCTTTGAAAGCATTTTAATTTCACTGTAGGTGTAAATGTTTTCACTTAATACAGTCCTTTATTTCTCAGTTCGTACTTGGTTCTTCAAATCCAGGATTGATGTAAACGTTGTCGTGGATGCTGTTACGAACTGGAGAACCAGAAGACGGTGGTGCCTTTATTATCCTCTGGTTTCAGGATGTTTTCTTCTGTATCTCTCCCTTTAAGATGCTGTAAACTAACCAAATTGCTAAGAATACAATTAGTAAGATTATCACACTCTCAATGATAGATTTAATCCATGAACTCACATTCCACCCCAATCCTTTAAAGATTTTTCCTAACCAGCTTGTAGCCAAATCCTTTTGCTCTTCTTGTGCTTCATGATCTATTTGTTTCAACTGATTGATGTCATATTCTACATCTGCAGTTACATTTGGGATATGAACGCAGCAATGATCAACTTGTCCTTTTAAAAATCCACTTAGTCCATGCTCTTTCAGGAGTAACATATCTAGGGCCAATCGATTTTGTAAAGTCATTTTTGTGGTGGCTTGTAATTGTATATTTAATTCTTTAAATCCTTCCCGGGTGACTCTTGCCAGCCCACCTACCTGACCTGTAAGTTTGTACAGCATCTCTCTGCTCTTATAGTTTGCTATAGGACCAAGCAATGACTCTAGGGCCCATCCACATTTCACTCCAGTAGAAGGTTCTTGCCAAGTGTCATCTGGATTTTCATTGTCTAGAACTTCTCGTCTTGCTCTTATCTGCAGAAGTTCATGTTTTCCATTAAATGGGGACTTTTTCCAAATTGGACATAAGGTTGGCAGGCCTAAAGTAATCTCCTTTACTTTCCCATCTATAGGCAGATGTGTTGTCCAGGTACCATCACTTGCTGCCCATACAAATTGTCCTGGACCTCGGATTGGAATCCTGGTACACCCTATAACTGCTTTATAATTCACTTTGCCTTGTTTATGTTTGATCCCTCTGCAAGCACAACCAATTTGTAGGGCTATTGCCAGGGGTGGCATTTGTTTTATCTCTTCATCATCTGAAGTGCAGTCATAAGTTTTGTTACATGCCCACCAACTTACTTTGTCTGCCCTCGTTCTGCTACTAGTGTCAGTGTTCGTTATTGCCGGATCTGTTTCATTCTCGGGGCCTTCCCACTTAATACACCAAGGGGTGTTTGCCATATATTGGAATCTTTGAAGAATACTCACAGACCACGCACTGTCCCAAGGTTCTATCTGATCTTTCTTATCCTTGGCCTCACATTCCCATACCAGAGTTGTTTCTGTAATTTGCCTCGATTCGGGTACCAGTTTACATGTAATTGTTTTGTTCTTTTGTATTTCAGGTAGTTTTGATGTTATGATTCCCCAATTTACTGGGTCTCCTGCTGCCTTTGGTATTGGCAGACAGGCAGTTATTTGGCTGGTGTTTTGCATTTTGGCAAAATCTTTGACTAATCCGATCATTACATTCTCAGCCCGAACTGCATTAGAAACCTTTATCACCTGTGTTTCCGTTTGTACCTCTCTCTTCATTCTAGAATGAAGAGTGGTTGGTTGATCATTTTGCATTCCACATCCCAAAGATATTAATAACCATAACGTTAGCACAATTACTGATAGCATTCTGAAAGCAATTGAACACGTTTTATCTGCAGCCTTAGTTCATTCCAGAGTTTATACAGTCTGTGATGCAGGATGGACTTTCTTCACTCGGGTATAGTGGATCCAGGGTTCCACGCTGTCTACTTTGACTTCTGTAAAGGTGGTCAGAAGTACCTGATGGGTTCCACTCCACTTTTCTTTTAGCGGTTCCTCGTTCCAGTTCTTGATGTACACCTCGTCTCCTGGATGTATGTTATAGACTGGGTTCTCAAGAGTCAGTGGTCTATTCCACATGAGGATACTCCGGAGCCAAGCTAAAGTTTTCCCAAGAGACAGAACATAATTATACACTTCCAGCTTTCCTGTGACATGTACATTAGGGTTAGGCTCAGGAGATTCATATGATTTCCCGTACAATATCTCATAAGGACTGACTGACATCCCACTCCTAGGCTTTATCCGAATCCTCAACAGTGCTATTGGCAAAGCCTGCGGCCACTGCAATTTGGCTTCTTGGCATATTTTACTGATTTGCCTTTTTAGTGTCTGATTCATCCTCTCTACCTGTCCACTTGACTGGGGTCTCCACGGTGTGTGGAGGTCCCAATTTATCCCCAGCAATCTACTTACCTCTCTTACTA
The DNA here is from genome assembly GCF_027579445.1 of Ammospiza nelsoni. Taxonomy (NCBI): domain Eukaryota; kingdom Metazoa; phylum Chordata; class Aves; order Passeriformes; family Passerellidae; genus Ammospiza; species Ammospiza nelsoni. Next base: position 3,211,902 of record NC_080664.1, read on the forward strand.
CTGTAGCTATGAAATGGGGTCCCCTATCTGATGATACCCCTAGGGGTACCCCAAACCTGGGAATAATCTCCTGTAGTAACCACTTAACTGTTTCCTTTGCTTGGTTCGTGCGACAGGGAAGTGCTTCTGGCCACCCAGAGAATGTGTCAACTCCCACTAACAGGTATTTGTATCCTCGAGTCCTTGGTAGTTCTACAAAATCTACGTGCAATAGTCTCCTGGCTCTATTCCTATCCAAATTCTTCCTAGCGGTGCCTGTCGCCTGGCCACTGGGTTGTTTTTCAAGATATCACATTTCAGATATCACATTTTGACATTACTGATTTTGCCATTGTTAACATCCGTACTGAAATTAAACTCTGCTTTAGCAATTTTACCAATGCCTCTGCTTCCCAGTGACATTCGTTATGTTTAATTTGTAGAACCTCTCTCATTATCAAGGGGGGTACCACTGTTTGTCCTTGTGCAGTTACATACCATCCCTCTGAATTCTTTTGTGCATTTAGCAAACGTGCCAGTCTCTCATCTTCTACTGAATATTTTGGTTTTGGAGGCAAATTGAATTGGGATACATTAAGCTTCAAAGGTATCAATGCCATTGTTGTTTGTACTTTTCGAGCAACCTGTTGGGCTGCCCAGTCTGCCTTTCAATTTCCCTCACAGATTTTGGAGTTTCCTGATTGGTGTGCTTTGCAGTGAATTATTGCTACTTGTTCAGGTTTTTGCACTGCCTTTATCAATTGCAGGACTGCATCCTGATGTTTAATGTGCATACCCCGAGAAGATAACAGTCCTCTTTCTTTCCACAGTGCTCCGTGTACATGCACCACTCCAAAAGCATATTTTGAGTCAGTCCAGATATTTACCTTTTTCCCTTCACTTAATTCTAGTGCCCTGGTTAAAGCAACCAGTTCTGCCCTCTGGGCAGATGTATTTGGTGGTAATGCCTTTGCCTCCACTACTGTATTGACTGTTGTTACCGCATATCCAGCGTATCTGGTTCCGTTTTCCACGAAGCTGCTCCCATCTGTAAACAGCTCCCACTCCGGCTGCTCTAGTGGGACATCTTTCAGGTCTTCTCTTGCTGAATAGGTGTACTCTATTACTTCTACACAGTCGTGTTCTAATGGGCCTTCTTCAGTTGTGGTACTTAGGAACAAAGCTGGATTCAAAAGGTTAGTTGTTTTTAATGTGACATCATCCTGCTTGGTCAGGACTACCTGGAATTTCATCATCCTGCTGGGAGATAGCCAATGGCCCCCCTTTTGTTCTAAGACAGTGGTTACCATGTGTGGTACATAGACATCTATGTGCCTTCCCATAGTAAGTTTCCTGGCTTCTTGTATTAGGATCACAGTAGCTGCGACTGCCCGCAGACATGGGGGCCACCCGGCACTTATGTTGTCGAGTTGTTTGGAAAAGTAGCCCACTGGCCTTTTCCAGCTTCCCAGACGTTGGGTCAGGACTCCTAGTGCTAGGCGCAGCCTTTCATGTACAAACAGCTGAAAATCTTTAGACAGATCAGGTAACCCTAATGCTGGAGCAGTTGTCAGTGCTTCCTTTAATTTTAGGAAGGCTTCTTTCTGTGGTTTGCCCCAGGTGAATGGCTGTGTCTTCTGAGCTTCATACAGGGGTTTCGCAATCAGTCCATAGTCCATGATCCACAAGCGACACCATCCTGCCATCCCGAGGAAGACTCGCAGCTCATGTAAATTCTGGGGCTCTGGAATAGCACAAATAGCTTGGATATGATTAGTGCCTAGTTTTCGTTGCCCTTGTGAAATTTCACATCCCAGGTAAATCACAGTCTGTTGTGTGATTTGTGCCTTTCCTCTGGATACTTTATAGCCTCCCATCCCCAGTGAATTTAAAATCTCATTGGTTACCTTTATACAGGTTGCTCTTTCCTCTGTAGCTATTAGTATATCATCAACATACTGCAACAATAAGTATTGGTCTCTTGGTACTTGCCCATTTTCAGTCCAAATTTCCAGTTCCTTTGCCAGTTGGTTTCCGAATAGGGTCGGCGAGTTCTTGTAGCCTTGTGGCAATCATGTCCAGGTGAGCTGGGTCTTTCTTCCATTCCCTGGGTTTTCCCACTCAAAGGCAAATAGTTTCCTACTTTCTTTGTCAAGGGGGATGCAGAAAAAGGCATCTTTTAAATCAATTACGGTAAACCATTTATATATATCCTTTACGGATGTTAGCAATGTATAAGGATTTGTTACCACTGGATAAATGTCCTTTGTTACTTTATTTATTGCTCTCAAATCCTGCACTAATCTATATTCACCATTTGGCTTCTTTACTGGAAATATTGGTGTATTAAATTCTGATTCACATTCTTCTAAAATTCGGTATTTCAAGAATTTCTCAATAATCTTTACTATTCCTTGCCGTGCTTCTGGTTTTATGGGATATTGTTTGACTTGTACAGCCCTTGCCCCTTCTTTTAACTCTACATGCACTGGTTGTGCCAATTTAGATTTCCCTGGTATATCCGTCTCCCGTACAGAGGGAATCACTGCATCTTCTACCTCCCTAGGGATAGAGGGGACAGGTTTTTCTTTGATCATTAATATCTGTCCCGTCTTTGATTCAGGTATTTTCATTATAAGCTCTCCATTTTCAAAGGTTATTACCGCATCAAGTTTTGCTAGCAAATCTCTCCCTAAAAGCGGAATTGGACACTCAGGTACATATAAAAATTCGTGTCATGACCTTATTTCCAAAACACAAATTTAGGGGTTGCATGAAAGGCCATTTTTCCTCTTTCCCTGTAGCGCCAACTATTGTCATTTCCTTGTCCCCAATTTGTCCTTGCAAATCATTCAATACAGAAAAGGTAGCTCCCGTATCTATTAGAAATCTGACCTCTTTATGCCCTAACTGTATATTTACAACAGGTTCCTTAACTTGCTCTACTGGTTCTACGTCTAGTCAGCTGGTATACTCCCCCAGGACCATCTCCTTGGTAGCCTGCTGGAACTGATTGCCCTGGTCAAACTGGTTACTCAAACTTGGGCAATTTCGCTTCCAATGCCCCTCCTGCTTACAATATGCACATTGATTCAGGCTTAACCCCTGGATAACTGGTCTCCTACCCCGACCATTCCTGTTATGCCCCCTGAAATTTGGGTTCCCTCTCCCCTGTATTACTGCCAAAAGATTCTGCTGCTGCCTTTTACTAGCTTCTTTTTCCCGATTGTTGTATACCTTCCAGGCGACCTCGAGTAACTTATCCAAATTCCTTAATTCTTCCCCTTCTAATTTTTGCAATTTTCTACGAATGTCATCCTGTGATTGGCCCAAGAATATGAGAGCAAGCTGAACCTTTGCTTGCTCTGTATCCATTTGGAGGTCTGTATATTTCCTTGCTACCTTCTTAAGCCTCTCCAAAAATGCAGTGGGAGATTCCTTCTTTTCCTGTCGAACCTCATATAGTTTGGACCAATTTATAGTTTTGGGCACAGCATTCTGAACTCCTATTTGGATCCACTCTTGGTATTTCCGTAATCTCCTCATATCACACGATAAATTAGAGTCCCAATTTGGATCCTCAATTGGGAAATTCAGATCTAAGTTCCCTGTTACCAGCCCATTTCTAATATCTTCTCTTGCCCTCTCTTTGGCTGCCTTGAGTACCATTTCTTTTTCAGTAGAATCTATCAGAGTATCTAATATCACCTGTATGTCATCCCAGTCAGGATTTTGCGTTTTCATAACCATTTTTACTACACGTGCCACTTTATCAGGATTTTCTCTATAAGTTCCGGCTGACTGTTTCCAAATTACTAAGTCTGCCGGGGAAAAAGGGACTTTTACAAATACTGGCCCTTCCACTATGACACCTTGACGCAAGGGGGCAATCACAGTCCGTTTTTGTTTCCTTATGCCATCTCTATGCACAACTGGAGCAAGCTTTGCCCGACCCTGGCTTCTATGAGCTATTGCGGTCACTGATTCATTACCATCGCTATCTTTTTCACTCGCATACCTCTTTCCCCTTTCTATCATAGTTAGGTTTTCCTCATCTTCAGAGGAAGAGGGATTGGGTGATGATGGGAGAGGAGGATAAAGAGGGAAAGGTGTACTAGATGAAACAGCTTCAGGGGTAGGTGGGTGAGGAGCAGGTAGTGGGATAGGGACAGATGAAACAGGTGGGATAGGGTTAGGTTCTCTTGTTCCTATTGGCGCTACTTGTAAATCAGTATCTGTATAATTTTCTCTACTCAAGCTTTCTTTTAACGCCAAGTGTTCTAAACAACGTTCCTCACAAACCCCACACTTTGCAGATGTTTTAACCATTAATAATCCACATTCATTCTGCCATTCTGGCTTTCCCTGTAAGTAGAAAAACAGATCAACATATGGGACTTCATCCCATTTTCCTTCTTGTTTACAAAACGACATTAACTGCGAAATAGTGTTATATTGCAGAGTACTGTATTTTGGCCATTTTTCACCGTTCTCCAAGGCATATTCTGGCCACCATGAATTACAATAATCAATCAACTTAGTTTTACGTAATCCTTCCCCAAAGTTACCTTGTTTCCAATGTGCTAAGAAGCACCCCAAAGGAGAATTTTGCAGGATAGGGGTGTTACTGCCCAAAATCCCTTTAAGTTTCTCCATTTCAAAAATACCACAAATGCCGAACCTGCAACGCTTTCCAACGCTTTCGCGATTGTCTTACGGAACGGCGCCTAGGTTTACACCAACAGGAATTCCTTTAGCCCAACCAAGCGTAGTTTCGCTGCGTCTTATTGGCAGGCACCCAAACCAAAGTAAAAAGCACCTTACCTTTCTCCCGGGGACGTTTGTGAGCGGCGGAAGCGGTCGCGGCCAATGGGCTCCCCGAGAATCCCTCGGTGCTGGCTGAAGTGTGATGGAGTCGCGAACTCGCTCAGCAGCACTCACAAGGGACCCATCTGGGTCGCCAAAATGTTAACGTTCAAAAACACATAATCACGGAGCGATTATATGCGGTGCTTTTTATTAAGAGCTCTGGGAATCGGGGTATATTCAACCCAAATCTGACTCCGACCATACATCTGAAATGATCATGTTTTATACTCTATCGTTACATAACTTTCATGTTAATTATTAAACTTATATTGTTCTATTGTATACATAAATTTAGCCCCTCTCTGAATTTCCAACATAGTTTCTCACTATTCTTCTTATGGTTATATAATAATTACATTTAATTACTAAACAATCATCACGTCTAACAATTATATAATTTATCATACTGCTTACGCAGGTGCAGTTGATCTGGGAAAGCACAAAGCCTAACATTTTAGATTCTATCTTTAACTTTTTCCAGGGTTCCACTATCATAAATACTCCCTGGGAAGAGCTCTTGGCTCAGAAGGGGAGGCCATACCTGTGATACACTCGGTGACATCCAGCAGAGCTTGGCCACTCAGGTGATTCCATTGGTAGCTGAACTCTTTCAGCAGTGACCCTTTATCTACAAGGGAAACACACGTTTCTGCTCACTTTTCTCAGGTCATAGGAGAAAGGACAGTGGGGAGGGAAAGGGCAGGGCCAACCCCATTTTATGAAATCAAGTACATTTGTGCGCATTTTTGAATCGTTTTCTTCTTTCCTTCCAGCCTACTTGGCAGGGTTTTAAATTCCAAAAGAAAAGCTCTCCTTTCACATTTGTCAATCCAAACTTTTCTGCTGTAGCAGGAGCTGTGTTAAAACATTTCACATCAGGGACCTCAAGAGTTCAGTCACATGGAAGCACTGAAAAGGTTCTGCCTTCCAGAGCACAAAGGAAGAGCCCCATACTTGGGACACAGAAAGGCACTGAGTCAGGCAGTTCCTGAGTTCACAAAGCAGCTGGGGAGGAGAAAGTGAAACTCCTCTTGAAGACCTGCCTCTTCAACACTCCTTTTTTCAGGCATATTTCCCCAGTGCAGCATTCTCAGAGCTGACATAAATCTGTGTGGCAAAGGAATTTAGAGCAGCACTTGCCTATGTAGTTAATTGCTGTGGCCATCTTGCCCCATGCAAAACAACATGTGGAAAAAGACATCATTGACAACTGGGTTTATACCTGTTTGTTCAAAAGAAATGAACTTGCTGAATCATAAGTTCCACTTTGAAAATAGAAGACAAAGAAGAAAAGTGAAAAATAGGCAGCTAATGCCTCTAATGTAGAGCCTTGCAGGTGGCTGCCCTGCAGAAGCTCTGATGGGTGAGTGTCCCTTCATGCCAACAGCAAAGCTGTTCATTTGGGAAGTCAGACGGGGCCCAAGCAAACTCCAAACCCCCTTTGCCTCTGAACTGTAGCAGAGCTGCAGCCCAGGACTTGCTCTTCAGACAAGCATCACAGAGCCAAGGGCTCCTGAGACTGTTGGGAAATGCTGATCCCATTCCAGCCTGTTGGGGATGGTGCATAAGGACTGCACCTGCACAGCTACTGGTGGGTGTCAGCTGGAGGGTTCCACAGACAAGAGCAGCTTTCAAGGCACTCAGCACTCTCTTGTGCAGGAGAGACAGAGACGAAGTTGAGGAGAGTCCCTGCCAGGGCTCAGCCTTACCCAAATGAGCAATGGATTCTTCCAGTGCTTTCACAGCTGCCCCATGAACCCTGGGATCCTTTGAATTCAGGTTCTTTGGTATTCCTTCAACTAAACCAATGATCACTGGGTTCAAGGCATCTTTCAGGGCTCCTGTGATTTCAGCCAGCACGTCCAGCACCCTCTGCTTCACTTTCTTGTGGCCGTCAGATATTCTCAGGACAAAATAATCAAAAAGCTGTGAAGAGAACAAGCAATGTGAAAGCTGGATTCAAATGTCCTTGTTTGAAGAGTGGATGTAGCAGTCAGCAATGTCAAAGATGAAAGTGATCCTTTCTGTCAGGTCAGCCCTTGCTTGCACAATTTCACTGTTTTCCTGTGGGCCACTCACTGGAATGGTGGCACAACCTCATGCTAGTTGAAAGATTTTCTTCTGTTTTCTGGAGGTTTGTCTGGGGACAGAATAGTTCCTATGTTAATTCTCTCCATCTATAAATCATCAAATCAACTCCATTTATTAATGCTAAAGAGTACCTTTGCTTTGAATGCAAGCAGATGTTTACAATGCCTGGTTTTCTATACAGTTGCCTCAAGTACTGAGGGCAGTTATGATTTTGCTAAAACTATGGCTGGAGGAGATCTAAGTTTTCTTTTATTTGTCTCAGAGCCAGTGTCTGGAAAAGTGCAGGGCTCTGATCAACTCTTCCAGGATCCAGAGCATTTCTCTAAGTAATAGGTAGACTTCTGAAAGGTAATGTGCTGTACAGCTCTTATTAGAGCAGGTTCAGTCCCTTGACAGCCACATTATCAGGCGCCTTTCCCTGGAAAAAGGGAAAAAGCAGCTACTTGGAGGAGAAGGCAAAAATGAGTCCTTAGCTGTTTTCCTCCTTTTCCAAAAAGAAAGATCCCCTAAGAAGGGTGAGCACCGTCTTTACAAAGAGAAATAGGAACAAGGATGGAAATGAGTAGCCAGAGCTGTGCCTGTGTAAGACAAGATGGAGTATATAGAAGTATTCTTTAAAAAAAACAAATGGGTTTTAACCAACCCAGCCTGATAGTTCTCTTCCCTATGCAAACCTATTTTTGGTCTAGAGAATAATTGCCATGCTTTCAGGGGCTGGATTCCCTTCACTTAACCCAACTGGCAGTAGGAGAGAGCAGCAGTTACACCAGCCGAAAATTCTGCCATCATCTGATGAACAGCAGCAATAGGCACCTGCCAGACATAAAACAGCTGGACTGAAATAACTTGTCCTGAAGCCTGGACCTGAATTACATTTGTCTGGGTAAGAGGGATCAGCGTGTCCCAAACAGCCAGGACAGAGTGCCAAGACACACTGAATTAACTTTGCTGCTACAGGCTTAGGAAAGGAGCTAAAGGAAAGGAGCAGTGAAGATACCCTACATACTTGGGCAATGTTAGTGGAGATGAGCTGGGGGCTGGTTTTGCACAGGTCTCGGAGGAGTTCCACTCCTTCCATCCTTGCCTGAAACCCCTTGGCTTCCAGGAGATTGTAAAGCTTCTGGAGCAGCTCCGTTTCTTCCACAGCTGGAGGTGACGTGACCTGGGCTTTTGCACAGTGTAGGAGGTGTCCCTCAGAGGGAGATTTCACCCTGGAAAATAAAACCAAATGAGGACCTGGTGGTGATAATTCTCATAGCATGGCATCCCCATAGTGGAAATAATTAGCATTGATTCCAGAAGGCTGATCAATCAGTATACTATACTATACTATACTATACTATACTATACTATACTATACTATACTGTACAGAAACTCCTTGGCCTTACAGACTGTCTGATACAGACAGACCAGATTTGTCAATTGAATCCAAAACACCATAACCAGTGGACAATTAAGAAATCACCCTTTGGTAAACAAATCTCCATAACACATTCCACATGTTCACAACAACAGGTGCAGCAAGTGAAGATAAGAATTGTTTCTCATTCGTTTCTCTGATCTTCTCACAGCCTTCCACAGGACAATGCCTGGCAAAGTTGTGCCTGCTGCTCTCTATGGAGAGAGCTGCAGCCACAGACAATACCTTCAGTTAATTGTGAGCAAAATATTTGAGCAGCTTTCCTAATTATGTGATTTCAAGCAGGAAAATCATGAGGCTCTGAAGAACAACGTGGACCTCATGACAATCATTACTGGAGACAATCTGCCAGTGACATTCTCACCACTGCTAACTCAGGAAAACCAAGGATGAGATGCATCTGATCTGTCTTCAGATGGCTGCCAAGGCTCACAGGTCACATTGCTTTGTGGAGAAAGAGAGACACTACTGCCAAATTTAAATGCCTCCTCATATGGGACATGTGTGTGTTAGAATAAGGAAACTCATCACTCTGGAGAAGTGTCTCTACAACCAGGCATGACAATCTGGAAAAGTAGCTCAGATGCACCTGAACAGATGAACAGGGCCACATTTGAAGGATTCAGAAAATCAGTAACAGAGATAAAAACAGAAGGCAGACATCCCAGAACTACTCTCACATTTCATTTGCTTCCCTAGAGACTAGATGCTCAACTTAACAACCCCACTGGGAACAATTCCCCTGATCAACCTGTCTCTTCCATGAGCACGGGAAGATGCTAGCTGTGCTACTGAGGCATGTGGTCACTTTCCTGCCACTGCTGAGCAGGACAGAGCTAAATAAATCCCCTCTGCTATCAGAGGAGAACAGGTACAACTGCCATGAAGAGACAGCAAGGAGCAATTCCTGTCTTAAATGTTGATTGCAGCACAGGGGGAAATAAACCAAACATGCTGTCCATCAAGCAAATTACATGAAGGACAAGAATATCAAAACAAAAAGTCCACATTCAGACACCTGTTGACTGAAGTTGTTCAGGAATTGCCTTGCTCTTTGCTACTCAAACTTGGTTCTGTTTGAGGGTAAGAAAACCATGATTCAGCCAGGCCAAAGCACATGGATGAGAACTGCATCTTTGTGGAATGGCATCTTGCTTCCAGACTGAGATTTCTCATCACAACACCCACCTGAAAAAGACTCCACTAAGATGAAAAAAAAGCCCTGGTTGAATTTACTTGTCCCAAGTCAGGCAGCAGAGACTTGACCCTCTCACAACCTCCACAACACTGCCATTCCACTACACTGGATCGTCTGAGCTGCCACAAATGGGTGTCTGTTTGTCTCTCAATTTTGGTGGAAAGCCCTCCAGAGAAGTTGTGGTCAGCACAATGCAGAAGTAGACATTTTTTATCCTAGAGCATTTGTAGGGAAAGGAAACAATCTGTGGCATTGGTCATCTCTGCCAGAAAGATTTTCCTGAGGAAGAGGCATGTAAAGCTTGTCACGTGCTTTGTCACATCTGACAAAAGTGATCAGTACCGTTTGCTCGAAGACAATGTGGCCTGGGGCTCCTTTGAGCCATCGTTCCTCTCCTTCACCGGCTCCTTGACAGATGGGCCTTCAGCCTTCTGGTTTTCCATCCCCTACAAAGACATAGAGAAACCCCATCAATCTTTAGAATATAAACCAGGAAATTCCCTGTTGAAAACACAAGTTAGAACCTGGATCACTGCTACCAAGGCTTAGGGAAACATTTCCTAACTTATAGATGGAAACAGACCAGAGATTCAGTGATGCCAACTCTTTGTTTTCAATAGCCCAAGGCAGGTTATGGGTGTTACCAGACTGAGCAGCAATCTAAAATCCCAAATTCCTTAGTCTTGAGCAGAAATGGGAATAATGCAAATTTGCAGGCAACGAGTGTTCGTGAAGAAAGCAGCAGAAATCACTGGATTCTTTGGGGCTTGGCCCATTGTGTTGGAAGTTGATTTGGTTCAACACTCACTCTCCCTGTGCCTGTACAAAGGCAGGCTCCCTTCTAAAATGTTGATAAAAAAATAAAATCCTCCCCCTCAAACAAACAAAGGATTTTCCAGTGGATGTTGCTGAATTCACCAAGCTTCTTCCAGCTCCACAGGGCTGGACAGCAGGGCAATATTCCCAAAAGACAGACCGTCATTGTAGGAACTAGGATTGACCTGGACATCTGCTGTAAATTTGGAAATTTTCTTGGTAGTACTACTTCCAGTGTCCTTTGCAAAGACTGTTGTCTTCAGAAGCACAATTCTCACTTAATTGCTTTACAGGGGGCAGAGTAGGGAGAGCATGGTGGGGGCTTACGCTTAAATGTTAACCCATTTTCTGCTCTTTCCCTTTCCTCTTTGTGACTGATATTGAAAATATTCAAAACCCCACTTTTTCCCTAATAATATCAGTTCCTTTGTGGTCTACAGATGAACCGGCTGAGGATTAAGAGCTCATTCCCAGGAGCAAAATGATTCAGCAGAAGAGGAATGAGCTTAAGACAGATTTGGTATGTTTGATCTCATATTAGCAGTGGTAATATTTGCACAAAGGAGACATTTCTCCTGCCAAGCACTTACTTTCTTCTTAATTCTTGTCAGAATATCTTCCAGGTCATGGGGGGAAAGACATTGTTCCAGATGCATTTTAAATTGTTGGTGATTGAGCAACATCTTCACCATCTCCTGTCCATACTGGGAGGGAGGGAGGGAGGGAGGGAGGGAGGGAGGGAGGGAGGGAGGGAGGGAGGGAGGGAGGAAGGGAGGAAGGGAGGAAGGGAGGAAGGGAGGAAGGAAGGAAGGAAGGAAGGAAGGAAGGAAGGAAGGAAGGAAGGAAGGAAGGAAGGAAGGAAGGAAGGAAGGAAGGAAGGAAGGAAGGAAGGAAGGAAGGAAGGAAGGAAGGAAGGAAGGAAGGAAGGAAGGAAGGAAGGAAGGAAGGAAGGAAGGAAGGAAGGAAGGAAGGAAGGAAGGAAGGAAGGAAGGAAGGAAGGAAGGAAGGAAGGAAGGAAGGAAGGAAGGAAGGAAGGAAGGAAGGAAGGAAGGAAGGAAGGAAGGAAGGAAGGAAGGAAGGAAGGAAGGAAGGAAGGAAGGAAGGAAGGAAGGAAGGAAGGAAGGAAGGAAGGAAGGAAGGAAGGAAGGAAGGAAGGAAGGAAGGAAGGAAGGAAGGAAGGAAGGAAGGAAGGAAGGAAGGAAGGAAGGAAGGAAGGAAGGAAGGAAGGAAGGAAGGAAGGAAGGAAGGAAGGAAGGAAGGAAGGAAGGAAGGAAGGAAGGAAGGAAGGAAGGAAGGAAGGAAGGAAGGAAGGAGAAAAGTGAACAAACAAAGGGAGAGTGTTAACAGAAGAGGCTGATACCTTAAACTCATCAGGTGCAATCCCTGCACTAGAAGGCATTACCTACTCGCAAAGAGGGAGATTTACACAAGAGGCAAGAGAAGAATGTGGGACAACAGAAAAATATCATTTCACACTGAAACTGAGGGTGTGCTTCTGTGGCATCAAAGGATCCCAGGGAGCAAGCAAAACACATATGCTTTGTTGTCAGAACCTATTAGCAGTGTCCTGCTGCCACTGCACAATAATTTGCCTTTTTTTAACTGGCAGGGAAGCCAGGACAAAACACCTCATGCTCCTCTTGTCCTCCTCTTGAATATTCTATACTATGTGTATGCACAGGGACAGCTAGTTGATCTGGTGTTCTTGGCAGCTATTCATGGGAATTTCATCATCAAAGAAAGGGGATTTTGGTTGATTTTGCCACTAGGAAACCACAGTTTTCTTCAAGAAGAAATGTGGAGCTCACTGAGCCACAGATAACAGCATTCTAGAAATCTGCAGAACAGGTTAAAAAAGACTGAATATGTTGGCTAAAGACCCCTGACATATTTCTAGGATAGTCTGAAGTTGATGAGAAATAGATGTTTGGGATCTTTCAGTGATGAACATTAGCCAACACTTTGGCTTTGTGTTGTGCACCTAAGGCCAAACAAAACTGTTGGACTGGCTGATCTGAGCTCTTTTGATCTCAGTAAAGAATCCTTCAAGCCACAGCAAAAAGTTGGCAATGTTCCTTTTTGCTGGCCAACCCCAGGTTTCCCAGTACAGCCATTTGCCCAGGCCACCCAGAGCAATGGTCACAGTGCCAAGGCTGACAGAGCTCAAAAAGAGTTTGGACAATGCTCTCAAGCACATGGAGTGACTCTTGGGGTCACTGCACATGGCCAGGAGATGGACTCGATGACCCTAATGGGTCCCTTCCAACTCAACATATTCCATGATTCTATGACCCTTATTCACACTGTGAGGTAACTTCATATTCCCTTTAGTTTCCATTCTTGTGTGGTTTCATCTTTATAGCCAGACACAAAATGGTTTTCCTGTTTTGGGAGGTGAAATGAAGATCATTACCTTGTGTCCTTGTGACAGTCCTGAGCAAGCTTCCCTGCCACGTGTGGCAGCGTCTCAGCCCTGGGTGTGCCTGCGAGCTGGGTGACTCCAATTCTCTCCATCAGGGACAGGAGGAGTTGGGCCGCACGCTCGCGCACCGGGGCGTGGCGGCTGCTGGGGAGGAGAGAGTGAACCCTGGGCACAGGGACAAGGAGCAGCAGCAGCGCCGGCCTTGGCCAGAGCCTGCTCCCTGCCCTTGCTGGGGGAAGGAGCCTGGGCTCTCCCTGCACCTTCAGATACCTGCAGAAGGTTCTGTCCTCAAGTAAACACAAAGTTAGCATTGTACACAAGGCCTGCCTGCACGGAAGAGGGAGGAATTCAGTCTCCCTGCACTGTCTGATACTCAGTTTCTTTCACAGTATTTACTCGGAGAAAGATTAAAGAAATACATTACATATGAATTAATTACATAGAGATTAAGGACAATTCATTCTGACCCATCAGAGAGCACCCAGTACACAGAGCTGCAGCAGGATTGAGGCTCTTTCCACCCATTTATCCCCAAATCTGCAGACCTTTGGAAAACAACAAATGCAGGGAAAACACGTTGCTGGGCCGTGAAGCTGCAGAATATCCAGCAATGCAGCTTGTTTCTTCTGTGGGGCTTGGCAATGGATGCATCTGAATGTTTTACCGTATTCCAAAGCTGAGGAAAGGGTGCCAGGCAGTTTAGCTTGGTTGTCCTGTTCTAGAGAGTGTCTCTTGGGAACTATCAGGCCCAGCACCAACATTTAAGGCAACATTTGCTCCAACTGTCCCATGGCAGTCAGCCTGTGAAGGTGCCTGTAAAGTGATTCATCATCTCAAGGCTAACATGAAACATCAGTTTGAGTAGAAAGTAGAGCTCTAAGGCCAGGACAGTCATACAAGACTCCTTTGGCAGGAGCTGCACCAGCAGTGCAGGCTGTGCCACACCCAGCAGATTGTCCCCCATGTGCTCCATGCCCCAGCAAGGACCCTCCTCATTTTTCAAGTTAATGGCATCATGAGGAGACATGGTTTTCCCAGGGCCTCTGTGGTTAGCACTGTGAAATACCAAACACTGCTCACAGCTGCAATTGCAATTGTCCCTCTCCCCACAAAAGCACAAGGCTCTATCCTTGGCCTTTGCAGGCACTTTCCCTTCCCCACTGATCACCACATCTAGGAAACTCTGACAGACTGGGAGAACTCCAGGAAGCAGCAGGAAGCTGAGTCAGAGGAGCTTTAGTTTGGATATCAGGAAAAAGGGTTTTTCACCCAGAGGGTGGTTGGGCACTGGAACAGGCTCCCGAGGGCAGTGGTCACAGCACCAAGCCTGACAGGGTTGAAGGAGCATTTGGACAACAATCTCAGGCACTTGGTGTGACCGTTGGGCTGTTCTGGGCAAGGCCAGGAGCTGGACTCGATGGTCCTGATGGGCCCCTTCCAACTCCCCATATTCTACACTTCTGTGATTCTGAGAACTAATGGGCTGCAGGAGGGCAGAAATAGGTGACAAGAGGAAAGAAGTGAGGTTGGTTGGAGAATCAAGTCACTGAGTTCACAGAAGATGCAGGATACAGGACCCTTCCATCCCAGCATTCCCATTCTCTGTCTCACCCCTTCTCCCTCTCACACACACAAAAGTGAAGAATATCACTAAAAGTAAAGAACCTACTTGACTCCCGTGTCCATGAGAGCAGTCATTGCTCGTGCAGGAGTCACATTCTCCACCATGATCCCCAGGGTCTGACTGGCTGCTTTCTGAACAAATTCTGGGGAGTTGGACACCATCTGGAGAAGGATCCGAGCAACCTCATCCACCTCAGAGTCCATGTCCTTCTTCAAGGTCACAAAGAGCTCTCCCAGAGCGACAACTGCAGAGTAGGACACCTTGGACCGGAGGTTGGTCACCTGGGGAAGTCATGAGGGGAAACATAGGAATCACCTTGAAAAGAAAACCAGTTGCCTTCAACAGAAGTCCCAGGAAATGACAACACATCCCACTGTGTCCAGAGGAACATAAAAGTACAAGAAGAGCAGGAGAGCACAAGCACAGAAAGGCACTTACTCTGGCACCAATTTCTGGCCTCAGACCTGCTTACTGCAGGCCTAAAATAAAAATTTCATTGGGTGCTTAACCCTTCTAAAATGTCCACACCTTTGATTTTAGGCCCTTTTACTAGAAAATTAAATCAAGGGCTGCTTTCAAATCATAAAGGCAAAAGTCATAAAGATAAAAGAGTCAGGTGCTCCTGTTCAAAAAGCAACACCAGCAGCTGAAGCACTCAGCCAGGAAACAGAAAACACAGGCTCGGTCTACAGAATAATTTACAGTGTTGAATTACAACTTGGGCAGAGACTGGGACTCTGGCAAACAACATAATTAGTGTCTCAGTTTCTACATTTGCACATTGCATTATAAAGGCACCACACTCAAAGATGAGTGTCAGATACCCGACCTGCCAGTAAATACCACTGCATGTACCCACAGATCCTACAGATAGCTGATAGACATTAGAAATATCAGGTCTAAAACCAGAAATAAAGGCAGACCATGAGCACACATGGAGATGAACAAGCACATACCTACTCTACACACCATGTATGAAGTATGGGGGCAATTCAGAACAATGTTCTCACCTCGCTGGTAACTGCCAAGCAAACCTCATGAAGTCGACAAAGCAGGACCTCTGAATGGGACCCAGCCAGGTGTTGGATGGTGAAGAGTCCCTTCTCCTTCAGCTCCCTGAAAGGCAGAAGATTGATTTTTCTCTCCACCAAGGCAGCACCCTCTGAAATGACAAGGCTGGCAGCTCCGTTGAACAATGGGAGGTGCTTTTCAAGGAGTGCTTAATGAAATCGTGGAATGCATTGCCCCAGGATGTTGTGGCTGTCAAAAGCATTCACAAACCCAAGAGGCAAAGAGAGGGGTTTCAGAGTGGCCATTTAAGAGGACAGCCTTTCTGAAATCTCTGGCACATGAGGCCCCTCTGTCACTGCTTCCTAGAAGTTGTGAGACCAGGCCATGCTGCTGTTTGTTGTCACCTCCCTGTACCTGTCCCTGAGACACAGTGCCGCTGGGCATTTTCCTTCTTTGTCAGCCCCAGCAGGCATTCAGCAGGGAGAGTCTGACCTGGCTTTCTGGAGCTGAGTTTCCACTCTATGATCTCGGCCTCTCTGTCACCCCCTCCACTCCCCCTCACACATTCCTCAAAAAAGCAGCAGGATGTCTGCTGGGACCACCTCAGCCTGCAGGAAGGTCAAGTGGGTCCTGGCCTCTCCTGACTCACAGCACAGCTTGCTTTCATCCCAGCATGGAAATATAAAACTGTATTATCACATAACACAGAGGGCCAGGAGCTTTTTATTTTGGCTGCAAGTGTCCACAGGGCATTGGGGAAGAGGAGAAAAAGAGTGTTTTGCAGCAAGCAACCCGGCTACTCAGGCAGGATGGTAGGAAAAGTGTCTGGAAGCTGCTTTTTAGGACTTTGGTTGTTCTGCTGAAGCTTCTGACAGAGCTGATGGGCAGATCCCAGAGCTGTGGAGAGTTCCTGGGAAATTTGTCCTTGGATCTGTCTACAAATGCTCTCCCAGCCATGAACTGCCATCTGTGTCCTGTCCATATGTTACTGCCTTGACTGTTGAGTGTCTGAGGTGCCTCTTGAGGCCGCTATGGACCTCCTTCACCAAGGAATGGATTGTGATACAACATCCCTTTCTGCTTCTATTTGGGCACTGACAGAGCCTGGACCACTCTGGCTGGAGCTTGGGCTCTGGCCAAGCCAGATTGCTGATGAGAGCAGCTCATGGTCCTCAGCTCTTCCCTCCTGCTGGGACAGACAGACATGGCCATGGGGACAGAATGGAACTGCCCCATCTGCCAGGTCACTAAGAAGGATGTGAATTTTTCTCTGCCCTGTCACCACCAGTTCTGCCTGGGCTGCATCCTGCAGTGGGCAAAGAGAAATCCAGCATGCCCACTCTGCAGAAGAATGATAGAAGCTGTCAGGTTTTCTGAGTAGGATGAACAGGACTACATACAATTTGCCATCAGCTCCCCCAAACAATTGCTAGAGTACAGCAGGGAGAGAGCCTTGCCACCTTGCTGAAAATAGCCCCCAAGACCCTGTGATGGCTGCTCCATCTTCCCCACAGGGAACACTCTCCCCAGCTGAGCAGGGGCTGCAGGACCAGAGCCTGTGGGTGGCCTCCTGTGCAAGAAGTGGGCCGAATTTTTCAAATAACAATGTCATCTACTGGACCAAAGGTGGCCCTGGCTGCACCAGAAGCTGGAGGGAATATGCCAGCACCAGAGATGGCTGGTTAAGGAATTGATAGAGCAGCATCCTGCATGCCCTCTGTGCCTATGGTCAAGTTGCCAAAATCTTGGTGCCAGTACTGCAGCTTCTCCTCTGTAGCAGTCTGAATTGCTGCTAGCATAGTCCAGGGTAAAGAAGCAAAAAGGACCTTTGCAAAATCTCCACAGATGTTTTATTCAGCTGTGCAGGGAGATGTTCAGGTCCCAACACCCACACACAGAGGATCTCACTTTGTTTCCACAGGGGCCTGGGAGCTGACCCTGATCTCAGGGCAGTACCAAGATAAGGGGGCCAATCAGTGAATAGGGAAGATGTGGCTCAAGAACACAGGAACAGACATAGGAAGAGGGGAAGGAGCCAATGGGGTCTAACAGCTTTGTGAGGGAAGCTTCTTGTGTCTCCTTAGACCAGGGAATGCCCCCCCAGGGTCTCCACAATTCCCCATGTTTTATATTATTAGGAAAGCTTCTCTGAAGGATCAACTGAATCAACACAAAATGACAAAAACAATCAAAAGCACTCATAAGACAATTGTTCAAAATGCAAACAATTCTGAGTTCCCAATGTGCCAACAGATTTCTTCGAGAGTCTTAGATCTGGCAGGAGGGATGCAGGGTTTTCTTAGCAGAGTTTATCAGGAAACTGAGCCACACATACTGAACCTCTGGTCCATGGCCTCCTCACTGCCATCGTGCAGCAAAGAGGCCCAGAGGCTGCTGTGCTCTGGTCCTGTCAGGGATGAACACAGCGGCTCTGTGGCCAGCTCCAGCTCCAGCAGCTCACAAGAGGAGACTCCTTCCAGAAGCTCTGCTGGCTCCAGTGTGAAAGACCAACAGAGCCCACTGGAAGCCACCCTCCATTGCAGCCACCCGCCAGCTGTGCCCATCATCACTGCAGAGCAGGAGCTGCCCCAGAGGAGCCGCAGCAGGAGCTCATGGCAGTGGCAGGTCCCTGTGCCCAGGGCAGAGCCACAGAACCTCTGCTCTTGGCTGGACAGGGGCTGCTCACCCTGGTGTCCCACCAAGAGGAGGGATCCTGGGCCCCAAACTCTGCCCATGAGGAGTGGGGCGTGCAGAGCTGTGCCAGACACAGGCCAGTAGCTGTGCCACCAGAGGGTTTTGGTTCCTGCCCACTGCAGCTGGTGCATCTCTTCCGTGAGTGCCTCCCCTCCCCAGGTGCCCATGGATAGCAGGTGCAGGGTTCTGCAAGGGGCGTGGAACAGGGTGGGGATGTTTTCTGGCAACAAGAGTGCAGTGGAGAGCAAACAGTCCAGGATGGTCCTGGAGTGTGTGACAGAGAACTCCTGACACAGCTGGTCACTGAGCCAGTGAGGGAAGGCACTGCTGGACCTGCTGTTTGTGAGGAGAGAAGGGCTGCTGGGTGACAGGAGGGTTGGAGGCGGCCTTGGGCTCAGTGATCACAAAATGCTTGTGTTTGATTCCCAGAGAAGGAACGAGAGATGCTGGGGAAGTGTTGACGTGCAACAAATTGTGAATTTGTTAAGCATTAACAGGCAGTGCTTAGTCGTACCTTCCCTCACACCAATGGTTAATGTGTGGAAGTGGATGTCTTAGTCTTGAGAATAAAGACAGTGGGCCTACTGAGGAGGTAGCTGCAATGCATTCAAGGAGAAGAAGGCTCTTAACCATGGGAGGAGAATTTGAGGAACGGGATGTTCACCACATGACCACCAGAGACCCTCAAGAGACCCCTACTCTAAATGTCAGTAATTTTTGGGAAGTGATTCAAACATGTCAAATACTTTGTGAGAATGTTTAGCCTGTGAGTTTGAGCAAAGTAATGAATAAAAGTAATGAAAGTAATGTCTTAGTTCCATGGATGCTAACACATGGGTATGCATGTTTCAGGGAAGTGATTCCTCACACACCCAGTACTGAAATAAAGTAATGCCTCTTTTCTCACACTGAGCTGGCAGTGTGGATTGGGCCCTGCTCAGTAACTTTCATTTTGGTCATTTCTATTGAAGCATAAAGAATGGTTGAAATGAAATCTTTTCCACCTGTTTCCCTTTGGTTTACCGGTTTGAGGGTTAAAATTCTGTGCTGCAGGTGTCCCGGATGTGTGCAGAGAAGTGCAGTCCCAGAAACCCCTTGGTTTTTCTGACAACTTGTCATGCCTTGTTCCCAGGTGTGCCCAGCTGTGGCAGGAGAAGGAGCCCGCAGCACAGCTGTTGCCTTCAAGGCGTGGCGACCTGGTTCTTAGTTTGGCACGGTGGCCCAAACCCCAGGGTCACTCGGTCCATATGCTCCTGACACCAACGTGGTGGACAGCAAATGGTGTTTATTGAGGGGTCACACGGGTTTTTATAGCTTGGGCAGTCAGTGTCATTTCCTTCTGCTCACGTCCAGCTGGGTGTGGCCAGGTACAGGGCAAAGGTCTGACTGCAGGGGGCGGATGTCCTGACTGACCGTACAGCCTGATTTCTTCCGCACGCAGATCCCTGACTCTCCACATTTCCCCCCTCCCTCATGATTAGTAAAAATCGTATAAAATTATAAAATGTAGAGGTTACAAAATTTCATGGGTTAGTAAAATTAGTATAAAACTGTAAGTGTGTTAGTAACTGGCATGCCTTAACGTAATTGTCAGCGCTCGACAAACATAATGTTACCGTTTCTAAACACTTTTTGTTGAATAGCACCAGTTTGTTTAATATGCAAAGCCCGAAGTTTAGGGTTAGTAAGATTATAGTGAATGGGCCTATTAGGGTAGAAATCAGGCTGGTGAGCCATGGGGACCGGTTGAACCATGACTCAAACCAGCCCTGTTGAACTTCTCTGTCCATTTTTCTTAGGTTTAGTTGGTTTCTTAGTTCGGCCATGGAGTCTGATGACTCCGGTGGGGTCCGCATAAAAGCAGCATTCCTCTTTCAAGGGGGCACACAGGCCTCCTTGCTGCATGAACAAAAGGTCCAGTCCTCTCCTGTTTTGGAGGACAACCTCTGAGAGCGAGGAAAGGGATTTTTCTAGGGAAGAAACGGATTTCTTGATCCTCTGCAAGTCCTCGTCGACAGTCATCTGCAGTTGTGCCAGTCCTTGATGTTGTGTTGCAAGGGCCAAGATGCCTGTGGCAGCGCCGGTAGTTCCTAAACCAAGGAGCATTGCGATGGTGATGCCTGTTATCACTTCTCGTTTGTGAAGCCGGTCGGGTTCCTCGAACAAGCGGTACACCTCTTCTTCCTGGCGATACAGGACTCTGGGGACAATTAAAACTTGGACACAAAAGTCAGTAGAATGATCGAATTTGTCAAGGAGTACACATGGGCTTACCCCGGTTCATTGACAGACCCACATTCCCAATGCAGCTGGGATCACCCACTGGAACTTCCCTCCCTTAAGTTTGACGAATTCCTGGCAGACGTCGCCCATCTGCTTTGCCAAGGTTGCATTGCCAAAGCATTTGCCTTGGCCCGTAACCTGACTTAGGGTAATGCCTCTCCGGGGGGTGTCCCATCTGCATTGGCGTAGATTGTCTGACTTTGAGAAGATGAATGGGAGATTTAGGGCAACACCTTTGTAAAAAGGGGGTTGTGCATCATAGCATAACCAGCATGACTCTGTGAGGTTCGGGTTGGACTAGTTTAACGATAAGAATGTAGCATTTAACACGCTTAAGAATGGATTGGAGAGGGTTGGTTTGGCTAAGAGATCAGATGGGGAGGTAAGTTTTAGCATCTGTGTTTTGTGGCTAGAACTACCATTAGCTGCGATCCCCTTCGTGGGTCTACTCATTGCTAGAATCGGATTGGGTCCGACTGATTGGGATATTGGAGGTGGGAATCTGATAATTTGTATGTTCGCCCAGATGCGGCGAGAGAGATAAACAAACGCTGTCCACACTTTGCCCGTGGCCCAGCCATCATGGGTTGGCTGCAGGATTGTCATTACATAGCCTGTGCAGGTGTGCTGTTTCCTGCCTTGGGGCATAATCGCGTACCCATCCATACCAAATTTTGGTTCGAGACAGCCGTGGGGAGTATACTTGATTTGCAGGAACTTATCAGGCTGTTGTGGTTTCCATCCATTGCCTGTCACAATAGTTTCACACCCCCAATATCCACAATATCCATACCCTGGGTAATTACAGTAACTTTTTCCTGGGTTGGAAGCAGGGCACCAGTAGGTCTGAAATAATGTCGTCTCCTCAAATTTGGGGTGCCCTGTATGCGAGGGAAAAATGTCTTTTAGCCTGAACTTGAAAGATGGGGTGTCGGCTGTAACAATTTCTTTGATGACCCCCTCACCTGAGAGATGGTGTAGAGCCCACCTGAATGGCTGGTGAGGGTAATGTTTTTTGTCTGCCGGTCCTCCGCCTGCTAACCCTAGAAACAAGATCACACAGAGATACTGTTGCTGCTTTGATTTTGATGGTGACAGCCTCTCAGGTGATGTTGGGTTGCTCGGTGGTCTCTCTCTCTTTCCTGGTAGTGGGGCGTATGGGTTGCGGGGGTGTCCGATGATCCAGTCCTGCAAACAAAGTCTCACAATGAGTTTCACTCTGAAGGTCTGGTTTAATAGATTTGAGTGGACACCATTTAATGTCCCCATCCTTTTTAACGGCCGTATATCCCCGCCCCGTGAGCACTAGTCTCTAACCTTGTTCCCACTCCCCTAGTTCATTTTTGATTACAACCCATGGGCCTTTCTCTAATGCTCAAGTGGCCCAGTGTCTCTGGGCAGGACTGTTTGTTTCATTCCCCCTAGGGAATTGATTTAACACTAGCAGCGCGGTTGCCATTATGCGCGCCTGGTCACTGAGGGGAATGGCATTGGTGAAGCCTTTTGTCTTTGCTAGTACTTCCAGTTTAGTTTTCAGAATCTGGTTTGCTCTTTCGACAATGGCTTGTCCGGTGCTGTTGTATGGGATGCCATGTACCAAGGCGATGTTCCATTTCGAGACGAATGCTTGGACCGTCTTTGAGGTGAAGTTTGACCCGTTGTCTGTTTTGATTTGTTTTGGAACTCCAAGCCATGCCATGGTTGTTAGCCAATGTTGGATGGTCGCTTTGGAATCGGTCTTGAGATGCTGTGGGCCACGATCATACCGCTGTATGTGTCTACAGTAACTGCAAGCCACACTCGGGGTCTCAACAGCTGGCATTGTGTAAAGTCTGTTTGCCGTATTTCTGAGGCTTTGAGGCCTCTGGGGTTGACGCCACTTGACCACAGTGGTGACTTCTGGCAGTGGGGGCACGTGGCGACGACGTGCTTTGCGTCCACGGTAGAAATCCCGCACTTTTTCGCAAGCGCTTTAGCTCCAATGTGAAAGGAATTCGTGCAACTGACGAGCTTCTTTCAGTGTCCATATGCCTTTTGCGGCAGCGGCAGCCTTGTTGTTGCCAATTTGGTAGAATCCTTTGATCGGGTCATGGCTGTTGATGTGGATGACTGATATGGTGCCTTTCCGTGAATAGAGTGCTTCGTCCAGCATTGTTGCCACTGTGGACACTGACACACCTGATCCGGAGATGGCTAGGCAGAGCTTGGCCACAAATATGGAGTCAGTCACAATGTTAAGGTGTTCTTCTGGGAACAGTCCGCACGCTAGCACTACGGCTGCTGCTTCAAGCTGTTGGACCAAAAGCATGGAGTCAGTTGTCTTGACACACTGCCACTGTTCTCCTGACTGCCATACTGCTGCTGTGGTGGAGGTCTGTGATGATGCGTCCGTGAAGATGGTTGGTCCTGCCTGCGGCCGGTCGATTACCTTTGGTGGGAGGTCAATGTCGATGACCGTGAGCAGCCGAGTCTAAGGGAGTTTTGCCGTGTAGCGAATCTCTCCTCCAAAGCCTGCAAGGGCCATGGCTAG
The DNA here is from genome assembly GCF_027579445.1 of Ammospiza nelsoni. NCBI lineage: Eukaryota > Metazoa > Chordata > Aves > Passeriformes > Passerellidae > Ammospiza > Ammospiza nelsoni. The sequence goes on from NC_080664.1 coordinate 3,234,840, forward strand.
ATATTCAGATATTTTTGTTGACTGCATGGAGAGCTGTTTGCGGAACGACAAGTATATCTTGGAAGGTTTGATGCCCAGATGTCTTAGGGTGAGTTTCCTGCCTTTCATCATGAGGCTGCTGAGGCACTCGGCTCCCGGGGAAAAGGCACGTGACGGTTTCCCCAAGACCACCCATAGTATTGGTTGGGCTTTGTCAGGGGGTCCTTGGGCTAAGGCTCCCACTTCCCCCTTTTTTGTGAAGTGGACATACAGATCGACTGGTGCATTTGAATCCCATCTGGTGAGCATGCTCACTGACATCTGGCGTTCTATGAAGTTGAGCGAGCTTATCGCTTCCGGTGTCAGGGTTTTCTGCTCCCATGGGTTCTTTCCTTTCAAGTGGTCATTTAGAGGGTCCATGACCTCGGGAGGAATCAGGACGATGTTGCGGAGCCACATTAAGGACCCTACCAGCTGCTGCACGTCGTGGAGCGTCTTGATGTCTCAGTGGATTTTCATCTGGGGAGGAGTTATGTAGGAGCTTGTGATTCCCACTCCTAGGAAGGTCACGCACAGTCCCTTTTTTATTTTCGCACTCGCTATCTCGAAGCCATTTGTCTTTAAGGTCTCGGAGATGGTTGATACCAGCTGGTCTACTTGTCTCGTGGATGGTGCGGTGACCAGGATGTTGTTGATGTACTGCATGATGGTCACAGTCGGATTGCTCTGCCAGACTGGTACTAGCGCTCGGTCCGATGTGATCTGGCAGATGGTGGGGGAGTTGACCAATTCTTGGGGTAACATTCTCCACTGGAAGCATAGGTTGGGCTGCAGGCTGTTCGGAAAGACGATGGAAAAGGCGAACCGCTCCTTGTCGTCTTCGTGCAGGGGAATAGAAAAGAAGCAGTCTTTGATGTCGAGCACTGCACAGGGTTGTCCTTTCGGTATCATCGAGTTCATGGGCAGCAAAGTTTGTATGGGGCCCACAGGCTGGATTCTCTTGTTCACTTCCCGCAGGTCATGCAGGAGACAAAAGCCTTCCCCAGACCATTTTGGTATTACGAAGATCGGGGTGTTCCATGGGCTCGTGGAGGGTTCTATATGATTCTTGTGTAACTCACGGCCAACTAGCTCAAGGACAGCAGTCATTCGAGGCTTGGACAAGGGCCACTGCTTGATCCACACCGGTTCGACTGAGTCAGCTTGATGGGCAATGACGGGCATGCGACAGTGGCCCTTAGAAAAAATTTGTCACCCTAACGTCCAGCAGGGCTAGGGCATCCCTCCCCAACAAGGGTGGGCAATCCAACATAGCATATGTAGTGAGGGTGATAGTTCTTCCTGGTCCTCTCTCGGTGCAGAGGGTTATTGCTACTGGTTGGGTGCTTTTGTGGGCTCAGGACAGCCCTCCAACTCCGCCCACCACGGGGGCTTCTTCTAGCTTCCATGGTAGAGGCCAGTGTATGTGTGGGATGACAGTGACATCTGATCCTGTGTCCATCCAAAAGGGAAGGCAGATGGCTGAGTTGTCAGAACTGTTGTGGAGATGACACACTGCCCACACGATCAGTGGGTGCTTGCCCACCTTCGCAGCGAAGGCCACCCATGGGTCTCATTCCCATGCTTTCATGGCCAAAGCAACCCAGGGGCCTTGCCCCCAGGGAGCTGTTCTTGGTATTCCTGAGGTGCAGATGGGTTTGATTGAGCCATTGGTTGGACGACAAAGTTGGTCATTTCTTGAGGGGGTCGTGGGCATGGAAGCCCTGTGCCCCATTGAGGGTTGCTGTAGCTGGGCCGCTTCATGTTCCAGGTGGGAGGAAGCTGGGTACGGCCCGACTGCCCCGTCCCCTTCCCGTTTCCCTGAGGCTTGGATCCACATTCCTTAGCTAAATGCCCCTTCCTTCCACATGCCCAGCATGGTCCCCTAAGTTTCCCCTGGTGTGGTGGAGCAGTTGCTGGTGGGTGTCCTGACTGGGGGCAGTTTACTGCCATGTGGCCGGCCTGGCCACACTTAAAGCATGCCATCACACTGGTTATTGCAGTGTGAACTGCTGCTTGGATGGGAGCTAGGTGTTCTTCCTTTACAACATGTCTGATCATGGCAGCAACACTGGACCCAGGTGGCAGTGATCTTAAGATGTCCTTGGTGGCTGAGTTGCATTGCTGGCGTAGGCATTCTGCCAGCACAGGACCCTTCACCTCTGAGGGTAATGCAGAGGAATCTAATGCTGCCTCAAGGCAGTCCACAAACTGCGTGAAGCTTTCACTCTCACTCTGCTTTATAGTTGACCATGGCGATGGTCTGGCTATTACTTTGGAAGCAACACGGATGGCTTCTTGGGCAGCACGGGCTATTGTCATAACCTCATGGGCCCGCAGGCCCTCATCCTGTGCCTGTGGGGTGATCATAGTGGGGTCTGTTCCCATTAGCCTCTGTATGCTGGAGCCGTGCAGTGGATGGTCAGCTCCTGTTGCTAAGGCTAGCTGCTTTACACAATTGTCCTCCCATTCCTGTTTAAAAATGATCATCCCCGCCCCATCAAAAATTAGCCCGCAAGTCTGTTTGATATAAAAGGGAAGCATATAATCGCCTCCAAAAATGCTGTCAATGAGTGTGGAAACCATGACAGAATTAATCCCCCTGTCTGCAATCGCTTTAATAATTGCTTGCATGTCTTTCGGGTTTACTGGGGAGTAGGTTCTTTGGTTTCCTCCTGCCCCCCCCCCCCCCCCATGGACCGGGAAAACCAGTGTGGCAGATGGAACCCACTCCGCGCAAGCCATTTTTATTTTCCCCCAGTCTGTAAGCGGGGTTCGATCTTTCTCTGATATCCCCTTAACCCACGCAGGAGCACTGCAGCTAGTGACCTTGTATGCCACTGCTCCCTTTTTGTTAAAGTCCGAGTCAGTGTCGGAATCATCCGAGCACCTTCCGAGCCCGTCCTAGCTCGAGTCAGAGTCGGAGCCGGAAGTCAACTGGCCGGACATTTCCGGGCTGCTCAGCCGTTTTCTTGGGCTCCAATCCCGCCCCTTCTTACGGGGGTGGGGCCGTTCCCTCCCCATGGGCTCCCCCCTGCCTCCTGCTGGGGGAGGTCCTTGCCCTGTAAGGACCTAATTTAAATTGAGCGCTCTGATTGGTCTTAAGCTCCTTCTCGGGGGCCGCCCCTCCTCCCTGCTCACTCACACTTGCGCTGTTCAGCAAGCCTTCTGCATTTTCACCCCCCGTGTCACCCTTCCAGCCCTGGTCACGCGCCCTGGCACCATTTTCAAACACATATGGCAGGGGTGCATTTTTATCAACCGCTTTGGGGTCCAATATTATGGCAGCATTCCGCGCCTCCTCTGCTAGCTCCTGCCAAAACGTCTGCATGCGTTATCCCGCCTCCGATGGTGAGTCGGTTCGCTGAGGGGGTTGCGGCATTTGCGCCTCCGCATGCCCAACCGGGTCAAAGTCCTCCGCGGTTTGCATCGCTGCCCCTACCCCCAACTGCGGCGTGGCTAATAAACAAGTTCGTGCGGCTTTCTAGGTTTCTTGCTCTTGCCGGGCTTTTTGCAGAGCCTGGATAACTCTGCCCCATGATTTGAGGGCTTTCCCTGAGCCTGAGGACATGGTTTCCTCGGCCAGAGCCTTTGTGCAATTATCCCAAATCTCCGGATGGAGAAATTCTACTGGGCTTTCTGTAGCCCCAAGCTTAATCAGTCTCGGTATTGCAAGACATAAATCTTTAAGCTTACACTCGATACCCCACTGCGCATGAATCTGACTTACAACCTTCACGATAGTGTCCATGCTCCTTGCTGGTCCGGGGGCGTCCCCCCCGCTGCACTAGGCCAGCTGTGCAGCCGCTGGTCCCTCATCCAGGCGATCCCCAAACCCCAGACAGTGATCGTGTCCCGGGTTTTTGGCACCAGATGTTGCCTTCAAGGTGCGGCGACCTGGTTCTTAGTCCGGCACGGTGGCCCAAACCCCAGGGTCACTAGGTCCATATGCTCCTGTCACCAACGTGGTGGACAGCAAATGGTGTTTATTGAGGGGTCACACGGGTTTTTATAGCTTGGGCAGTCAGTGTCATTTATTTCTGCTCACGTCTGGCTGGGTGCAGCCAGGTACGGGGCAAAGGTCTGACTGCGGGGGGGGGGGAGATGTCCTGACTGACCGTACAGCCTGATTTCTTCTGCACACAGATCCCTGACTCTCCACACACAGTGGGCCCCGTGCCCTGCCCAGCTGGGGCTCTCTGGCATGGAGCAGCAGCAGCGCCAGCACCGTTCAGCCCGCTCCTGCCTTGGCTTCCCCTGGCACACAGAAGCCTCTGGAAATCAGCACTGCCAGTGGCGTTCCCAGCTTGGAGCAGCTGCTGCTGGCGGGCAGATGCTGCCCCTTCAACTGCTGCCAAAGGGGAAGAAAGGCAGAGATGTACACCCACCGGACCCCTGGGCATGTCCAATAAAGGTGCAAATATGTGGGGAGATTTGTTAGAAAGGACTTCAGCTGTGATGCCAACAGTTGCTTCTCTCCTGGTTCTGTGTGTTCTAGATGAGTAATGCAATGGTTGGCTCTGACAACTAAGAAGTAGATGTTATATGGATGTTCAAATGTAGTGATGGTATTGTAATATATCCTCCCATAGTCCTCTTTCCCATCCCCCTTGTAATAGCCTTGGTAGTCAGGGCATTTGGGGTGGGCTGGCTTGTGACCAGCAGGCAGGGTGTAACAACACCTGACCTCCAGTCAGGATGCAAGAAAGTAATCTCCACCAATGGACAGCAGAGAAAGAGTTGACTGACAAAACTTTTGGAGGGGCTAAGAGTATAAAAGGCAGAGCATCCTTTGTAGATGAGCACATGGCTGCTAGTCACAGAGACTCCCAATGATGCAATTTTTCCTTATTCAATCCTTTGTTAAGGTTTACTAAACCTTTAAAATTTTAAAAGTGAGAGTCATTTCTCACATCTGCAATGCTGTGGGCCATTTTCTTGTCTGGTTTCCTTTTCTTGTGTCCCATCTGAGTGCTCAATTGGGGTACAGGCTGTAGGTGCTTGGGGCATTCTTGGTGTTCCTTTTGGATCCCCTGAACAACAGGGTTTGGCCCATGAAAGGAATTTTTGCTGCTTTGTGACAGAGAAGAACTTCCCAAGCTCTTTTGTCTTTGCTGTAGGGAAGGTTGGTTATTGCTTTGCATAAATTCACAGACTAACATGCTTTGTGATGCTTTGCTTTGTCATACTTTGCTTTGTGATGTCAGGGCATGGTTGCCACCTTGTCATAGTGACATCAGAAGGTTGCCTTGGTGCACGGAAGGCCCGAGTGTCAGAGCAGCCCTAGTGCTTGCTGAGATCAGGAGAACTTTCCTAGTTGGTGCCTTTGTGAGTGAGTAGCTGCCCACTGACAAGAGCCTTGTGTTTTCTGGTGTTGTGGCGAACTCCAACAACACTGCTACCATGCTTCACCATCTGGCCACGGCAGCTTTTGCTGCTTATGGTGTTTGTTTTTCTGCATATTACATCACACACTTTGTTTGTAAGTAGAGTTTTCCATTATACTTAGGTTAGGGTGTATCCTAACCTGGCTTTTATATGTCTTCCTGCGCTTTCTTGGTGGCTGAGTTTCTGATTTTGAAAGAGAAAGAGCATTAGGATTCCAGTGGTTTTGTAAAGCTCCTGTCAAGACGTTCAGGCTAAAGAGGGGGTGTCTGTAGCCACAGGGGCAGCATTCCCACAGGGGAACCTGCAGGGCTTCCGTTCCCTCCACAGGAGAGTCTGTGGCAGCAGAGTCTGTCATTTCCTCAGTTTGCTGGGACAAGCAAGACACCTTTGAAAATGTAGACTGGCAGAGCTTCTTGGAAGGCCTTGTAAAAACTCTGCAGTTGTTCCCAGAATTCAGAGAAAGCTTATTTCTTTCTACAGTTTCTCCTGAAAGGATTTGACTGTCTAACTTGAGCTTTTGCCAAGTGCTAAAGTAGGGATTCCCTTTGCAAGGAAATGCAAACTCTAAAGCAGTGAGTGTCTGCCACAGCTCAGGGGGATTTTAGGGAAGCTTTTCTGAGCAACTGTTTCAAGCAAGTTAATGAGAATTGGTGCGTGCAACTGATTAAAAAAAAAAAAAAAAAGGACCCAAAGGAGAGAATTTTAAAAGCTGTTTTATGTCTTTGGTGGAACAGGAGCATTGAGTGTTAAAGAAGACTTTGCATTTTCTTGGTCATGTTTGTATTCATTTACTGGCTAAACAGGCCAAAGTGTAGGCACAAGCAAGAATATTGTCCTGATCCCTTGCTGGCTGTGTGAATGAAATGTGTGTCCTGGAGGGATGTTGTGAAACAGGAAATCATCTCTGTTTGGGTTGACTTGTTCTGTGGGATTCAGAGGCCCAGGACGTTTTCTGACAGCATCTGATTCATTTTCCCTTCCCACTACAGATCACCTGAAGTGTGTATTCAGCAGTGCTGGAGATCCTGAGGTGAGTGAGAAAGGAACATTTCATGTTCCTGGTGCTTAAGAGTTGTAGAGCAAGATGAGAGCTTGGCCAGTAGCAATAGAGTGTAGAGGGCCAGCTAGGAAGGCTGAAAGAAAATCCATTTTCATGCCTGCAAGAAAAATAACGAAGTCAGAAATGGATATTTTTAAATTTCTATATCAGAGCTTTGAAGAACTACAAACCTAGTTTTGCAGAGAGAACCCTGCTTGCTGACAGCAGATAGGGTGGAATATTTCCATAAGAGCAATTTCCTGTACAGTTGAATTAGACCATTTTAATTTAGTCGGAGTCCCTTAGAATTCTGTTCCTATCAAACTTTATGATGTCTACTTAGAAGATGTGGTTATAGAACAGGAAGGCCATCTTCCAATGGTGCCTGCTGTATCTGAAGTGAAATGGGCACCTTTGTGGCTGGGGAGCTGCATGGGCCAAAAGGACGCAGGGCTGGTGGCCTTGAGCAGCTGAAGATGAGGCAGGGTGTGGCCAGGGGGCCATGAAGGCCAAGGGCATGGTGGCCTGTGTCAGCAGCAGTGGGGCAGCAGGAGCAGGGCAGTGAGCGTGGCCCTGTGCTGGACAGCACTGCGGCCACAGCTGGAGTGCTGTGTGCAGCTGTGGGCCCTGGGAAGCAGAAAGTCATGGAGGGGCTGCAGCGTGGGCACAGAAGGACAGGGGAGCTGGGCAAGGGGTGCAGCACAAGGCGAGTGAGGAGGTGCTGAGGGAGCTTTAGCCTGGACAATGGGGGCTCCTGAGGAACCTTCAGGCCGACTTCCATAGATCCCTGACTTAGATCCATAGAGCCAATGCTCAGCACAAGGGCTGTTTCCCTGCCAAACATCCCTTCACTGCATCCAAGTGCTTTAGACACTGGAGTAGGTAACACTTTCATATTTTGTTTGTTTATTTGTTTGTTTGTTTGCTCAAAGGAGAAGCTTTGTGTAATTTCTCCTTCTCCAGGGAGCAAGGGAGCTTTTTCTCAATCTTTTCTGCCCTTTTCCAGCACAGGCAGAAACACATCACTTTCAGGGTAACGGCTCACATGTCTTTTGGCTGCCCAGGGAATCAGTGTGTGTTGTGTTTGGGAATTGAGCAGGAAATCAATGCCCTTGCATTCCAGCTGGTGCTCAGAGATTAGAGGAGCTGGGAGGCGCTGGGCTGCATTTCTGCTTCCAGGCACTTTAGCACCATCAGTGTGGTCGAGTCCAAGAGAAGAACTTGCCCAAGCACAGATGCACAAAGAGTGCAGTTCCTAGTGCAGTGCTCTGGGTCTGACAGCATTCCATAAGGACCCACACATGCTCCAGATTCCCCAAGAGTATGGGTTACTGAAGCAACAGGAGAGAAAGTTCAGGATGGCTGCTGATCAGGGCACTGCTACCGAGTCTTGATGTGTATAGCGACAGAAAGGACAGTATTGATTCAGGGTGACCCCCACGTGGCGAATAATGTGCTTTGACTCTATGATTTAGAAGGTTAAACAAATGCTTTCTTAGGCTATGTTCTATTACACTAGTACTATATTCAAACTATACTAAAGAGATACGATACTAAAGAGCTACTAAAGAAAAACTCGTGACTGTCTCCAGACAGTCACAACACAGCTTTTATCTAATTAGCTAATCAAGCTAAACAACTATCACTAAAATCCAATTAACAAATCACTTTCAGTAAACAATCACTGTAACACATTCCACATGTACTCTACATGTACTAAACAAAAAGGACAGCCAGTAGAGATAATCATTGTTTTCTCTTATTTAAGTTTCTCACTACCTTCCCTTTAACAAAACCTAGGAGAGAGAATTATATATCTCTCTGTTCAAAGAATGTAAATACCACAGTACAGTAAAGAGAGATTGTAAAAGTGAGATCTCTCTATCTATCCATTTGAATCTTCCTGGCTCTGCTCCAAAGCAGTGGAAGATGCAAAGCTCACCTAAAGGCATCCCTTCAGGAGAGGAGAAGAGACAAGTTCCATTGACTGATCCTGAGCAGGCAGAGATGTTTCCCCCTCCAGAGATGGTTGTTTTTTCCCCTCATGTTTTCCTCCTCCAGCCTCTTGTGCCCTGAAGCCTTCTTTTTATCCTTTAAATTTTTGCATGTCCTAAGGGAGTGGAACTATCCCATGCTGTAGCTGGGGTCTGGTGACTTTGCTCATACATGAATTACATGACACATGGTTTCCTTCACTGGCAAGCCCAGGGCTGTGTAAGTGCATTCGTTAATGGGGCCTTATGAGAAACTCTGTTACTACTGGTCAGAATTCTCAGTTGACAAAAGAGGGAGAAGAAATACCTTCGTCCTCCTCCATACACTGAGATGGCCGTAGAGGTTCTCTGACTTCCATCAGAGATCTTTGCATGCATCCTCATCTCCTGAATGACCCGGTGTTGCAGTGTGTCATAAACTTCCTTCCCCAGGTGTGCCCATACCTCTCTCCCTTCCCCCTTGCCCCCCTGCTGAGTGAGTCCAGTCCATCAGGCTTAACATTCCAGCAAGGCGTCATGTGGTTGGTCAAGTTCAAAGGATGCCCCTCAGGCCTGGGGGTCATTGGCCTGTCTAGGTGTCCCTTGTCCCTTGAGATCCTGCCCCTTCCACCTGGTTGGTGCTCACCTGTCCCCTCCCCTTCCCCTGTCCCTGAGCTTAAAAGGTGAATCGAGCCATGCGGTCAGGATTTCTGTTGGAGCAGTTGCTCACATTCAGACCTCTGTAACCATGGAATAAACCTCTGGATATAAACCCTCCAGCAAAATCCATCTCCTTTTCTCTTCACCATCACCTGAAGCTTTCCTCCTGAGGTAAACGGAGTTCCTAACAAGCCTGGACTTGTTCAGTACCCAGCTGCAACCACCAGCAAGCCAAGGTATCTCTGGGGTGATATACCACAGTTGCTGCCTTTGGCCTAGCAGCAAGGGTCAGACTGGCCCAAGCACAATCTAACTGGTAATACTGGGATTCGTATTCCAATATATTGGCGTCCCTGGGATGGGCAAAGCGACTCTGCAGCCCGAGAACAGACTCTCAGTACCTCAGAGAAGCTTCTGGCAGCCATGCACCCAGCTGAAAAGGGCTTTGGTTGCATCGCCCTCAGCTAGAGACTTTGGGAATATTCCCAGAAGAAGTTTCGTGGACTGTTTGGTGCCTCTGGAAAGCACAGCTCCTTTGTGGTGAGCAGATTTTCCAGAGGAAGAACAGGGGAGCCTCTCTCGCCCATAGAGAAGTCCTGTTCCGGTGAGGAGACCTGCCTGTACCCAGCCAGCTACAGCTTCCATTTCAGGTGAGTATCTCTGCTCTCGGTGGAGCAGATGCTCAAAAACAGACTCTGGCATGAGTTCTCTTCCTTTTTTTTCCTTTGCATTTTTGGCTGCGCAGCCCCACAGACGGGAATTCATTGCGGTCTAGGCTTTTCGCTTTCTGCCGCGTGTTTCGCTGTCTTTTAGAATTCGCGCCGGAGCGGGAGTGCTCTCTGCCCTTCCCCCCGGCTCAGCAGTGCAGCATGCTCGGCTCTCTCCACGTGGCTCTCACTGTGTGGGGGAGGGTTGTTCTCTGCACACGCGGCGCGGGGGGCCCCCGGTTTCGGCTTGCCACGTGGCGTGAGGGAGGCTGCTCTCTCTGCTCCGCGGGGGGGCTGCATTCCACGGCGGGGGAGGCTTTGTTTCCACCTCGGTTCGGCAGGGCGTGCCCTGCTGCTGCTGCTGCCCGGGAATTTTAAAAGCAGTATATACAGCTGCATTGTGAAGCTTTTGTCTATTCGTTATCGCTTTCCTATCTGTGGTTTTTTTTAGAAATGGGTAGCTGATTTTGGCTTTGTTTTTGATCAGGCGGGATTTAGTACTTTGCCTTTTACATCTAACATGGGTTCAAAACTCAGCATTGTTCAAAAAGGGATGTATTATAATATTGTTAGTATTTTAGTCAGTGGTAATGTGAAGTTCTCTAAAGGAAAATTGAAACAGTTTATAAGATGGCTTTTTCTGCACTTCCCACGAATGTCCCCTGAAGAAATCCACAACATTCAATTCTGGGATAAAGTTGGGAATGAATTGATAACCTTAGGACAATCTGGCAACGCACCCTCAGCTAAATTTGTGTTCTGGAGTTTACAAATTCGAACAGCCTTGCTCAAACAAAAGGAAATGGAGAAAAAGCCAAATGTTAAACCATGTACCTCTGCTCTCCCTGTTTCTCTCTCTCCTAGCTCTAAAACCCCTAAACTTCTTACCCCAAAACTTGGTATTTTAAAGAGAGCACATTCATTGGGAAGTTGACTCCCAGAGTTTGCTAAAATGCCTGAGTTGCCCTGTCCACAAGGCCCTGGCCAGGCTGTGTGGAACCTTCCCCAATCCCCTGTGTCCCCTCCTCTGAAACCCACAGCACGTGTCAGCTGTCCAGAGAGCAGTGATTCCCAAAATGGCTCCCAGTCCCTAGGGGGTCCACAAGATGGTGGATGCCATGTGGCATCTCCCCAAACCTGGTCTTCTTCTTCCCAAAATCCTCTTAAGCATCCCAAAACTCCAGCCCCATCCCCCTCTCCTCCTGTTCCTTGTGACACCTTCCCCCCTCCCCCTCCCTTTCCTGCAATACCCTCAGCTCCACCCCTCTACTCCTCCCAGGGGGCGTCTGCTGATGTGATATCACCAGGTGTCCCCGCCCCCTGCCTGCCCTATGACCCCGCCCCCTGTTCCCACAGTTTCCCCGCCCCTTGCCAGCCCCCTGTCCCCACCCCCTGTACCCGTTGTGTCCCCGCCCCCGGGTTCCCATGGTGGGGACACACCCACTGCCTGTCCCCAAACCTGTATCTGTGATCCCAATGCTTCTGTTTCAAGGGATACAGAGCAAGGAACAGCAGATTCAATGCATAGTCCCATGTTGTCACTGGCTCCTGTTACCTTTCAGCCTGCAGCTCAAGGGGGAGCAGCCCCAACTGCTAATTGGAGTTCTTTTGGATGACAATTGATAAAAGAGATCTGTAAATCTCATAAAGAATATGGTCCACACAGTCCATATTTCCGTGGCCTTTTAAACTCTGAATTGAGTAGGACTGTGGTGATTCCACATGATTTAAAAAAGCTTTTTTCCTGCCTCATGACCTCCACGGAATTCAAATTATGGGAACTAGCATGGAAACAACTGCTAAAAGATGCTCTCCCAGGCTTGCATGCTGATCCAAACACAGCTAAAGACAACAGTGGTAACCCTATCACCATTGAGCACCTCTGTGGTGAGGGCCAATGGTCTTCTTCCTCAATCCAAGCTACTGCAATTCCTGCAGAAACACTCGAGAAAGTAAAAGAAGCAGCTGAAAAAGCGTTCTTTTCCCTACAACCTGAGGGGCCTTTTGAGCCCTATAGTAAAATTAAACAGCTACCATCAGAGCCTTTTTTGAAATTTGTAGAAAAGTTAACTAGAGCTATTGAAATACAAGTTAAAAAAGAGTAAGCTAGAGAAGCGATTTTAGAGGAAACGACATTTACAAATGCAAATGAACAGTGTCAAGCTGCATTCTTGAGCCTTCATATAGAACCTTCTACTACCCTAAAAGATATGCTTCTAGTCTGTAACAGGAAAGTGCCTCTGATGAGTGTGGCTGAAGACACCAGACCAAGGCTGCTGCCAAGACCACCTCAGCATGTTGCCGTTGCCAGCCCTGCGCCTTTTCCCTCAGCACAGCAGTACCCTGGGCAGCAGCGGAGACCAGCAATGGTTGAGCCCAAAAAACCATGCCTGCTTTGTAACAACCTAGGGCACTGGAGTAACCAGTGCCCCCTGAAAAGGGAATTTGATGAATTTAGAAATGTCAGGGGAGGAGAACTACAAGCCCTCCCTGGGGGTCAACAACAAAAAAAAAAACTGAAAAGGGAGCGCCGGCCTGCCAGGCGTGCAGACACAAAAAGAGCAGGCCAAGGGAAGAAGGGTACCAAAACAAATCAAGCGCGCGATAATATTAATGTTTGTGTAAGTGAAGCAGGTGCTTCAAAGACTGTGTATGATTTAGGTGATCCTGTGTTAACCACGTCTTCTGTCAATGAGCCTTACAGGTTGAAGCTGACAGAGTCACTCCACCTGAAGGACACTGACTAGCATTTTGTCTCTGTAAATCCTGAACAGAAGGGTACTTGGAACCGAATTCGTTGTAAGTACATCATCATTGGGGACACCAAACACACACCACAAGAGATCGAAATTGCTCCGGGAATGACAACATCAGATCCTGAGCAATTCATTTTCTGCCTACACTGTTTCCACCCCTGTTTCTTCCCAAAGGACAAATTGTTGCACAAGCTATCCCTGTGCCATCTTTACCTGAAAATATCAAAAAACAAGGGCCCACAGTCACCCGGTTCCAAGTTATTGGGAAAGACAAACCCAAATTATGGTGAAATGTCAGTGGGGGTGGGGAGTCTAAACGCATTGAGATGCTTGTAGACACAGGTGCAGACTGCACAGTGATTCCAGTACAAGACTGGCCAGCACACTGGCCTTTGCAAAATGTTGCCGGTCACCTTCAAGGTATAAGAGGTCTGCAATTGGCAAGACAATCCAAAAGCATTATTCAATTCGAGGGACCAAACGGACAATTGGCAAATATCCGTCCATTTGTGTTAGATTATTCGGAACCTTTGTTAGGGAGAGATTTAATGGCCCAGTGGGGTGTCACAATTGATATTCCAGACTCTCCACAGCATATTTGTACAGCAGTCATTGAACAAAAACGCCCCACCCAAAAACTGAACTGGAAAACAGACAAACCAGCTGATGTAAAACAGTGGCCGCTCAGTAAACAAAAAATAAAGGTGCTTGAGGAACTAGTGGAAGAGCAACTAAAAAAGGGCCACATTGTGGAGACCATGTCCCCATGGAACTCTCCAGTGTTTGTCATCCAAAAAGCTGACAAAAAGAGATGGTGACTTCTTCACGACCTCCGACAAATTAATAATGTAATTGAAGATATATATGGGTTCTCCCCAGCCTGGTATGCCATCCCCAACAATGCTTCCCCAAGATTGGAAATTAGCTGTTATTGATATTAAAGATTGTTTTTTCCAAATGCCCTTGCACCCTGACAATGCACCGCGTTTTGAATTCTCAGTCCCCTCCATTAATATGGAATCCCCTATGAAAAGGTACCATTGGACCATTCTTCCTCAGGGACTCAAGGTATCTCCAGCTATCTGCCAGTGGTATGTCTCTTCCCTGCTTTCCCCAGTGCGTGCAGCCGCAGAGAAGGCCATCATCTATCATTATATGGATGATATCCTTGTGTGTGCCCCCAACGATGATTTACTCACACATGCGCTTGACCTAACGATCGATGCATTGATTGTTGCAGGGTTCGAGCTCCAGGAAAAGAAAATTCAAAAGATGCCACCTTGGAAGTATTTGGGCTTAGAAATTGGAAATAGGATGATTGTTCCTCAAAAAACTAGAAATCAATCCAAGGATCAAGACCCTTGCGGATGTCCACAAGTTGTGTGGGTCTTTGAATTGGGTAAGATCATGGCTTGGTCTGACTAACGAAGATCTTGCCCCTCTTTTCAATTTATTGAAAGGGGGAGAGGACCCAGGTGCTCCTAGGTCTATTACCCCAGAGGCACGGAAAGCTCTAGAAAAGGTTCAGATTGCAATGTCCACAAGACAGGCCAACCGATGCCGGCCTGACCTGCCGTTCAAATTTATCATCCTAGGTAAGCTGCCACACCTCCATGGAATTATTTTCCAGTGGGAGGAAAAACAAACACCTAAGGCAAAGAACACACCAAAAAAGGACCGGGACCAGAGGGACCCTCTCTTGATCATAGAATGGGTTTTCCTCCGTCACAAAAGGTCCAAGAGACTGACAAAGCCTCAGGAGCTGATGGCAGAACTGATCCAGAAAGCAAGGACTCGGATCAGGGAGTTAGCAGGATGTGATTTTAAGTGCATTCACATTCCAGTTGAGTTAAAATCAGGTCAAAATACTATGAAAATACTGGAACAATTGCTTCAAGAAAATGAAGTGTTGCAGTTTGCTCTGGATTCCTACTCAGGACAAATTTCGGTAGCACGGCCCGCTCACAAATTGTTCGAACAAGATGTTCAATTTACTTTAAAATTGAGAAGTGCTTTAAGTAGGAGACCTTTAAAAAAGGCTCTGACTGTCTTTACAGATGTGTCCGGGAGGTCCCACAAGTCCGTTATGACTTGGAAGGATCCTCAAACCCAGCAGTGGGAGACAGACATTGCTGAGTTGGAAGGTTCACCTCAGGCTGCTGAATTGGCTGTGGTTGTTAGGGCTTTTGAAAGGTTCTCATAACCATTTAATCTGATTACAGACTCTGCAAATGTGGCAGGAGTAGTATCCAGGGCAGATCAAGCAATACTGCAAGATGTGTCTAACATCACACTTTTCGAATTGCTCTCAAAACTGGTAAAGTTAGTCACTCACCGAGAGCAACCATTTTATGTGATGCATGTCAGGTCACACACTTGCCAGGGTTTATCGCTGAAGGCAACAGAAGGGCAGATGCTCTTGCTGCACCTGCAGTGATGGCGACTCCCAAATGTTTTTGAACAGGCAAAAATCAGCCACCAGCTTTTCCACCAAAATGCAACTGGCCTGGTTTGTCAGTTTAACATCACTCGAGAACAGGCCAAAGCGATTGTGGCCACATGCCCAAATTGCCAACAACATGCACTCCCTACAGTGAGTACAGGAGCAAACCCAAGGGGACTGAACAGTTGTGAACTGTGGAAAACAGACGTAACACACATACAGTCTTTTGGATGGCAGAAATATGTTCATGTTAGTGTAGATACCTTTTCTGGAGTGGTCTATCCTTCTGCCCACACAGGAGAATCACCTATTGATGGTATTAAGCACCTCTTACAGGCTTTTTCTTTCATGGGCATCCCCAAGGAGCTGAAAACTGATAATGGGCCTGCTTAGAAATCCAAGAAATTCAGAAGCTTCCTGCAGCAACGGGGAGTAGAGCACAAAACTGGCATCCCCTACTCCCCTACATGTCAAGCCATTGTAGAAAGAACTCACTGTGATATTAAAAGGGTCCTGGACCAGCAACAACAGGTTCTGAAGGTAGAACCTCCCCACATCCAGTTATCCAGGGCACTATTCACAATTAATCTTCTGAATTGTTCTTTTGACAGCCTGAACCTGCCCAGACCACGCCACTTCGGGGGGAGCAGTCATAGGTTGATGAAAGAAAAACCTCCAGTTTTAGTAAAGGACCCTGAGACTTGGAAAATGGTGGGAATTGGTTACTTGGGGACGTGGATACGCCTGTGTGTCCACCCCCTCTGGTTTAAGGTGGGTTCCTTCCAAATGGGTAAAGCCCTATGTTCCCAAGGTCTCAGAGAAATCTACAGAAGCACCCCAGGTTGCTCATGCTGCCTGGAGAAGAAAACGCCGTACGCGTTCTCTGGAGGAAATTCCATTTAAGCCGCCTGTCTGGAATAGTTTGTAATATATGTTTGTTTCAAGTTTTTGTACCAGTTTAGATCCCACTGTTCGTGTGTAGCCTCGAGATGCCATGAGACCGAGCCTGCTTCTTGTCCTACTTGTGATCATCCCACCTGCGATCGCCTGCATAGTTCCTCAGCCCAAAGCACGTATGGACCACCTTGACAAAGGTTCTCGGACATCAACAGAGAAACTGACAACTGGCTGAATGGACTGTTCAAGGGCTGGGGACTCTCGGGCTGGTTGGGATCTATTCTGAAAACTCTGGTTTTAGTGCTGTTTATTTTAGTTATATTTATTGTAGTTGTTAGCATTGTTTTTGGACTAATCAAACGGATGGTTCTCAAGTTAATTTCAAGCTCATCTCCCCCTCCTGAGGTCTACCATTTGGAAGCCCTCAGTGCTCCAATGGATGACCTGGAAGCCTCAGTGGAAAACACTGACCCTCCTGTAGAGGAAGAACTGATTTACCAACCATGGTTTGGCAATCATTCTGCACCACAAACACAGTCCTCTTCTTTTTAAACAAAACTAGGGGGAGATGTTGCAGTGTGTCATAAACTTCCTTCCCCAGGTGTGCCTATACCTCTCTCCCTTCCCCCTTGCCCCCATGCTGAGTGAGTCCTGTCCATCAGGCTTAACATTCCAGCAAGGCGTCGTGTGGTTGGTCAAGTTCAAAGGATGCCCCTCAGGCCTGGGGGTCATTGGCCTGTCTAGGTGTCCCTTGTCCCTTGAGATCCTGCCCCTTCCACCTGGTTGGTGCTCACCTGTCCCCTCCCCTTCCCCTGTCCCTGAGCTTAAAAGGTGAATCGAGCCATGCAGTCGGGATTCTGTTGGAGCAGTTGCTCACATTCAGACCTCTGTAACCATGGAATAAACCTCTGGATATAAACCCTCCAGCAGAATCCATCTCCTTTTCCTCTTCACCATAGCCTGAAGCTTTCCTCCTGAGGTAAACGGAGTTCCTAACAAGCCTGGACTTGTTCAGTGCCCAGCTGCAATCCCCAGCAAGCCAAGGTATCTCAGGTGACACACCACAGTTGCTGCCTTTGGCCTAGCAGCAAGGGTCAGACTGGCCCAGGCACAATCTAACTGGTAATATTGGGATTCGTGTTCCAATAACCCGGTTTTTAACAAGAGTGTAGATGTCAGGAAGGAGGAATGCTGGTGTAGGCCTGAAGAGAAGTTGAACCCCAGAAGTGTCTCACAAGGAGTGAGCTCACCCAGGAAGCCACCTGCAGTGCCAGGATGGAGCTGTGGGACAGGGCGGAGTGTCAGTCACTACTGAAAGACAAACAGGACATGGCAGAAGCAGAGGGAGGCCCTCACCAGACCCTTGAGAAATGCCACACCTTCCCTGTCAGCTGCCTGAGAGGCTGTTGGAGCTTCAGTCCCAGATGGCCCCAGATTGTAGGGCCAGGGTCACTTTGGAATTTGTGCCTCCCCACGGGCAGAGAATGATCCAGGAGAGCAGCAGCACAGTGCTTTAGGAAGGTGTGAGCCCAGCAGTCTTTGAGTCTTGGCCCACAAAGGGCATATGGGAAGTTGAAAACCATCTTCCCTTGCTTTCTGTGCAGGTGTGCTTCTAGAGAAAGAGCAGGAGCACACTGCCTCATCTGAGATGCCATGCCAGACTCAGGGAGAGCTGTTCCCTGCCCAAGAGCAGGAAGAGCAGCTCAGGCAGCAGGTGGAAGAGCCACAGGAGAATGGCCAGGTAAGTCTGAGTGGCCAGGTGACAGAGGAAAGGGCAGGAAGAGGGGCATAAACCAGAGCTCTTGGGTTTGAGGAGGCCAGGAGTCCAGAAGGCACTGAAAGCACAGAGCCTTGCAATCTGCAGAGATCAGCACCAGGACAGGATGGTTACAGTGCAAACAGAGCTGGGTAGGGGAGAAGAAAGAAGGGGCTGAATACATGGGATTTTGAGGCTAAAAAAGGGAAAAGCTGGGCTTGATGGCAGCTCTCAGTCCCTTGCTCTGCTTTTGTGTGTACAGAACATCAAGGCAGAGCCACAAGCAGAGCTGCCTGAAGCTCAGAGTGCCATCATGGCAGTGAAGAGGAGGAATGAAGACATCCAAGAGAAAAAGAATCTCCCTATGCAGAGGGGCAATCAACAAAAACAGGTGAATGAAGGAATGGCAGCCACTCCACTCATGAAAGAGAGTCCTTTTTATTGTTGTTTACAGAAAATTGACAAACAGATGCAGGCACAGCTGCAGGAAACTGAGGCTGGGATCAAGGCAAGGAAGAAGAGGCTAGACAAAAAAAATTAAAATCATCAAAGAGAAAATTAACCGCCTCCTTCAGGAGCAAAAGGCTCTAGAAAAGCAAGTGAGCGAAATAGCAATATTTCACTGCAGTCACCCAAGGGGTGGTTTCTGCCCTCCTTGCCTTTCCAGTGCACAGCAGCACGGGGTGAGTGATGCCTCTGAGTGCCATCCTGATGAGGCCTCTCTCAGAGCTTCTCTCAAGGACATTTCCTGCTCTGCTGGATCTCAGCTGATGCTCTAGACAGTGGCACTACTCCTTTGGCCGTTTAGCCAGCAGTCATCCAAATGAACTCCTGCTGGCTTCTTCCAGGTGACCTTGTTTCTTGAGGTGTTTTTGCAGGTGAACATGGTCACTCACATAGACTTGGAATACGAGCTACAAGCTGTCTGTATCTCTTGTGAATAATCTGCTCCTGTCCTTTTCTTTACTTTCTTTCCAGTTGATGACTCCTGGCTGATGGGGACAAGCTGTAGTCTCTGACTGCTTTGTTCTGTTTGACTGGAGGTGGAAGTGTCGCCATCCTACCTGGCAGCCTGTGGAGAGTTCTAGCAAATGACGGGCAACCAAGAGCCCCGAGGCTGGCACAAGGCCCAGGAACTGAACCATCCAGAGATGCTGCAGGATAAGCTCGTCCCAAGGAAGGTGCAGAAAAAGAGAATTTCATGGCAGGAGGTAGAACATTAGAATGAGGAGCTGCAAATGTATCTGCAGACCTAGGAGAGGGAAAGGAGTCTTTGGGAGGAAGTGGAGCGGTTGTTGCTGCAGACATCTTTTAGAACAAGAAACTGGCTATGAACTCGAGTAAAACCAGCCTTTGGTTTTGACCATTTGGTTTCACAAGTGGAAAGCCAAAGTTGAAGAGCTCTGCATGTGGCTGACAGCAGCTTCCTAAGGGCTTGCATTTCAAATGGCAATCTCTCTTGCATTTCAGGGAAATCTCTGCCACACCTTCCTAACATAAACTCATTTCTTGTCTCAGATCTACACCAACTCTGACCCTGAAGCTGCTGCAGAAGCAGTAGCGCTTTCCCAAGGAGCCTTTGCTCTCCAGCTGAAGAAGGGGAGCCTGAGCCCTTGGTTCACCTCCTGTGCTGACCCAGCTGCTGCTCAGCAACAGGAGATGGCGGGTGACTCCCTGGAGCTACAGAGTATGTCTGATATCTTTCTTATCTGAGGGACAGTGTGTTGTGTGCACGTGTCAGCGTAGATGTACCAAAGGGTTCTGCTCAGTTTAGTGTCACAGAAGTGCTGGCAGTGCTCCAAGGCAGCAAGAGAGAGCTCTGGGTGTTCCTGCTGCCTCTGAGGGCAGCTTAGACTGGCTGGAGTTTGCCTGGGCTTCCCTCTCTGCCGAAGGCAGAAGCAGGGATTGTTCCTGGATCAGCAGAAGGCTGTGACTGCTTGAGTCCTGGCCACTGGCAGAAGCCCTGATGAGATCAGTCTCTAGGAGAACACATCCAGCCCTTTGTGATTCTGCAGCACAACCCAATGAATCTGCTTCTTGCCCTTAACAGCTGCCAGTGCTGTGCCCTCAGATACGATCTGGTAGGGTTGAGAAGAGAGCCCAGTGGATTCTGTGTCTACCATCACCAATTGGGACAAAAAGGGCACTGATCTGTGCCTCTTGGTGGCTGATCTCAAAGCCCATCCTGTTGTGTCCTGCATAGGGGCAACAGCTTGTCCGGGCTCAGGCTCACTCTGGCTTCTTCCCGTCAGTGCCTGTCAGTGCTCATGCTTGGGCTTTGCCAGCCTTGTTGTGGTCATTGCCCTGCCCCTGAGGGCTGGTGGGAATGCAGAGGCTGGAGCCTTCCTTAGCTGGGAGGGTCCCGCTGCTGCCCGGCTGCTGCAGCGCGGAGCTGCCTGAGGCAGCAGCCCCTTCTCTGGGCCAGCTTCTGTGTCGCATGGCATGGACTCACAAGAGGGTCAGCATCTCCTCTGGGCAGCTCTCTGTGTCACAGGGATGCCTGAGGAGCACTGCTGTCCTCTGTGCCTCTGCCCACCGTGCCAAGTTGGGAAGATGGGGACGTGTGCGGTGCCGAGAGGGCGAGTGCAATGGGAGCGACTGAGCCGCGCTGTCAGGGTGAAGAGAAGCGGTGTGGTTCTTCACACGGGGCATGGGCAAGGGCGTCTTTGAGCTCAGCCTGCTCCTAAAGGGTGAGGGTCCTGATGCTGAAAGCCCCGTGGGGATTGGTCCTAGCATGAACCGCTCTGGTTTACAAATGCAGAGGCATTCTTCTGGCAAACTGCTGCAAGGTGGAAAAGATGGGAACACTTGGCAATATTCCTCCTGTTCTGAATTTGACATCTGTTCAGAAGAATTGATTCTAGATATCCAGGTGCATTTAATCTTAGCAAGTAGGAAACCTTTTCTAAATCTCACAGTGATTATTCCCAAGAAAACAAAGGCACTGTTAGTTCCAGCTCTCCTTAATGTTTCTAGATGACAAACTTACTTGCCTTGGTAGGTATTCTCTTCTGGTCTCAGTCTCCTCTGAATGTATCTCCCTGTGCTTCCCTGTGTGTCTGCTGTCAAGAGGTCTCTCCCTTCAAAAGATGCTAGAAATCAGTCTCTGTGCCAGCTACTTGTGCTGTGGACCTGTTGTTCTTTTCTTTTTGTTCCAGTTGCTGTTCCTGTTGTTATTAGCCAGCTGTCCATCAAGGGAGGGCTCAGAGCCCCAGACAGTGGGGCTGCCTTTTGTAACTCCTAGAAGGTAGGATCTCTGCTTTAAAGTGAATATCTTGCATTTTGTTTCCCTCAGGGATAATAGTGAAGATGGAAAATCCTATTCTAAAATACATTGAACTGGAAAATATTGGCAGTAGGTGAGTCCAAGCAATGTTAATTGTACAAAACTATGCATCAGGTGTTTTGCTGGTGGAATAGGTATCAAGTGTAGAGTCAGACAAGCTGCAAATGTGTTCAGGCACTGGGCTTAGATTGTCAGTGCTGATCAGAATTTCTAAGTGTGCTCAGAAGACATTGTCGAAGACATCTCCATGCTTCCAGTGTCCTGCAGGTCTTAGGCATTTACAGCACAGATCTCCTGTGTGGGCTGGCTTTCACTGCAAGATCTAAATGGCTTCTCCTTTCCCTGTTTCTCCTTTGTTTCTAGGACTTTTGGAGATGTTTATAGAGCACTCGACACTGCCACAGGAGGAGAGGTAAATGTCAACAGCCCCTGCAGACTCTGCTGCTCTCAAGGGCTTTCCCCTCTGGTGTGAGCAGTGGCTGGAACTTTGGGCAGAGCTGTGCTGAAAAGGCACAAGAAGCACAGACTGGTGCCAGCCCACAAAACACATTTGGGACTTTGTCCTCCTCAGCTGCCAGAAGGAAGGCACGGAGGGCAGCGGTTCCTTTCAGAGAAGGACACGCTCACGCGCTCTCTATTGCTAAAACAAAGGTGGTGCCTTTGAGCACCTCACCACTCTTTGGGGCTACAGCTTCAGAGTCCTGAATTCTCATTTCTGGCTGCCAGCAAATCCACCTGAAAGTTACTGGTAGTTCCGTAGCCACCTGCAGAGTTGCACTTGGGAACTGCACGTAGGGAGAGATCTGCAAGGCGTCCCTGAAAGCCCTAAGCCCTGCCCACATCAGAAGATGTATCCACAGAGTATTAAGGCATGGATTACTTCTTCTGAGTCCCAAACAAAGCAGCAGAGAGTGTGGTCAGAGGTTTGTGGGTGATAGTTGAGACACCGCTGTTACCAAGTCGTCAAGGCAAAATTTCAGTGGCCCCACGTGTCCTGTAACTGGCTCCCAAGGGAGCAGAGAAATGGGCTGTTGGAATGTCAGTTCCTAATGACTGCAGTGCCTAATCACAAGGCAGTTTGGTACAGCTCAGCTGTGTCATTGCAAAATCACTCGCTCCACGTGCCTTGTGGTCTTGCGCCGCCAACCTCTCAAGTTACTAATTTTCAATGTCATTTGAGGTGGCCATAAAGAAAATACAGCTTCAAGGACTGAGGAAGAAGGAACAAAAAGTCAACGAACTCATGGTCATGAAGGTGAATAGAAATCCCAACCTGGTCAACTGTTTAGACAGGTGAGTTGTGCTTTTGTCCCGTGAATGTTTGTTCATATATTGCAAACATGCAAGGTAAAATCCCACTTTGGTCACTGGCAGAAAATAGAGCTGTAATTATTGGCTAATTATTATTGCACTTTTCACCTCCAGTGGATGGGAAGAGATTGCATTTTGTCTGCATGAGTCTTCACTGGCACATGGTATTTGAAAATTGTTCAAAAACCCGGATGAGTTGTGTCTTACTAAATTAATGATCTCTATATTCACAGCCACCGCATTGTTTTGGAGCTTGATTTTTTTCAAGTGTCTTCTTACATCCAGGTAAACTAACAAGGATTTCCCTTGGATTGTTGCCACTATTTTCCATTGCTATGCATGCCAGAAAGACTAGGTGCTTTTTCCCAGAAACACCGTGTATGACAGATTTTCATCTGGGCTGTTACTAAACTGCACATTTTTCTTGCTGCCCATCTAAGACGTCTCCTTTTTCGCAGCTGTGCCCTTCTCCTTGAGACTGCACAGATGGCAAACAATGCACAGCCAAGAGGGAATGTCTATTCCTTTATTTTGTCTTTGTCTCAAAGGGACCTGAAAAGAAGAATCAACCCGTCTTTTCCAAACAGCAATCTAGCCACTTACATTCATCTCCCTGCCCTTGTTTCCTTCTTTCAGCTACCTGGTGGGTGAGGAACTCTCCCTGGTTATGGAGTACATGGATGGAAGCACTCTAAGCGATGCCATCAGCAAGACCTGTCAGAAGAAGAGATGGCAGCCATCAGTCAGGAGGTCAGCAATCCCATCTGTGTTTCCAAGGGCTTGGGCAGCATTGTCTGGGATACAGGAGCTCAGAGCTGGAGTGATTTCCTGGGCAAAGCTTTGTTTCTGTGTTGCTGGTATGCTATGGGCAAGTAAAAGCATCTCAAGTGAAAGGCCTGCCAGTGCCCCTGCACTCCCTGTACTCAGTGTCAGTACTCTTATCTCCTGCTGTTGTATTCTCACTCTGTCTCTTGTATTTGTATTTGCTGTTCTCCACCTTGCCTCTCTAAATGTTTGCCTGGAGTCTGTCTTCACTGCATTCCTTGCCTGTAAAAGCAAAGGTGCTGGTGGCAGGATTTGAAATGATCAGCAAAGAAAAAAGACTGACTTCCCACAGTCCTCAGCTAAAAAGGACAGTAGTGCAGCCAAAATGCTCTTTGCTTCCGGAAAGTAACTGGTGTGATACTTCCAAGTCTGTGCTGAGGCCAGCAAGAAAATCTTTCTCAGGCAGCCTCCCACCCAAAAGTGATCCGCTTCACACCAAAGGGAGGGACTTTTCCTTTCTTGACAAAACCCCACCTTTGTCCTCTGCATGGACAAAGCACGTCCACTGCAGTAAGAGTCATCCTGGCTGGTTTGCAGGGGACAGCCTACAACAGCAGGTGCTGTTGCTCTTTCAAAAGCTGATGTGCCTTTACTTAGAAAGGTCCTGCTCTGCAAGTGTTGGAGCAGCAAGCTCTTCCTCTCAGTGCCCATTACTGTTCTGCCATTACTCCCCATTCCCCTGGAGAGGGAATGTTTTAGATTCTTTGTTTCCTTTCTTGTGTGATGAAATCACATCACTCATTTTTGCCCTCCTCTTTCTGTTTTCTCTCTCAGTGCCTGCAAGGACTGGATTTTCTTCAAACCACGTCATCCACCAAGATGTGAAGAGCAGCAAGATCCTTCTCAAAACCAACGGCTCAGTCAAGCTGGGTCAGTATATCCTTGGTCAGGTGCAGCGTTCCAGGGATGTGGGTGTGGGGCTGCTTGGAGTGACAGCCAGCTCCCCAAAAATGGTTCTGGTGGCAGTGCAGGGACCCCTGCTGCAAGCTGAGGGTACAGTTGCAACGTGCACAGAGATATAAGGAACCACAAGCAGTCAAGAGTGGCCTTGCCCTGTGTGTGTCCCTTCCAGACAGAAGGAGCTACAATCTAAAGCTTCAGGGGAATGGAGTCCACTGCTGTGAGCAGCGTTAAGAAACCTGGGATTTTTTGGAAGTGGCCCATTCCATACTCCCTTGGCTAAAGCCCCAAGGAAATCGAGCGTGGACAGTTCTCCAGGAGATTCAACATCCTTAGCCTGAGAGTGGGGAATTATTTTGCTTGGTTTCCTAATTGGAGCTGGCTTTCACGGTTTGTTGTTTTCTCCACAGCTGACTTTGGCCTCTTTGCTCAGCTCAGCCCTGAGCAGGGCAGACGGAGCTCCGTGGCCGGCGCTGCTGGGTGGCTGGCGCCTGAAGTGGTGACAGGTCAACCATATGGCCCCAAAGTGGACATATGGTCTTTGGGAATCGTGGGCATCAAAATGGTGGAATGAGAAGTTCCTTGCTGGAATGCAACTCCTGTCTTGGTAAGGTGCAAATACTCACTGATCCCACTGTCTTTCTCACCTGTCCCATGTTCTGTGTGCCATTGGACAAAATCCCATTGCTATCTGCTGGCACCACTTCCACCAAGGTCTCCTTCTAAAAATGCCCCTGCAACACATCAGCATCTCCTGTAGCTTTGGTTGTATCAGAAAGGGAAGTGGCAGTTCAGAAACTTAACCAGTTCAGAAACCTGCCATTTTTGTCTCCAGCCATGCCTGACATTTCTCACTTGTTTTTTGAACAATGTTGGAACTCTGTTTCTGAAGGACAAGAATTTTTCAGTGAAGAGGGTAGACATGTGATAAACATCCTGAGAAATGGATGTTAAACCTTCCCAGTTTCAATTTTATAGAAAACATAAGAAAAAAAGGAAAAAGAAAAGAAAACAAAAAAGAAAAAGATAAAAAAACCTACTACCAAAGCAATGCCCAAGCAGTTCTGCTTGCTTTGTCATTTTTTAAACACAGCTCTTCTCTTCCATTCTGTAGCATCTTTTCCAAATCTTGTGGGTCTTCGAAACTTTCAGGCTTTCAATTCATCTGTACATTGTTCAGTCATGTGTGTGGGTGGCCTGGATAAGTGTAGGATGTGTTTTTCTCCAACTGCAGTTAGAATTGTTTGCCAAACTCTTGACTGTTTTTTGGTACTTTAACAAGTTGATGAGCTTGAAGGCAGGTGCCTGGGCTGGGATCCAGCATGGGCAGTTGACACTGGTGCTGTGTTTCTTTACCACAGGAGCAGGGCCATCCCTGGCCTGCACAGTTCTAATGACAGGGAGGACTCCAGCTCCCCACCATGACCAGTGGCTGAGCTCAGCTGAGAGTCAGGATAAAACCCTCTTTGTCACCTCTGGTGATGTGGGAAAAGGACAGAAAGCCACATAAATTATTTGTACACAAGGGGAGTGCATTGCCATTTCTGGCTTTGAAATTCTCCTTTGGGTTAAAGAGGATAATAGCAAAGTCTCTTTGGTCACCATCTATTTCAGTGACACAAGCACAGAGTTATCATGACAGTGGTGGGCATTTTTATGGACACTCTTGCCATTGTTATTTTTGTCTATTTGAGATGGATTCTTCAAGTTGAGGCTTGAATAGTTCCAAGTCGGTGTCTTATGTTTCTAAATACCATCTTGCAAAAGCAGAATGAGTTCTCTCCATCTGACTTGTCAGCGTGTTAGAGCTTGGTTCCACATGAACCACACTGGATCAGAGATACCGACTTTAGGGATGGGACACCCACTACAGCGCCCCACATAGCACACGTCAGCCCCGAACCCGGGGCTCAAGCAATCCGTCAGGGTTCAGCCTCCCCCAGGGCTAGGATTACAGGCACACGTCACTAACACCTGATTCTGAGTAGACTCTGCTTGCTTTTACAACCCTAATCCTAATTCCTTTAAAGCTTCTGCTATAAATGCCTGTGAAGCTGTTGGCATTAATGCCATTCGCTCCAAAGCTTCCTCAATAGTCCAATTTGCTCTTAAAGTAGCTAACACTCTTTGGGTTGCTGGATTGCTATTTTGTAAAACACACTGTTTCAATAGCGCCCCCTTCATGTAGTCTGCAACACCAGCCCGTTCTATGGCAGTGGCTGCTCTATGGATAAAAGTTCCAAATGATTCTTCTCTACCTTATTTAATGCCCATATAAGCCAGTAACCCTCCTGGCTCTTTGACCATATCTATTGCAGCACACACTAATTGCATAGCCTCTCTAAGCTTATCTGCTCCCGATATCATCTGTACCTCTGTACACAAATATGCCCCTAAGCCCATCAGCTCCTCTACTGTTACTCCATGTAATGGGTCTCCCCGGGCTCGTTGTACAGCAACCGAGTCATTAACTAGAGCTTGCCAATGTGCATTAAACAATAACTGTTGATGCTGAGTGAATATCAACCGAGCTATTCCTCTTAAATCATTTGGGCATAAAATCTGAGTATTAAAAAGGTAATCTAGCATTTGCTTAATAGGTTCACTTTTTACTCCAAACTGACTAACCGTAGAACGTAACTGAGCTAACAACTTCCAATCTAAGGCAGTATAATCGGCTATATTATGCGTAAGATCCCCCTGTGCATCATACTGTGGTGTGTATGTGACCGGACATGCAAGACTAGAAGCCACCTCCATCGCCTCGCCATCCCGCATTCGCATTACTTCTTTTGCCAAAGCAGCCCAAGCTTCCCTTCTCTGTTTAGCCATTTCCCCCATAGATCACTGTGTGCCCCTGGGATGGGATCTGACTCTTTAAGGGTGCTATGCTGCTGGCACTTCGGTGCAGACACCGAGTTTTCACACGGAGGAGGCGGTGTAACAGGAGATGACTCACTCGGGGGAAGCGGCCCCCCTGCCGGAGCTGACAGTGAAACCGGAGCTGGCTCGCGCGGGGGAAGCGGCCCCCCCACCGGAGCTGTAACCGGAGCCGGCTCGTGCGGGGAAAGCAGCCCCCCCGCCGGAGCTGTAACCGGAGCCAGCTCGCTCAGGGGAAGCGGCGGAGGCAAAGCTGGCGGCAGAGGTGAAGCTGGCTTCCTCCCACCCCCACCATCCGACCCGCCTGAAGCTGGTGGCGGAGGCAAAGCTGGCTTGCTCTTACCCCCACCATCCAACTCGTCCTCCCCCTCTGACAGGCAGGGTGCAGACGGTTCCACTATGTCTAAAGGAAAATCCTCCACACCACTTTGCTGGGGACACTTAGGCATAAGTATCTTAGTTACAGAAGGTGCTAAGGGATCATCCTCACAACCATACCCTATATTCCTCTTATGAGCTTCTGTTGCCCTTTCTGCTGCCTTTCTCTCAGAGACATGCTGAAGTAACGTATTATACACTACCCACCATAACTTGCCTAATTTCTTTGCTGACTTATCATCGTCTAACACTGTATCCCACAGAATATCCCCAAACTTTTTCCACTCTGCTAACTCATGAACTGTGTGTGGGTTAGCGAATATACCTTTAGCATGGCCGTAAGCTAATAACCCCGGTAAATCCTTTTTTAAATCTATTCCCTTTATTCCTCGCCGTTCTAAATACGCGGCGAATATATCATATGCCGCTTGCCTATCCATACCTATTAATCAGCGCACGCTGTTGCAGCTCTCCAGGCTCCTGCGGCACGTATTGACTTGAGTCACCTTTGTGAACCTCAAGGGTGCTTCAAATTCCGGCACCATCCCGGCTGCAAGGACCCAAACCCAACTTCCTCGACCGTGGCGTATTCCCCTTTTCCTTTTAATCCAAGAAAAAAGGGCAGAAGTTCGGCATTGCCCGCATTCTCCACCATTTGTCGACGGAAGGAGACCCGGACATCAATTAGATCATTGCAGGTCCAATTTTATTGATCGGTACAGCAGGTTAAATACAGTTCATAATGAGCTTCATACATATTGCGAAAGTTGAGCTCAGGATTGGTTAGTTACATATCAGCAACTACGCCTACTTCTGCATTCCCATGGTTATACTTTTGATACTTTCTATATATTCTCAGGAAGAATCTTTCTTCGCTATCCTCATGTTGCGGCAAGGGCATTCTGTCCTTGCCTGTCATTGGTCACCAGCTGCTGACTTCTCCTTTCAGCTTACTGACTGCTGACTTCCCTTTTCAGGTTAACCAAAGGCATTATGTCAGTATGGCCTTTCTCAGCTAACCAATTATTAATAAAACTCTCCACAGATCAGCCGATGTCTTGCCAATCTACACTGTAATTCCCTGGCCTGAGGAGTATCAGAAAGACCTGTTGAGCTCCATGGACACTATCAGCTGCATGGAAGTGAGCATCCTTGGCCTTGCTGAAGAGACTGAATCTCAGCTTAGATTAGATGCTCTTGAGCAGAAGAAAGGCTGGAATCGTCAGGTGTTTCCAGAGGCCTGCGTGCCCAGAGGAACTGAGTTCTGGGGAGCAGCTGGATGTTTCTGCACATCATGGAAGGGGATTGCCAGACAGCTCAAGCCTCACCACAGGCAAACACTCTCCAGCTCTTCTCAGGCAACATTTGCTTTGGGTTTCAAGTTGTTCCCACTTGTCTGTCTGTGAAGATGCCCCTAAAACCACAAGGCAAGCCTCTCAGAACTGGTGTTACATTTCCAGAAATGAAAAAAGAAGCCCAAACAGAAGAAAGTTTCTAAGGCACTGGTTTTTAGAGAGGAACTTAACCCCCTGTGCAGTTTCTTCTCACTGGGAAACATGCCTGAAACCTGGGCATGAGGGTGTAAAGGCCACAGAGTCTCTTCTGCTTCTTGTGCAGTGCTGCTGAAACACTCAGTGACCGTGTTTCTCTCCTAGCCCAAGCCACATTCTGCACGTCACCAAGCCAGAGCCATGTGATGTGGAGAGCCTGCCAAAACCTCCCATTTGTTTCCTGACACTTTCTGGGATGGGCTACCTTTCATGCATTGACTTGAGTAGCCAAATGAGTAGAGGGTGACCATAGGGATGGCACCTCTCCTTCTGATTTGACCATGAAAAGTTTTTCTTTTCCATGTAAGGAAAGCAGAAATTTTCAGACTGCTGAGAGACAGCACTGCAGGTGGCTCCTGTGTGTCCAAGCAGGTGTTTTCATCCCAGTACATTTGTACATGCATCTTAATATGTCTGTGTTGAAGATGAGATTCCAAATGTTTGTTTCCTTACCCGAGGAATACCTGGTGGATTTCCTTTCCTTCCTTCCAATTCCCATTGTTTTCAAGAACAAAGCAAAAAGCTTGATGAGTTTTGTTTTATGGCAGCTGTGCTTAAGGGACCAAGAAGCACTGCAGAGATACTTTTCATATACTAACCCTTGGATACAGTAGAGTTAGTAAAGCAAAGTCCTTCCAAAAAGCCTCTCAAGCTGGTATGAATCCTCAGGGAAGGAAATGTTCTTGTGCTGATGTAGTTCCCACTAACTAGGTCAGTCAATGAAATCAGCTGCCAAGGCAAGATCTGTGGGATGTTGGAAAGGCTGTGGCTGCATCGGGGTTTGGGTTTTTGCATGGAAATGGAAAGTCATCTCTGGGTCTCTGCCAGGGCAGAAACTGCCACTGCAGAGTGGAGCTAAACCAATGGGATCTGGGAAAGCAGTGACAGATGGGAAAGAAGCAGGTGGAGCCTGGTGTCTCCGTTTTCCCCAGCCTCAACTCCTGATAGCCACAGGAGGAAGACAAAAGCTGCAGCAGCCCAACCTATTTTCATCTTGCCTGTGTAACTTCCTGAGCTGCTGCCTGGAGACAGACGAGGAGCAGCACTGGTCTGCCAAGGAGCTCCTGCAGATAAAAATGTGAAGGGGCTGCAGGTGAAACAGGGTCTGAGGGATGGGCTCCTCCTCCACTCAAGTCCAAGGCATCAGATGAGCCCTCTTCCTCCTCACCTCCACTCTTGATGCTCTTCAAATGAAAACAGTGAGGAATCCTAGACTGGGCTGGGCTAACAGGGCCCTGTAAAGGTCCTCTGGTGCAAGTGTCCTGCAATGAGCAGGGATATCTTTAAAGAGATCAGGTTGCTCAGAGCCCTTTGCCACTGGAGCCGGAATGGTTGCAGGGATGGGGCACCTACAAGCTCTTAGGGCAACCTGTGACAAGGTGGCACCATGCTCTGAGTAAAGAAGTTCTTCCTTAGACCTACTCTGATTAGATGCCCTTTGTGTTTAAAAATATTTGTCCATATCCTATTGTAACTGGCCCTGTTAATAAAGATGTCCCCCACTTTCTTCAAAGCCACTCTGAAGTCTCGGAAAGTGGCAATAAAGTCTCCCTGGGGCCTGTTCTTCACAAAACTGAATAACTCCACCTCTCTCCGCATTTCCTGAGAGGAGAGGTGCTCTGTCCTCTGAGTGTTTCTGTTGCCCTCTTTTGTGATTTGGTGGGGTGTTCAGTTTTATCTAATGGCAAAAGAATTGAAGTAGAGCAATGCGGGGTACAGAAACATGAAATGGTGGTGGAGGAACCCAAGGAAGCCAGTCCCAGCTGAGCAGTCAGAGATTTGGCTGTGGGCAGGAGGGGCTGTGGGGGGCTCACTGTGAGCCTCTAAGGGGCCCTGGTTTGTGCCCCCCAGCCCACCCTTAGAGGTTTCTGCCACACAAACAGGGACAGCTGGGAGGAACTTGTCCCAGCCCCATCTGCTGCCTGGCACACTCAAGCAGACGGGAACTGTGCCAGGGTTACTGCCAGGTTGTGTGGCAGAGAGGGAACTGCAGGGCCCAGTGCCACTGGGCTGGCCCTGCTGGGAAGGAAGGTTCCATCCAGCACACGAGGGGCAGGGCATGGAAAGGTAGACACTGCTTTCTGTCCCTGTGGGAATTAGCACAGTGCCTGTCTTTGAAAGGCAGGGACCTATGTGAGCCCTTGGAGTTTCCTGAAAGGAAGAAAACCCAGGGACAGAAAGCACCATTTCTAGAGCACTGGCAGGGCAAAAATCCCATAAAGATAAAGAAACCTGAATAAATGGATGAGTGGGATTCTGGGCCAGGTTTGCCTGTGATGGCAGGGTCCTGCACATGACTGCTGTGTAGCAGATGGTCCCATTGCTCCTCTTTCTGGGTCTTTCTAGGACCCAGAGCAATCCTGATTGAACCTGTGAAGTACTGATGTTGGAAAGTAATGGTTCACTGTTCTTTGTCTTTTTGTTTTTTGGTTTGGTTTTTTTTTTTCGGTTCATTTGTTTTGTTTTGGTTTTGGTTTTTGGGTTTTGTTTGGGTTTTTTTTTTGTTTGTTTTGGTTTTGGTTTTTTTTGTGAACAGCATCCATTTGTAACATCAGCTGAGGCTGCATCCACCCTGGCACCACTCATCATCTCAGTGAAGAGGAGGATGGAGAAGCAAACAGTGCTATAATCATATCAGGACCATTTTCTCCATAGCCATCTTAGAGTAGAATTGTAGAATAGGACTTTAGAGTAGGATTTAGAGTAGGATTATGTGGAGAAAAGACAAACGACTCTGCACAATTCCATGTGAATCAAGGAGAAGCCATTTATTGTGCTTCTAAACATGGTTTATAATTGCTTCCTATCCTATAGGTCTTTATAGTCATGCATTGTTTGGTTGGTTGCTGCACTTTGTCCACACATCTCTTGACAGGTAGCTCTATTTTGTCCTAAGGCAAGCACGCATCTTTTTCTTAATCTAATTGGTAGATGCTGTAAGGGTCATTTTATTTGGGATGCTACCCCTTTGTCTGTCAAAAACTCTTCTGCTTCTTCTTTCTGCTCACAACATCACCTTTTTATCCACAAAGTTGAATGCAGCTTTATTAAAAACCTGACATAGTTCTAGAAGGTTAGTTAGTTTAGTTAGCTCCAGAAAGTTAGGCTGGTTCATTTAGTGCCTGTCCATTTTTCTGTAAATACCACCCTACAGGATTATAGAGTAAGACTGTAAATAAATAAAGTTTCTGAAACTTTAACTTATCTGGAAGAATCCTTTCTTTCTTACCCCGTGAACAAGCTGAGCATTTCCTTCTGAGTTGTCAGCTGTCTCTTAAAGGTGCAAATGGCTTCTTTGGTGTTGTGAAAAGTATATATTACAGGACAGACTCTTCACAGATATTAAAAGAATATATATATATATACATATATAAAAATATATATACATATATACACAAATATATATATATATATATATATAATTAATATACTATATGTGTTATGTTGTCTTATTTAGCAGTACTGTATTTTCTTAAGTAGTGTGGTACTTTGCGGTGCGATGTCATGGTTTGCCTCAGATACCCCAGGTTCCTCCCTGATAATTCCCTGCCAGGTGTGTCAATCATCCCTCCTTTCCACACCCTGACCCCTGCTGAGCGCTGTCTGTCAATCCTGGCATTCCAGAAGGGCGTCCAGTGATTGGCAGAATTCAAAAGATGCCCTCCCCTCCTGGAAGCACATCGGGCCATCCAGGTGTCCTCTGTCCCTTGAGACTTCCCCCCCTGTACCTGGTTGGTGGTCCCCCGTGTTCCTTCCCTGTCCCTCTCCCCTGGGTAAAAGGGCAAGCAAACCATGCATTTGGGAGTTCTCCTGGAGCCCTTGCTGGATTCAGAGGCCTGTGGGCCAGGAATAAAACTCTGGATCGAAACCCTCCATCAGAACCGACTCCTTTCCTTCACCTCACCTTAAAGCTTCTCCCCCAAAGGTAAACCTGAGCTCCTGCATGCCGGGACTTGCCTCCAAGCGCCCAGCTGCAGCATCCAGCTAGCCAAAAGTGTTTCTGGGGTAAAATTCCACAGTTGCCGCTATTTGGTCAAGCAGCAAAGGTCAGACAAGCTCATGTACATCCCGTCTGGCTACATTGGTAATTATTTCAGTGGTAAATATAGTTTTGGGTTATACATTATGTAAAATAGAAACTATGTGATGTAAGATACTTTTTTAATTCACTCAAGAAAGGAATGGGATAATGAAGAAATTCTTTGCCCAGAGATAGCATCAACAGGACACCTAAAGTCCCAAGAGAAGAATTCTTGCATCCTTATTGGAAAATACCAACTTTCTTCCACCTCCTTCCCGACTTTGAGGAGCCAACAGGATTAAGGGGGAGAACTTGACAATAAGCAGAGAACATC